>NW_015163609.1:477925-554587 GCF_001447785.1 Gekko japonicus
CAGCAGGAAGCACATGGCCTGTCGATCAGCTGGAGGGCCCTTTAAATCTTGCAGGAAGGGAGGGAGAGGGGTATGCGCCACACCCCGCTTCTTCTCAAAAGTATTTAAAGGATCCCTTTAAATGCTTTTGGGAAGAAGGGGGGGCTTTAAGAAGAGGGAGGCCCTTTAAGGAATGGGGCAGAGCCCCCAATAGCCCCACCATTGCTACGGCCCAGTTTGCAAGTAGTTGAAGCTGATGCAGTCATACTTCCATCCTGATAGTGTCTCTGCATTCCTCAGGCAGCAAGTGGTCATGTCTTATTGGTCTCTGAAACTAGGCAACATTTTCTTGACTGAGACCATGACTGAGAACTAGCATCATATAGTAGTTTTAAAAGAATGAGCTCTGACCTGTGAAGTCACCAGTTCAAATCTCAGCTCATCAATGAATTCATTAGGTGGCTGCAAGCCCTTGTGTGTAATATGCCTGCCTTTACCAGACTGTTGAAATGATTGAAGAGATCAGATATGTGGAACACTTGGGGGAAAGTGCTATATAAATACTATGCATTATTATTAGCACCCCCTTAAGTAATATCAGACAGCTCTTATTTATGGAATATTCCTTCACAGCAGTCTCAAAATGTGTTGGTTCCACCTACAACCTTTTAAAGTATCTGCAGTTATTAGCACAGTACTGATGGTATACCTCTGATTTCTTCAAAGAAGCAAACTCACCTCCCATCCAGTACAGTTGTCATCTCTTTAACCCACTTTACAGCACATATCTGTGTTGCAATCACATCAGATACTACTTGCCATCTTGTTTCCTGGGGCAATCAGCTAATTTATTTAAGCACTTTTATTTTTGGCAATATTGAATGCTCAGGCATAAACAACATTTTTACTTCCTTCAAAACTAATAATAAATCCTTTACGCCAAACAGTGGCAGCTTCAGTTCAAAATCTCTGGGAGCTTCATAAATATGCAATGCATTTATACTCACGCTCTTTCATGACAAAGACAACTATTTATGATGAGGTGTTCATTTTCCTTGGGGAAAAACAACATACACACCCAAAGCAGCACCCCCCCCCTTTAAGAACTGAAAACAAATTAATACAGGGGTCTCTTTACACAGACAGTTATTTCCAGCCTGCCTGAAGAAGAAGAAGAAGAAGAGATTGGATTTATACCCCGCCCTTCACAACCCAAAGGTGTCTCAGAGCGGCTTACAAACGCCTTTCCCTTCCCCTCCCCACAACAGACACCCTGTGAGGTGGGTGGGGCTGAGAGAGCTCTTGACAGAAACTGCTCTTTTTCAAGGAAAGCCCTTATCAGAACTATGGCTTGCCCAAGGTAATCCAGCCAGGTGCAAGTGGAGGAGTGGGGAATCAAACCCGGTTCTCCCTTGCACTTAACCACTACACCAGATCTCCTTCCCCACTATTTGCATTATGCTACTTCAGCTTGAGGAACTGACTTTTTTATTTAAATGAAAATGGGCTGGGGCAGGGGATAAGTTGCCAACTCCCTTCTCTTAATGGAATGCCATTAATAGCTGGGCCACCCCATCAGGAGCTTGGGAGTGATCCTGGATGCCTCCCTTTCCATGGAGGCCCAGATCACAATGGTGGATAAGCTGGCATTTTACCATCTTCAGCAGGTTAAGCACTTGGCTCCAAACCTGTTGCCTTCTGACCTAGCCACAGTGATCAATGCAACTATCACCTTCAGTTTGGATTACTGTAACTCATTCTATGCAGGGCTTCCCTTGAGGTTGATCCGGAAAATGCAACTAGTCCAGAATGCAGCTGTGAGGGTTCTGAGAAGAAAGCCTTTCAGAGTGCCTATCCAACCAGAGCTCTATCAACTGCACTGGATCCAGATTGAAGACTGGATCAAGTTCAAGGTTTTGGTGTTGGCCTTCAAAGCACTAAATGGTCAGGGACCAGCATACCTCCAGGATCATCTTTCCTGGTATTTCCCCTACAGACTGTTATGCTCAAGTAACCAAAATCTGCTGGTGATCCTGGCCTGAGGAGTGTCGGGTTGGAACACCCAGGATCAGGGGAGATTAGGGTAGGGTTGCCAGCCCCCAGGTAGGATTGCCAGCCCCGCCCCCATGACTTCATGTGACGTCTCAGGCATGATATTGTCATTTCCACATGACATTATCATGTCAGGAATGTCATGTGTGGTGATGTCACCCACCCCCACTCCTGGAAAGCTCCCTCTCACCCACCCCCTGCAAGGAGGTAAGACCTCCAAACAATATATACACAGCTAGGTAAGGGGTTGCAGTATAAGTAAGCCAAAATAAATAGGACTACTGCAATAATGCAAACAATGATTGTAACAATAATCTCCTAAGTGAATACAAAAATACAAAATTACAGTAACATTTTTGTTTGTTTAGAACAGATGATGAATAGATGGAGGGGTAAAATAGTAGTTGAGGTTACTGTGTGGGAGGACAGTGTTTGAGGATGTGTGGGTCTGTATAACCTGTTGGAGAGTGGTGCTTGTTTGAGGGAGTGTGGTTTCTGTTTCTCTGTTTTGCCTAGGTATCACTGATTGCAGCTTTTAGCAGTTTTGCCTGGGGCTGACTGCTGGCCACGCCCTCTGCTGAGTGAACCTTTAATTTTTTCAGGCTCCTCCTTGTCAGAGGCACGAGCCAAAGGGTGAGAGCTAAATGGCTCTTGCCCTGTGGCTCTCAGCCTGGGGGTCTGGCCTCGGGGCCCCATAGAAGGCTGACTAGCTCTTACATTCTACATTTGTTAAGTTAGTTTTTGCTTCTACAAACCTTTCACAAGTAGTCCCGAGAGGCAGTTTGGCAGGGAAGTCATTAAGGAAATGTCAGTTAAACTGAATTAATTTTGAAAGGGATTGTGGCAGCATAGCTGGTGAGGGAGCTGAGGCAGTGACATGCAAAATATGTGGCATGTTTATATTCTTACCTGAGGGTAACAGCAATTACACCTGCAGCAAGTGTAAGTTGGTAGCCCTACTGGAGAAGAAGACACAGGGACTTGAGGCACGCTTGTCCACAATCCAGTTTATAAGGAAGGTGAAGAGTTCATGAACAGAATGCATGAAGCACTCCTGAAAGGGATGCAGGAGAAGGAGGGAAAGGTATTTCAATAACTGGAGGAGCACCCGACACAGGAGGAGGGCACATGGAAGAATGTAACCCACAGGAGCAGGAAGATCAAGAGACATTCTGAACCTCTGTTACTAAGCAATCAGTTCCTGGATCTCCCCCAGATATTGATTTTGAACCACTGGGACAAGGGCTCCTCCCCCAGCCTCCATGAAGCTTGAAGAAAATTTCTCAGACCCCTGTGGATGACAGGACTCAAGCCTCTGCTCCCCAATATAGGAGAAGGCATGTGTTGGTAATTGGGGATTCCCTACTGAGAGGGGTAGAAGCTAAAGTGTGCCAACCAGACTTCTCTTCTTGAGAGGTATGCTGTCTACTGGGTGCATACATCCAGGATGTGATGGAAAGAGTAGGAAGGACTCATCAAGCCCACAGATTATTATCCCTTCTTGCTCATCCACATGGGAACAAATGATACCGCCCGGCACAGCCCAGAACATCTTAAAAGAGACTATGCGGCTCTGGGTATGTTCTTATGCTCTTATGGGTAGAAAGGTGAAAGAATTGGGAGTGCAGGTTGTATTCTTGTCAGTTCTTCCTGTTGAAGGCCCTGGCTTAGGAAGGGAAAGAAGAATGCTACAGATCAATGACTGGCTACATAGATGGTGTCTTCAGGAAAGGTTTTGATGAAGCTCTTCTATCAGGAGATGGTTTGCACCCCATGAGGGTAGAAAAAAAATGTTTCTGGAAACAGCCTTGCATACCTAATAAGGAGAGCATTAAACTAAATCCTGTGGGAGAGCAAGAGAAAAATGCAAAGCCCAGTACGATGCCGATAACTGGAGATAAGAACTCTAAAGTTTTGTGCGGAATGGCACATATGCTAGATAACATTAACTCACATGTAAGTACAGAAATGAAAACCTCAGGGTACATAAAAAACAGATTCTGATGTCTCTACACTAATGTGTAGAGCATGGGAAACAAGCAGGAGGAACTTGAAGTCCTAAAACAGGAAGGAGACTATGACCTAATAGGCATTACTGAAACTTGGTGGTATGATACAATTGGAATATTAGGATTGAGGGGTATAATTTATTTAAAAGGGACAGACAAATAAGGAAGGGAAGAGGAGTTGCATTATATGTAAAGGTGGTATATAATTGTGAGGAAATACATGCATCTGAGCACGAAAGTCCAGTTGAGAGTCTCTGGGTAAAAATGAAAGGAATAAGAAATAATAGTGATATTATGTTGGGGGTCTGCTACAGACCACCAAGACAGGCAGAGGGTTTGGATGAGACACTCCTAGAACAGATTACAAAGTTCTCAAAGAGATGGGACATGGGGGTCATGGGAAACTTCAGTTACGCAGAATCTGTTGGAAGTCCAACTCTGCTAAAAATGAAAGGTCCAATAAATTCCTGACTTGTCTTGCTGACAACTTCATTTTCTAGAAAATGGAGAGGGAAACAAGGGGATCTGCTATCTTGGACTCAATTCTTACCAACAGGGAAGAACTGGTCAATGAGGTGAAAGTAGTGGGCACCCTGAGTATTAGTGACCATGTAATTTTGGAATTTACAGTCTTGGGGAAGGTAAAAGCTGTATGTAGTCAGACATATAGGTTGGACTTCAGGAAAGGAAATTCTGACAAACTTAAAGTTATGCTGGCTAGAATCCCATGGTCAGTAAATCAGACACTCATAATTATCACCCTATCAGCTTGCTGGATATAGCTGCAAAACTTTACAGCAAATTTCTATTGAGAAAATTAGAGGACTGGGAAGCTGACAATCAGGTTATTTTTCCAGAACAAGCTGATTTTTGGAAGGACCAAAGTACCATCAATCATTGTCAGACACTGTATCATTTGGCCATTAACAGCGTAAAGGGTCCTACAAAGCATCTTTATGTGGCCTTTGTGGACCTTGCAGCTGATTTTGATTCAATAGACAGAGAGAGGCTCTGGGCTAAGCGGGCAAATTCCAATATCGACAAACGTCTCCTGTACTTGATCAGGGAATTATATACCAACACCTCATCTAAAATAAGAGTGGGTATTACAGGATCCCTGACCAACAGCATTCCCGTGGCTAGAGGCGTGAAGCAGAGCTGTGCCCTTGCTCCTCTTCTATTTGATCTTTATATTAATGACATCATCATGAGGCTTTCAGGTGCTGATCTTTTTCCTCCCCATCTTGGGCCAAGAAAGATCTCAGTCCTTCTTTACGCTGATGACATGGCCTGCTGTCCATAACTCATACTGGCTTGAGAAGGTCACTGTCTAGGCTTAGCACTTTCTGTAAGGAGGAGCACCTACAAATTAACTACTCAAAGACCAAGTCTTTGGGAAGCGGTGGCACATTTTTAGTTGAACAGTGGATGGGTTTCCAATAGACCAAAGCCGTAACTTTAAATATCTGGGTATTACATTCTGTGACACGCTTTCCTGGAAGGCACATATTGACATTATAAAATCAACAGCACTTCGGGTTATGGGGGCAATCCTTAAATTTTACCATACTAAAGGGGGATATCAGATAGAACCAACCCTAAAGCTTTTCCAAAGTAAGTTGATCACCCAACTTTTATATGCTGTCGAGGTTTGGGGATGGAATGATTCCCTGATCATAAATTTGGAGAGAGTTCAAAAATAATTTCTAAAAAGGCTGTTAGCATTTCCCCCAAACACTCCAGCTGCACTGTTGAGGGCTGAAGTGGGTCTTCCCTCCCTTCGGGCCCGCGCTCATAATTTTTTTTAACTATTGGCACAGATTGAAAAGAGCTCCAGCAGACAATCTTGCCAGCCTTTGTTTCTCTAAAAGTTTGAAAGATCCTAACTGGCAATCTAAGTATAATACAGTCCTCCAGACATATAATCGGCCAGACATTGTTCGTGGATCCTTTCAGGCTGATTTTGATGGCAAGGCCAGATATACACACATGATGCTGGTCTAGATAGAGAAGTTATACTAAGAAATAAAACATCTCCTTGGTATACACTGATTAAAGCAGACCATCACAGGGCACATTATCTGACTAAAATCTCTTTCATTAACTTGCGTTCAGCCTTTACATTCCTTCGCTTCCAAACTATGCAAACAGCAGTGCTTGAAGGCCGATATACCAAAACACCAGCAACTGAGCGTCTTTGTCTATGTGGTGGCTCAGTCCCTGAAGATCTGTGTCATTACCTCCTGGATTGTCCACTTTATTCACTCCCAAGAAAGAAGTTTCTTGGCACAATCTTAGATAAATTGGGTCTTTGCTCCACATCTGGAAAACTTTTAACTTTACTTGCAGAAGTGGAGCCAGAGCTGGCCCGTAGCTAACATGGGGCCCATGGGGCATGGCCCCCTAGTGTTTCTTCTGGGCCCCCTCCCTCCTGGGCTGCCCCCAAAGTGCTCCAACTTACCACCTGCACTGTACTTTCATTTAATTAGCTGGCAGGCCCCCGAGGCCCCCTCCCAAAAAATTCCCTAGCTACGGGGCTGAGCCAGAGTATTCGTACAAGGTTGCACTCTTTGCCCTAGCGGCAAAGAAAATCCATATCAAGTTGACTAAATCCTCTCCAGCTAATTAGCCAGGGCTACGTCAAAGTATTTAAGGTCCTTTTTAGTAACCTTGCCCCAAACCTTATTTTATTTTGTATGTTCTAATTTTTATCTTATATTATTTTAAGCAGTTTTATGCCAGACATATGTATATGTATTTACTTCCTGTGTTTTGATGCTGATCATATTCTGCATTGTATAACTTTTATTGTATTGTATTGTATTTGTAACGGCCATTGGCCATATGCAATAAATCAAACTGAACTGAACTGAATCCCATGGTCAGAAGTACTTAAGGAGAAGGGAGTTCAAGAGGGATAGAAGTTTCTTAAAAGTGAGATACTGAAGGTACAATCACAAATGATGAGAAGGAAAACGGGGACGAGCCTAAAAAAGCCAAGGTGGCTCCATAAAGAGCTTTCTAAAGACTTGAGAAATAAAAAAGACCGAGGCGGGGTCTACGGCACAACGATGGCAGATGTCTTTCCCAGCTCTCTGGGAAGGTGCACAGCACAGCAGCGGGGGGGGGGGGGTGCTGGGTGGGCCACAGGAGTTCGGGGGGAACTCCCAAGCCATAGGGCTTTTGAGGGTGAACCTCTTTTCCTGCTAACTGCAGGGAGATGGAGGCTCCCCTGTGCCCTGACGGTCCCTCTCACTGACTGCGTCCTCTTAGCGAGGCCACAAGCTGTGTCGATCCGGTCAAGCACAGGATATCTAGCAGAGGAGCGATTAAGAGCGTGGTCAAGATAAAGACCAACAATGAACTGTGAGTTAAGGAGCGAACTGTGAGTTAAAATGAGCGATTTGTCTTCAGAAGAGAAAATCCCCCCCAAAGGAAAAACTTTCTGAGCGATTGGAACGTGCTGAAAGAGGGATGCCTCTCAGATGCATTTACATAAATGAAGGAGGGGGGAGAGAGAGAAACTATTGTAAATGGATACTTGAAGCGAAATCCCCCCCTGAAACCCCTTAAGCGATTGGAGAGGGGTGCCACTCTGACGCATTTACATAAACGGAGGAGGAGAAGGGGGGAGAGAGAGAGAGCCGTAAATGGATACTTCTGAAAGACTTTATTTACAAGTGTGCAAGCCTGTTGTGGGAGATATCCATGAGCATTTACAGTATATGCAACTTTCAGAGCTGGGAAGAAAGAGATTTTATTGAAAATAAAATGTTGAAATGGCAGGAACTCCAAAAAAGATGGCGAAAACTCTGAGAAGAAGGGAAGTAGACGTCATTGCACTTGTAGCGGAAGCCACTAAGCCAATTCTGGAGCAATTTGCTGGTATTAACCAGCAGCTTGCCAAGATAAATCAACAATTTGTGTCCCGGCAGCTCCAGTTGGCAACGATAGCAGAAAAAAAGGAACTGAGGGCTTTCAAAGCGAATGAGATGGACACTAAATTAAACAGCGATCTCAATGAGAAAAGGAGAAAAAGCACAAGAGAAACAGGAAAGATTTACAAGGATTTAACTCCTTCCTTGCAAGTGTTCTTAGAAAGTGTCATCTTAAATCCTGCTGAGAAAAAAGAGCTGGAGTTTCCCTTCACAATCAAGAAACCTTTGAGATGCCACTGGGCCCCGAGGGCGAGACCAGAGAGGAAGAGGCTTAAGACTGACGGTTTTATCCCTTTGGACGGAGGAGACTGGGCTTTAGAATTTGGAGTGAACGTCTAAGAAGCTGAATTTGGAGTGAATGTCTAAGAAGCTATTAAGATTTTAGAGAGTTTTAGTATAGATGTAAAGGCGGAATGACTCTGGAAATTGCCTTTATGAAGCTAGTTGGAGGAGATGCTCAGGAAATTTTCTCATAACAAGTAACAAACTAACATATAAGCTTAAAAAGACAGGTCCTCACAAAGTATATTGGTTTTTTTAAAACTAACGGTAGTTTAACAGGGAATGATCTCCTAACCTTGGGTTTTTAGTTTAGTGTGGGTTGCCTTTCCTTCCTCCCTAATTGTAGTTCCCCTATCCCTATTTTTTCTTGGTAGTTTTTGTAGTATAAAAAAAATTTAAAAATCCCCTCTGGGGGCTTATAAAAAAAGAAATAAATAAAAAAGACTTATTCAGAAAGTGGAAGGAGGGCCTTATAACCAAGAATGAATATAAACAAATAACCAGTGCTTGTAGAGAGAGTGTTAGCTAAAGCTCAGTATGAGCTTGGCTAGCGAAAGATGCTAAAAACAACAAAAAAGAGTTCTTTTCTTATGTTCAAAGTAAGAAAAAGAGCAAGGACATGGTAGGCCCATTGCAGGGATAGGAAAGTGAAATTGTAACAGGTGATGAAGAGAGGGCAGAACTGCTCAATTCCTTCTTTTCCTCAGTCTTCTCTTATGTTAAATGGTGCTCAATATGGCAAAAACAGAACACATGATGAGGGAAGGGAGTTGCAGCCTAGGATCAGCAGAGGGGTAGTACATAAGCACCTAGTTTCTTTAAATGAAACTATGTTCTCAGGGTCAGATGAGCTGCATCCAAGGGTACTAAAGGAACTCACAGATGTAATTTCTGAGCCACTGTCCATTATTTTCTAGAATTCCTGGAGAACAGGTAGGTGCCAGAAGATTGGAAGTGGGCAAATGTTGTACCCATCTTCAAGAAGGGGGAAAAGGAAGATCCGGGTAACTCTCGACCCATCAGCTTGACATCTATACCTGATAAAGTTTTAGAACAAATCAAACAGACAGTCCTTGAGCATTTAGAAAGGACAGCTGTGATTACTAA
Source organism: Gekko japonicus (assembly GCF_001447785.1). Lineage (NCBI taxonomy): Eukaryota > Metazoa > Chordata > Lepidosauria > Squamata > Gekkonidae > Gekko > Gekko japonicus. The sequence continues at coordinate 487,293 of NW_015163609.1, forward strand.
GAGCCAGCATGGGTTTCTCAAGAACAAGTCATGTCAGACTAACTCTACCTCTCTCTCTTGCTGGATCAGGAGAATGCTGTAGACATCGTTTATCTTGATTACAGTTCAGACTTTTGATAAGGTTCCACATAATATTCTTGTTCACAAATTGGTAAAATGTGGTTTGGATCCTATGACTGTTAGGTGGATCTGTAACTGGTTGACAGATCATACCCAAAGAGTGCTTGTGAATGGTTCCTCATCTTCTTAGAGAGGAATGACAAGTGGAGTGTCTCAAGGATCTGTCCTGGGACCTGTTTTGTTCAACATATATACCAATGATTTGGATGAAGGGATAGAGGGAATGCTTATTAAATTTGCAGATGATACTAAATTGGGAGGGCTAGCAAATATAGTAGAAGACAGAGTCAGGCTACAGGATGATCTTGACAGGCTGAAAAACTGGGCTAAAACAAATAAAATGAATTTCAATGGGGATAAATGTAAAGTTCTGCATTTAGGTAGGGAGAGACTTGTCTTGACAGCAGTATGTACGAAAAGGATCTAGGGGTCTTAGTAGACCATACACTGAACATGAGTCAGCCATGTGATGCAGTTGCTAAAAAGGCAAATGTGATTTTGGCCTGTATCAACAGAAGTATAGTGTCCAGATCACACAAAGTGATGGAACCACTTCACTCTGCTCTGGTTAGACCTCACCTAGGGTGCTGCGTTCAGTTTGGGGCACCACAATTTAAGGATATAGACAAGTTGGAATATGTCCAGAGGAGGGCAACAAAGATGGTGAGGGGTCTGGAGGCCAAGTCCTATACGGAAAGGTTGAAGGAGCTGGGTATGTTTGGCCTGGAGAGGAGATGACTGAGAGGTGGTATGATAGCCATCTTCAAGTACTTAAAGGGCTGTCATATAGAGGACAGTCCGGAGTTGTTTTCTGTTGCCCCAGAAGGTTAGACCAGAACCAACAACTTGAAATTAAATCCGAAGAGTTTTCGACTAAACATTAGGAAGAACTTCCTGACAATTAGAGTGGTTCCTCAGTGGAACAGGCTTCCTTTGGAGGTTTTCAAACAGAGGCTAGATGGCCATCTGACAGCAATGTGGATTCTGTGAACATAGGCAAATCATGAGAGGGAGGGCAGGAAGGGTTGCCTTAGTGCTTAGACACAGAGCCCACCATTTTCTCCAGGGGAACTGATCTCTGCCATTTGGAGAGCAGTTGTAATTCTGAGTGATCTCCAGCCCCCACCTGGAGATTGGCAACAATGGTCCCTCAAGAGGAAATGGCTGGTTTGGAGGATGGAGTCTATGGTATTGTACCTGTCTGAAGTCCCACCTCTCCACAAAGCCCACACTCTCCAGACTTCACCCCTCAAATATCCAGGAATTTCCCAACCTGGAGTTGGCAACCCTATCTTCTTCCTAGCCAACCATCAACCTACTGTTATCTTCCCCTGATCTCTACCATCTGGACAGCAGTTTTAATTCTGAGTGGTCTCCAGCCCTCACCTGGAGACTGGCAGCAATGTTTCCCCAGGAGGAAAAGTACAGTCTTTCTCTGCAGTGGAGACCAAAACAGCTTACATCATTCTCCTCTACCCCTTTTGATCTGCACAACAACCCTGTGAGGTAGGTTAGGCTGAAAGTCTGTGACTGGTCTGAAATCACCCACTCAACTTCCACAACAAGAACCTGGGTCTGGCAGACCCTGCTCTGAAGCGCTAACTGGTACACCTAGGGTAGCCAACCTCCAGGTGGAGCCTAAAAATCGCTGGGTATCACAACTAAACTCCAGATAACAGATCTCTCCCCCCCCGAGGCCTCTCCCCTCCCCAAACTCTGGCTTCCGTAGACTCCACCACAAAATATCCAGGAATTTCCCAACCTGGAGCTGGCAACCCTAGTCAGGACTGGCCCCAATTAGTTCTCCACAAAGGCCTGGAAAGGGCTTCCTTTCTTTGCCTTTTTACTGACAGAACCAAGCTTGGTTGCCTAGCAACAGCCACTGAGGGAAACGTTAGTCCCACAGGAGCCAAGCAGGAGAAATGTCTTTCCCAGGAGAGATAGCCATTTTGATAGTTTATTCTGTGAGGGAAGAATGTCCAGGCTGGCAGTGGGTGGGGGAGAGGAGCGGACCCAGCCCCCAGCCAATGGCACACAAGTACTCTTGAGTGGTGGTTGGTGGGCCAATGGCTGATGGAACACACTGCATAGCCAATGGGAGAGCTGGAAAGTGCCAATACATAATGGAATTTGATATATATATATATATATATATATATATATATAATATATATATATTTGATACTGTTTTGAATCTGTTATATGGCAATATTTTATTTTTAAAGCTTTGTATGTTTTTAAAAATGTTGTAACCTGCCCTAAGCCTGCTGCATGGGGGATGGAGGACTAGAAGCCCAACAAAATAAATAAATGGCCATCTGCCTGGAGGATAAAGAAAAGTAAGAAAAATAGCAAGTCTAAGAATGGCCATAAATGACAGTGCCTTCAAAATAATCTTTTTATGGAGCTTTCCCAGTTTGATACTTCTACCCTAAACCACAAACAATGAGAAATGATGCCATTCTCAGTCATTCCTCCTGGCAATTTATCTTTTTTTCAGTTTCCTGCGTCCTAAAACATTTATGCATACCCACTAGCAAGGTCTTTGTTCTGGAGAAGGATTAAGTAACTCTTTTCATTTCACATGCAAAATAACAGCTCCTTTTAAAACTTTATTTTTATTATCATAATTTGTAATAGCACTGTAACAATAAACATAAATATTCCCTGCCTAAATTACCTAAAAAGACCTGGCAGGTTTCCCAGTTTTGCTAAATTAATTCCCCAATAATTGATATGGGGTATATGTGCGTGTATCCTAAATAAATAAATTATACACATACGATAGATAGATAGATAGATGATAGATAGATAGATAGATAGATAGATAGATAGATAGATAGATAGATAGATAGATAGATGATAATTTAGAAAAATTTTATGCCACCTCTCCGGAGACTTGCTATATGTAAAATGCCCTTCAAAATGATTTTTATTGTTCACCTAGCCAAATTATTTGGAACACATTTAGGGAACAACTATTAGTGATGACAAGTGATTAATTGATATTTGTAGGCTGTTTTAACATGCACTGGTAATTAGTTTGTGTATGTTTTTGATGAATAATGAAATATAATTGATGAATGAACAATTAATTCCTAATGCTGCACTGAGCGGCTCAGATGCATACCTCCATGCCATCTCATTACCCAATGCTGTGGCCATATCAACAGCAATGACATAGTACATTTACAAGGCTGCATGAACATCTCTTTGCACAACATGATGCGATGACTGATGAGCTGGCTTGTTTACTTGCAGAGGATTAAATAAAGCTCCTGTGTTGGATACTCTAGGAGCTCCAGATTCTAGAACATTTTTGTTTCAATATACAAACTTGTTATTGTGTTATTTCCAGTGCAGTCCTAAACAGAGTTACACCCTTCTGAGTCCACTGAAATCAAGGGTTACACTGTTAAAGCCTAGCTTTCCTGTATGAATTGTCAGCAACTAAAGCTCAATGGTTGGCTGTTGTTTTTTAAATTAAAAAAATCTATCCAAGGCTGGATCAGCTGTTGGGCTAAGTATTCTACAGAGGAAGACCCCAGGCCAACTAAGGTCCCGTTCACACGAGGCGATTTGGCCCGGGAGCGGGACAGTTCGGGGGCGGGTCAAACCGGCGCGATCACACCACAACATCTGTAAAGCGCCGTGATTCTGTCCCCGAACTGGCCCTTTCCCGGGTAACCGCGCCTCAAACCTACCTCGGTGGTTCAAGTGGACGCGGCGCTTCTAACCAGGCGTTTGATCGCCGGGGCGTCCTTGCGCCGGCACAACCCCGGGCCGGAGCCGAACTGCGCATGCTCCGACATGCGCAGTTCGGCCGGCTCCCGGTTAGGGCCGTGTTTTCTCCCCGGCGTTTGATCGCGCCGGGGAGAAAAGGCGGCTCGGCCGGGGGATCCGGGGGATCCCGCCGCGCCGTGTCAACGTTGGCGGGGCTTTTAAAAGCCGCGCCTTAAGAGGCTTTTCCCCTGCCGTGTGGCAGGGGCCTAAGATACATTCAATGGTCTAACTACAGTGTCTCAAGTCAGAAAATCTGCTTGCCTCTTGAATGTTAAAATTGCTACAGGTCTGTTGGCAGCCCTTTTATCAAAAACAGAAGATGAGTAATCATTTTACTAGCTGTAGGCAAATTTAGAATGCTCTTTCATGTTCCCCTTTCCCTGAGCAGTAGGAAGTTAAAGAGAGACTTAATGGGGCACATTTTTTTGGGAGGAACAAGCACTGGAGGAGTCTTATGGTGTCTCTGCAAAAGCACTTTACTAAATGTAATACTGGGAGATCCATACATGTTTTTAAACCTGTACATAGCAGCCACAGTAAGAAGTGCTAACCCTTTCCCCTGGGTGTGATAGACATTCCAAATGGGATGTGGACGGGATTTCAGATGGGTGTGACAGACATTCCACATATTAGGACCAATCATCTGTCCATTGTCACCCATCAGTGACCATGTCAGTCTAAGTGGGTGGAGTCGTCTTTCCCCTTTGCATAATAAAATGGCATGGCTTGCAACAATACTGCAAGTATGGCCAGCTGGAGGAACAAAATCCTCGTGGTCTCCCTCGTGAGTAAATATTTGATAACATACTGGTTTGTAAATTATACATTGTTAGTGCAGGTCCCCCATTACTTGATGTCTATCCTTGCTTCTGCCTAGACTACAAAGGCATTTTATTAACCATGCCTATGGCAAATTGAAAGCTCTCCAGAATCAGAAACATCAGACCTCAGCATGTTGCATTCCTCTCTCGCATCTTTGTCCCCCCCCCCATGGTTTGTCATCTGTTACTTACAATCTATTTATCTCTAGAAATAAAAAATCATAGTCTACAAGTAACAACAGTGTGTATATGAAACAATGATAATAGATGAGTTGGCATTCTGTCTAAGGCAGCCCAGGAAGTATGTCCCTGTTCAGTCATCAAAATTATTCCTAAGTGCCCCTTTTACACTGTCGCTCTGATGCACAACACAAATCCATTTCTTTCCATATCATTTCATTGTGACAGATTTAACACAGGCATTTAAGATATTTTTATCCTACTGTGGTTATGAGGTTTGCCTCATGTACTAAAGAATAGGACAAATAAAGGCAAGAATTTTGGGGGTGCATTTTCAAACCCCTTAGGGCAGGGTTTTTGGGGCTTTCAATCGTAGGAATATTTGTGGTGCTGTTTATGTCATTTTATGTTGCTGTGTTTGCAAGAGGATCTCCAAAATGGAACTTTTGCTGATACCATGATTTAGCCTAACTGGGGAAACTGCCCAGTCATGACCTTTCAGGGAAGGAACACACTTCTACCACACCCTTGTTACTAATATAGCTATTAACAGAAAGCAGAAGCTAGTTTGAATAAGATTTTCCAATGTAATGTATTTTTGTAAAAATCCAAATGTGAACATTATTCCACTTCTTCTGCAATAATTTCTGGTTTTAGAACAGCAGAAGGAGCATCCAGTGAAGTGCCCATTTCAGATGAAGAGCTGCGGCTTAGTAGCAGAGCACATACTTTGTGTGCTGAAGGTCCCAGGTTCCATTTTCTCCCAGCATCTGCTAGCAAAACTAAGAAAAGCCTGTCTCTGCTGGAAGGACATTGACAGCCAGAGCACACAACACAACATTGTTCGATGGATCAATGGTCTTTTCAGTACAAAGCAGTTTCATATTATTTGTATGATTGGAGGAGCCATGGCTCAGGGTAGCGCATATGCTTTGTATGTAGAAAGTCCCTAGATTCAATCTCCATCCTCTCCAATGAAAAGGATTAGGTAGTAGGTGAAGTCAAAGAGCCACTGCTGATAGACCACTATTAGTGACAGGTTAGATGGCAGCATAGTGACAACAACCCTGCTTCTGGGGGAGATGGAGAAAGAAAAGGAGTAAAATGTTTTAATATAAATATTTTCATTGTTCTTGTATGGGGATTTTTTTAGATTCCTTTGGTGGGAGGGAAGGGCAGAATAGAAGAGCTTTAAATAATATTTTTAAAGTCCATATAATGTTACTCTTCTCTTGGCAACACCAGTAGGCTTAGGCTAGTAGAAATCATAAGAGAATGGACTGGCTTCTCAGTACAGCCCTGAAACCGAAAGCTTAACTATTGTCTGAGGATGGATTTAGTGGCTGGGTGGAAGAGGGCACTATGAGACAGTAAGTACTTCTCATGGGAAACCATAGCCAATTATGTCTTCTCACTGCATACTGTACACACAGCAGAAGATACTTAGGACACTGTACACATCGTGCACACGCTCTGGGAAAAAAGCATCCTGTGTGAATCAGGGAAAGCCTCCTGTGTGAATGAGGACCCAAATGAAGGACTTTTGCTGCTTCTGCATGTCTAATATCCAGATACCATAGAAGTATTGTGCCAATCCCCATCCTGATTTCTGAATTTAAATTGAACAAATGGGCATTAGTGACCCTGTTGAGCAGAAGACAACTGGTATTGTGGTCAACATACACCCTAAAGGAGGTAGAAGAACAGAGGAAGCTGGGGCAAGAAAGCCTAATTACTTGGTGAAGAGGTGAGGTTATGGGATTGGTTAGAAAGGTTATTTTTGACACTGAGGCTGAACTAGATGAAAAGCTGGGCGTTCCAATGTTCCCAACTCCTGACTGCTTCTACTGTGCAGGCCCCAGTCATATCAGGTCCATTATGAAGGGGCAAAGGAGCCAATTACACATTGTTTTCCTGACATGAAATGGTCCCACTGAGCTGGTATGTGCCCTGGTGGAGCAATGGTTTGGGCAACATGCAGAGCAGTTGCACCAGCAGTAACTCCACAAAGCTTTTTCATGTCTGACAAATGACTAATAGGGGGAACCTTCCCTTCCCCTGAACCATAGTGTTATGTATTGAAGTTGACTGCATGCGAGGCCGTGCTTCCACACGGTCATGAAAAGCCGCCGAGCTTCGCATCCAAGAACAATGGCCCGAGCAGATCCTGGCCCCTGCCTATCCGAGGGCTAGGATTCTAGCAAGGACCTATGGAACGCCTGGCTAATGTAAATAACCTATCACTGGTGTGGAGTGTGTTTTGGGTGTGGGTTTACTGGGAATATAAGCCGGTCTGCAAGCCGGTACTTTTGTTTTGTTCTTCACCTTAAATAAAAGTATGAGCTGAAATCACTCCATCAGTCTCAGTACTTTTCACATAGTCCTGATATTATTTGGGGCCTCACATGGCTGGGATTTACAAAGAAAAAACGTTAAAGCTTTGAACATGGACTTCTCAGTATCTTGGGAAATGTTTTAATATTCTATGCCAATAAAAGGTATTTGAATTTGAATTTGACTTCTCAGTATCTCTCATAATTTGCCTTTCAGTGTTGCTGGATGTGAGAATCATTCTCCCACAAGTTCTCATTTATAGGAATTCAGTGTTTCTACAGAAGGTTTGAGATCTTCTCATTTGTTTCTTTACAGGGATTTGATGTTGCCTTGCCTAACCCACTTGTTGGTTGCCCTCTCTCCTAGCAGTCTCTGTTGTTGAGTTGCTCCCATTTCCTCAGTCCACTCAAGTCCAATTTGTAGGGGAAATCCATGGGCTCTTTCAAATTCTGTGGATGGATGACAAAAGGGAAAATGACCTGATGGCCCCTGTGCCTTCTTGCATGGCTGCCAGCACCATCTGGAGAGCAACAAATATGTGCTCTTTGTTCTTCATACACATCTGTACCCTTGCTATTTCCTGTGCTCTGAATAGTGCCTGTTCTGTAGCCCAGTGGTGTCTTAACCCTCCTCCACCCATTCTATTTCGTAGCTTGTCCTACATGCTCAAGCACTTTGGTGTAGTGGTTAAGTGTGCGGACTCTAATCTGGGAGAACCGGGTTTGATTCCCCACTCCTCCACTTGCACCTGGCTGGATGACCTTGGGCAAGCCGTAGTTCTGATAAGAGCTGTTCTTGAAAAAAGAGCAGATTCTGTCAGAGCTCTCTCAGCCCCACCTACCTCACAGGATGTCTGTTGTGGGGAGGGGAAGGGAAAGGGAAAGGAGTTTGTAAACCGCTCTGAGACACCTTTGGGTAGTGAAGGCCGAGGTATAAATCCAATCTCCTCCTCCTCCACTTCAATTGCATTTTCTCCATAATCATTACTACAGCCATCTAAAGTAATCTTATGCCCATTTCACAGATTGGGAGGAGTTGGAAAACCTAACAGAACAGTGCCTTATTTAAATGACTTCATGGCTGAGTTGAACCAGGGACTTCTTGACTCAGAGCCAGTTACAGTAAGCCAAAGATAAGCACTTCTAATAAACAAATGATAGTTGGGGGTTAGGGTAAAATTAAACATTATGTAAATTCTGTGATCCTTTCTGTGGAATTTTTATATTCTATACTGCATGCAGCCACTGGGGATGAAATTGAAAAGAGATCCAAGAAGGCAAGTTATTTTACCTTTTCCCTTACATCATTTGCTCAATATAATTGTCCCCACCCGCCGCTTTTGGCCCTACTGGGGTAAACTTGCAATGTTCCCTCTAAGTTCTGGAGTCTTGTGAGCAAAAATTCTACTTTGTGAGCTACTGGCATTAAAAGTTGTGAGCGAGCAATTTGGCTATTGCATAAATTAGCTTGCTCTGGAGCCATTCTTCCTGAGCTAGGACAAAAATATGTGAGCTGGAGGCTAAAAAACTGTGAGCTAGCTCACACTAACTCAGCTTAGAGGGAACACTGCTTGCAAGTATGTATAAGGGCTACAAGCAGCTTGGGGTGGCAATTTTAAGCAGGACACAAGGGAAAGGGCTGAGTAGCCCATCTCCCCTTGTGCAGTCTTTCCACTTTAAACTGCAGCACCAGCAGCTGCATTTTATAAAATTTAAAAAGTCAGTAAAACTGATTGTGGAACTACACAAGAACATATTGTGAGTTTCCATCTTGATTATTGTAAATGTGCAACAGATGAGCGATCAGGGATTTTAAACAAAAGGACTTTAATGTCTTATAATGGCTAAGGAATGTTTTCCTAATGGTCTGGAATCTCCATCCAGCCTTCAGAAGGTGATACCTTCCAGCTGGAGAGAGGAAAAGAGAAACTGTTTGAGGCCAGTTTGGCAGTTTCAATTTAGAGAGGAGCAGGCAGAGAGTAAACAGTTTATATGGAATGAGACAGGGGATGTCGGCTTCAGGGGCAGGAACAGTGACACTCTGGGAATCTGATGCAGGGTCAGTGGTTCTGCTGCTTATTTGTAGGAGATTCCTGGCATCCAGTAGTTTCCACTTTGTATATTTGTGAATGGAACAGATATTATAAATACACCAAAGGAAACTAAACCTTGTACCACTGCCCTTAGACTTCTTGCCCCTCAGGGAATGGGGGCAGCTCATAAGAAAATTAGTGTTTCAGACACAGGCTATTCACTTTGGGACATTTAGGTTCATGGTGTTTAAACTAACTATACTGATATTAAACTAACTATACTGGTATTTAGCCATGATCCTTAGATGATAAAGCTGACAATTATGGTGGTTTTTTCACATTGTTAATATTCTCCCCACTTCTTCAAGCAGTGAAAAGTTCCAGAGGCTGCCCTATTTATGTTGGTTCCTTTTGGAAGAGATCATTTTTGAGATTTATGGCACTTACGTAATACATAAATATTTGCTTTACATACAGATATGTATTGAAGGAAGCAAATAGGTGTTCCTGTAAAGAAATAGATCCATGATTCCACATCAGAGACAAATAGGAAGGCCACATATCAAAAGATGCTTCACCTTCTAAACAACTCACAGCACTCAGGCTGCGGTTGTACTGGAGGCTTGGTGCCTCTTTTTGCAGTGGTTTAAATCATCACAGGAAGGGGTGACCAGACAGCACACCTTGAAGTGGCCTCACTGTGTGCTCGCCCTGTGGTCGACCATTCAGATTATTGCTATAGGGCAACCACAGAGTGGGTGGTCAGGTGGCTTCTTTTAAAATTTGTCTTTTGCATATGCGCATAACCACTTATTCAAAGCACCACTCCATTTTGACAGCTGGAGAAGGCTGGCTGCCCCCTGAAAAAACTCATCTTTTCCATTAACCCCTTCCCCACCCTGAGTGCTGCAATGCTGTAGGCAGAGGAACCGGCATGAAAAAAGGCAAAGGAGGCTTCTTAGCCTGCCCTGCCCTCCCCCCCTTGCCTCAGAGGACAGCTGAAAGCTTGCTGGTGTGTACTAAGGTGCAGTTATGTGCACATCACTGACAAAAAAAAACAAGAAGCAAAAAGGGAGCACAACAATCAGACTTCCCAACTGGGTTGAGCTCGCACCAAGGGAGTTCAGACATCCATAAATGCAGGCTGAAAGCACTGATATCCGTAAACACCAGACTTTCCCTGGTGCCTGATTACTCCACTTCCAAAGTGGGGCAGAATGGGGTGACGACGACTGGGGCACAGAAGGCAGATGTTGCTGTCTTACCGTGCTCTTTAAATCCACAAATGTACCCCAACGATATTGACACCAACTGCTCATGTGACCACAGCCTCAGTCTGCTCTGCTGCTCGGTGATCTGTTCCCAAATCAAACTTCAGTACTTGTACTTCTTCCCATAAACACACTCTCTTGATCCTCTCCAAAAGACTCATTCAAGAAACATTACAAGATCATCTCCTAATCATTATTTCCCATTGAAATACACAACATTAGCATACTTTTTTCGAAAGCCGTTTCCCACGAGCTGTGTCACTTTAGGCCATAGTTTAGGCCAAACCTACATCATGACAATTCAATAAACTACTTTCAGTGTGATCAAAACGTCTGGAGTTCTTTGTAACTTTTTCAACTCCCTGAAAGTTCAATATATAGAGAACTTTGAGCAAAAGTGAAAATTCTAAGTTTCCTCTCCAAGTATCTCTCGATGAACAGCTCACAGCACTGGGGGAGGTAGCTGAGGAATAAGGAGTAGGGTCACCTCCAGGTTGGGGCTGGAGCTCTCCCAAATGTATTTATTTTATTTATCTCTTTATCTATTTATTTATTTGATTTATATCCTGCCCTCCCCGCCGACTGATCTAGAGAGATCAATACCCCTATGGGAAATGGCAGCCTTGGAGGGCAGACTCTATGGCATCACATCCCCACTGACCTCCCTCCCCAGGCACTGTCCTGAGATCTCCAGGAATTTCCAAGCCAGAGCTAGCAACCCTAAGAAGGAGAAGCCAGTAAGTTCCTCTGCTCTTGCTATTGAAGCCATTTTCCCTTGTTGCCAAAAGGGGACCAATAAGGTAGGAAGGGCCTTAAAACCCTTATCAAGGGTCAGCATGGACAATGGAATGGAATCGAAGTGTGTGATTGACATGGAGCTCTTTGCACAAAGCCTTACACAGTTTTGAAACGGGGAGGGGCACACTACCTTTGTCCTGTTCAGTTCTAAATCCTACAGTCAGGTGTTTCAGGAAGCTGCTGGCTGGTAACAACCTAATTGGTTTATCCATGCAGTATCTTTCATGGACCACAACAAATTCTTCAGGAATTTGATGGCAGGAGCAACAGTTTCTTTACCAAGCAGCTGCACATGGACAAGAAAGCCTTTAGCAATGGAGCTGAACCCCCAGACTCTCTACTACCCCCATCGTCTTTCTTCTCTACCCCGCCTTCTCTTACTTTCTTTTGTCACACAGTGGCAGTTAATGATGGAGAAAAGAGTCTATTCTTCACACCCAATGGCTGGATGATGATATCTTCAACCAATTTCCAGCTTCACAGAGCAGAACGATTTCTATTTAGCTCAGTAAAGAGCATTGAAAACACTGCTCCCCAAAGGTTATGTTCAGATTGTGCAAACAATTGCAGGCACTCAGCTCTTCCAGCTTTGAGAACCACTGACTTAATACATCTGAAAAGGACAGGGCACATACTTACCCAGCACTGCCATTGTCCCAGAAACAGTATCCAGCCTCACCTTCATCCCTCAGCTTTCTCACAAATCCATCTTGTAGAACTGAAATGCTGTTTATGGGTATGAAATACTAATGGCTACATTTAAATGCCAAGAAAACAGAGCACTATTACAAATATGCAGTCATGCTACACATTAACTCCTCTCTTCTTCATTCATTCATGTTTATGGATGGGTACAAACTGAACCACTAAGCAAAATTTGTGATGAATTTTGCCTTATTTGTGGTTCAAGAACTGAAGTCTGTGACAGGTCCATAGTCATAGACATCCACAAACTTTTAAGGCAGTTCATGGAGTTCATGCCAGTTCCTGGCTAGAGCAGAAAGCCACAAAAACAGCTGAGCTGCTGGGAGCACTCCCCACTGCTCAGCTGTTTGGGGCTTTCTTATGCAATCCCTTTAAAGTTTAGGGATTGGGTGCCACTTCAACAGGAAAAGCCATCACTCGGTGATCTGGGAGAGCCCAGGTACGCACCCACCCTCTCCCTGTCACCTGAGGAGGTAAACCACTCATCAGGAACTCACCCAAGAGGTCAGTGGAGGAGGAGGCTGGCAGAGGAAAAGAAGTAGCCAGCTGAGACAGTCAGTGGAGGAGAAAGCTGTGGCAAGCTGTGCAGCAGCGGCAGTACAACAACTGGGCACATCACAGGAGTCCGGGGCAGGGGAGGTGGTGCCAGTAGGGAAGGAGGCCATTCCAACCCTGGGATCATGTGGGTTGGGCACCTTCTGGCAGCAAAGCCAGGCCCAGCAGGAAGTGGGCCGGTCATGGTGGATACCCAAATGACATGGTCCCTGGGCTCGAGCAGCCTCTTCGGGGCAGCCTCTTGCCCTGCTGGCACCCCCTCCCCTGCCCCCATCCTGGGCTCCTGGGGTGGGTTGGATGTTGTACTGTCTGCACAGCTTGCCATGGCTGTCTCCTCTACCAGCTACCTCAGCTAGCCACCCCTTCTCTGTCACCAGCCTCCTCCTTTACCAGCCTCCTGGGAGAGTTCCCCATCGGAGGTCCAGGAGCATCCTCTGGGGGGGGAGGGTGGGTGAGTGTCCTGAGCTCCCGGTGGGGCAATGAACAGGGGCTTCCCCTGTTGATGCAGTGCCTGACCCCAGACAGGCTGCTCCCCATTTCCTGGCTTTCTTGTGTAGTCCCTTTAAAGTTTAAAGGGACTACACAAGCAAGCCTGAAATAGCCGAGTGGCTGGGACCGCTCCACCACTCAGCTGTTTTTGCTGCTTTCTGAAAATCCCATTTAAAGGAACTGTAGTCCCTTTAAACAAGGTTTGCTGGGCCCACAAACTACAAACCAAACTGGTTCATCACAGAGCAAACCAGTTTGATTCAGTGTGTCGTTTGGCCACAAGCTAAACCAAACCGCATTTTTACAGTTCATTCTTATCCCTACTCGTGTTTTTTCATTCACACAGTTCATTGAAGTGGTAAACAGGGATGCTCAGGAAATTCTGTGTGTCACCAAATCTTTCCTCCAAACTCGACCTGTCAGCTCATTAAAACAACAAAATGGTCAGACAGGGCTTTTCTTCTTTTCATTCCCCTCATTTCACCACCTATGGGACAATTAAATATATATCATATATTCAAATAAATATTTTTCAGGAACAGCATATGACTCTGACTATATGTGCCACCTCCACAAATAATGCTACTTTTCAAACCCGCATTCCCTTTCCTTCCAGTCATTTTCTTATCTCCATCACCACCATACAAAACTGCTGTGGGGCAGCTTGCTAAGGCTGTTGGGGAAGAAAGGAAGACAGACAAATGGCCAGTGGATAGTGGGGCTGAAGTAGTCACTTCTGCATCATCTCCTGCTTCTTCAGAATTTTCAATTCTATATGCAGCATATCTGAGTTGCAGTCTGGCAACTCAGCTAAGTTTCCAATAACTGTAGTTTTCAGAATTAATTTCTACAGCTTTAAAACTGCTAATATAGTATTAAAAACCTGATGTTCTTTAAAGCATATTGGAACATCCAGACAATACACATTCATGTTATTTACACATTTGGCACACACCAGCAACTTGTACTCTGAGCAGGCAGGTTGCGTATGTTACTTAGGCACACTTGGAGGGTTTGCTTAAAAAGATATTACTGCAAGAGTCATGTGAACATCAATTATACACTGCATAATCTTCTCACCCACCTACACATGCTCATACTTCATTAGGCAAATGCAGAAACTAACCACATATAATGCAGTTCTTTTCCATGTAATCATCTCTGACATCTCCACATGCTACTTTGCCATCTGCTACCACTGTCACATGCTCCAACTATACCAGTTTGCAGGCCACCACACAACCTATATATTTATACAGATCTCCACTAATTATCTCTTTCTTGTAATATATTCACACAGTAAAATTAAGGCATGTTTAGTAGCTGGTTGAAACCTGAGCACACAGATGCAGATTATGAAGACAAGGGTCAGGCTGTTATTGTTGCCTTCTTGGATCTTAAAATATGAGCCATAAAGGGATGACTGCAAGTGCAATGTAGTGGTTATACTGTTGGACTAGGATCTGGAAGACTCAGGTTGAAATCCCCACTCTGTCGTGGAAGATTGCTGGGCCAGTCGTGTTCTCTCAACCTAACCTACCTCGCAGAAATTGTTATTACTGGGTTGATAAAATGGAGGAGTACAGAACAATGCTGTAAGCCACTTTGGGACCCCTTTGAGGAGAAAAGTGTGGTATAAATATTTGAGTAAGTAAAGGAAAACATGTCTTTGGAGTGTCTCAAACAGTCCTAAGTTATGGACTTCTGTGCATCAGCTTTTCTTTTGACACTGTGGATATTGCAAAGACGTGTGAATCAGCTTCTCTCCTTTTTGTTGCTGCTCCCTCCCTTCTCTGTTGAAATACATAAGAAGAGCCATGCTGGATCAGAATGAGGATCCAGAACCACAACAAGCCCCCAGATAAACAAGCCCTCTATCCACCCCCATACTACTCATACCTAACCAGAACATTACCTGAAAAGAAATCACATTACTTCTTGTCAGGATGAATAAGGTAATAACTTGTTCTCTCTATGTGCACCATGTATTTTTTTTCCATTTCATTCCTCACAATTTTGCCTCATCCTTTTTTCAAGGAGCTCAGGACAATGTCAATTATATCTTTTTATCCTCACAACAAACTACTGTGAAGTAGATTTGGCTAATAGAAAGTAACTGTTCCTACGACAGGATTGTGTATTGAGGCAGTCACCGCAGACAGCAGATTTTGGAGGAGGGGAATGTCCCAATAGCCTGTCCCCAGTCTCCCATCCTACCTTCTCATCATATTCTCTGCTTCTGGCTCAACCTCTTGTAGGACAGCTTCTCTTGATGTGTTCTTGTAATGGCAGGTTTGCTCATCTGAGCACAGCCTTCTGAAGGTACCACCCTGCAAATAGGTACGGTCAAAAGCTGCCAACACCTGAGCATTCTCTGTTGTGGCTCCCAGCTGCTGGAATGGCCTGCCTATGTCACAAAGGCTCTCACATTTCTATCACTTCACAGAATGTGTAAAATAGTATTGTTAGGAGGCCATTTTTATAAAGGGAATAGGATTGTCATTTTAATGTCTATGGACATTTTCAGCTACTTTGATTGCTTTTCTATTGTATATATTGAGGAATTTCAGACAGATGATATAATCCAGAAGAGGAACGGTTCCCAAATGGTTTCTGGTCTGTCATTTCAGACAGAACGGTTTTACCTGTCAACCGCTTCCAAGTAGTCCTCAGTTTCCTCTCCCGGTTCCGATGCGCTTTTTCCCGCTGTTTTTCGCCCGCGCGGGCGATCTCCAGCTTTTTTTTTTTAAAAAAAAGTTTGCTTTACCATTGGAATGCCTGGAGTGTTTTGTTATAGTGCTATAGTGCTATAAAGCGAACGTTCAAAAAAAAAGCCGGAGATCGCCCGCACAGGCGAAAAATGGCAGGGGAAAAGCGGGGAAAAGCAGTGCAGTCTGAAATGGCAAACCGCTTCAGATCCAGCTCTTTACCGGAAGGGGAAAGCCATGTGTGAAATGGCAGCCCTATACCGGTTTACTCCATGACGGATCAAAAACGGCTTCAAAACGGGTTAAAAAGGGTAATGTGAAATTCCTCATTGCTTTGTTGCACTGTTTAGCTATGCTTCTCTGCATCCTACAGTTGCACTAGGTTTGTAACCCAGAGGTACATACTTGGCAGAGTCTGATCTCATCAGATCTCAGAAGCTAAGCATGGTCAGTACTTCGAAGGGAGACCACCAAGGAAGACTCTGCAGAGGGAGGCAATGGCCAACCACCTCTGCTTCTCGCTTGCCTTGAAAGCCCCTTGGCTGGCTGCCAGCATTAGTTGTATTATTCCGGCAGTAATAATCCAAGCTAATTGGCTGATCTTGCCGCCATGTAGTTCACCCTGCCGCCGGGCTATCAAGGGCGATCCAACTTGATGATACTTCCACCGTTGGTGGTGGTGGGAGCGGTGGCCCCTACATAAAAGCCTGGTGGAAGAGCTCCGTCTTGCAGCCCCATGTAGAGAGCGTTACAGTAGTCTAGCCTTGAGGTGACCGTCGCATGGATCACTGTAGCCAGATCTTCGCGGTCGAGGAAGGGAGCCAACTGCCGAGCCTGCCTCAGATGGTAGAATGCAGACCTGGCAGTGGCAGCTACCTGGGCCTCCATTGTCAAGGAGGAATCCAGGAGCACTCCCAGACTCCTAACCTCCGACGCAGGCACCAAAGGTACCCCATCGAAGGTCGGGAGAGGGAGCCCCAACCCCAAACCGTTCCGACTCAGGCCCAGGACCTCCGTCTTCGCTGGGTTCAGTTTCATTTCATTCAGTTGCTTTTATTGTATTGTTTTAAATTGTGTAATCTGCTTTGAGTCTCCAGGAGAAGGATGAACAATAAATGAGGTAGGTATATAAATAACTAAATAAATTTCCTCTGCCTGGGAGCTCAAGCAGCTAATCTCCCTTGCTTACTCACACCCCCAAAGCCTCTTCTTAAAAGCATAGCAAGCCACACATGCTTCTCAAACATCCATGAGATTCTTCTAACAAGATTTCAACCACCATTTTGAGGTGGTATTAGTCAGAAGGAAAATGATATGGTAGAAAATGCCACTCTCTCTCCCATGTATCTTCTTCCTTGAAATAGCAGCCCCAGACACTGCATCTAGAAATGAAAAAAGGCTTTAAAATGATAGCTGAATGACATGTAATGTGTAGTTTCACTCTTATCTCAAGAACTACAGTATACCTATTTCCAGACCTGAATCTAAATCTAGATGTCTTTCTATTCCCAATTTCACAGTGTGGCTTTTGATTAAGCTTTCAGCCCGTGCACTTATTTTAGACCACACTCATATGGTGCTTTGAGAAGATCAGAAAGGCTAAGATAGAGTTTTAAAACAACCTTCTTGCACTGCCATTAATTGATTCTAAATTCTGGTACAAGCAGAATTTTCACATATGCATATCAACAGTGATTGGAATAATTCCTGAGAGGTAAAGATGTTAGTCTGTTGCATCAACAATAAAAAAGAGTTTTAGCAACACCTTAAAGATCACCAAAATATTGTTTGTTTGTTTGTTTACTTCATTTAGACCCCGTCTTTCCCCTCAGTGGGAACCAAAAGTGGCTTACATCATTTTCCTCTCCTCCATTTTATCCTCATATCTGCTCAGGGTGACTAGGTTGCCCGCAATGGTAGGGCAGCGGGGGGGGGGGAAGGGGTGTGCATGAAATAGCATTGTGTAATGTCATAACATCACTTCCAGCTTCATACCCAGCAGTGATGTCACTGCATTGCATAACACTCTAGGAATTTCCCATCTCCATGGTTTTTAGCCATAGAAGTTCAGGTGATGTCATAGAATATGATGACATCATTTCTTGATACACAGCTGGAAGTGACATCATGGCATCTCATGACATCATTTTGCTGGATCTCCACATACCCCCTCTGTCTCCCAGGGCTTGTCAGCACTGGGCTGGCAACCCACAACACTCCTGTCTGATAAGTTAAGACTGGCCCAAGATCACCCAGCACATTTCCACTGTAGAATGGGGATTCAAATCCAGGTCTCCCAGATCTTAGTCTAATACTCTAACCACTGCATCACATTTATTCCAACATAAGCTCTTCTGGAATACAGCTTACTTTTTCAGACTGAAAAACTGACTTATTTTTTAAAAAAACTTTAATGGCATGTGTAAATCTGTCTAGGGTGTTTTACCCTGCTCTTCTTCTAAGAAGCTCAGAATGGTGTGCATAGTTCTTTCTTCCCCATTTTATTCTCTCAACAAACTGGTGAGAGAGGTTAGGTTGAGAGACTGTGACCAGCCCATGGTCACCCAAAAAGCTTCATGTCAGAGTGAGGTTTATACCCGATTCTCCCAGATCCTAGACCAAAACTTTGTGTGTTAAATGCTGTCAAGTTGCTTTCGACTTGTGGCAGCCCTATGAATTAATGACCTCCCAAATGTCCTATCGTTAACAGCCTTGTTCTGGCTTTACAAACTGAGGGCCATGGCTTCCTTGATTGAGTCCATCCATCTCATGTTGGGTCTTCTTCTTTTCCTGCTGCCTTCAGCTTTTCCTAATATTGTTGTTTTTCCTGTGAGTTTAGTCTTCATAATGTGACCAAAGTACTATAGTTGGGTCATTTACTTTCTAGGAAGAGTTCAGGCTTGATTTTCTCTAGAACCCACTTATTTGTCTTTTTGGTGGTCCATGGAATCCAACATTTTAACTATTATAAATGCCTGTTTTGAAGGAGCAAATCCTACCCTTGTTGATTAAATGTACATGGAATTTACTGTTGATTTTTAAAAACTTAGCTTAAGTTTTTGCCTGTCATTCTAAAAGTACTGCCCTTGCTTTAGCTTTCAGTATGAGATTAATTTCAATGGATATGTTTGTTCTTATCTAACCATGATGACCAAACAGAACATCCACATGGTGAGGCAGTAAACCACCAGTGTTAGGAAGCAACAAAAGGAGAAGGCTTTGGCTTCTGTGCCCAGTTTGTCGGCCCTCCAGGGCAACAAGTTGACCACTATATTTTACAGGATGCTGAACTAGATGTACCACTGGTCTGATCCAGCAGGACTTTCCCCATGTTCCCTTCCAGGAGTCAAACCCAGCTTATTAGCATGCCAGATCCTCATACTTTGTCACTGGAGCTTTCTTTGTGCTTTTAGGATGTGAGCAGAGAAAAGTCCAAAGTAATCCCTAGTTGTTTTCACACACACACAAAACATGTACGTGTGTCTGCTATACATGGCATGTAGACATCACACACGATCCAAGCAGCATGGGTGCACAACAGTATTCACTGCTGCCAAAGTCAAATGGACCCAGACTATGCTTGAAAATAAGTGAGGAGACCTTGCCCAAGTAGATTAACAGAAAAGTAAATCAATGAATGTGTCAACTTGAAGGTAACATTGAATGTGAGATTCCTATATAGGATTTGTTCCTGAGGAAAGACCAGCGGTCTGAAACACTTAAATATCCGGAATAAGTGTTGAAAGAGAGATTGAATTTGGAGCAGACTGCTTTTGAGAATACAAGACTATTAGAAGGATATTTACTGAGAGAGTTTGGAGCAGACTGCTGTGTGTAATTTTATTGACCTTTGTATTTTTTCTATGAAGGAATAAGTGGTTGCTTTTCATTACTAGACACTAAATGATGTTATGGCTTTAACCTAGTCTCTTTTGTCATTGTATTATTCTGTGGGCATCTAGCACACTTGCCAAACCTGCCAAGAGTCGCGACCAGAACCACCTCAGGCATCATTACAGCACTGGGAAACCACCGGGGAGCCATGGTCCCGCCTGCATATACACTTTGCTGGCCCTGTCAGGGACAAACTTTCTTGATTGTTGTGGACTCATTTTCTAAATGGCTGGAAGTAATTCTAATGTCTGTAATGACCTCTGCCTTGGTCATTCAGGCGTTGTGCCGCATCTTTAGTACACACGGACTGCCCGGGACTATCGTGTCTGACAACGGGACACAATTCACATCATCCAAGTTCCAGAAGTTTATGAATGCCAACTTGATCTGGCATGTCACGGCAACGGCAGCTCCATTTCATCCATCCACTAATGGGCAGGCTGAATGAATGGTCCGCACTACAAAGGACGCACTGCGAAAAATAGTCTATGGTGATTGGAACCTGAGACTAGCAGATTTCCTCCTGCAGAAGCACATAACGCCTCACACGACTACCGGGAGGAGCCCCACGGAACCTCTGATGAACTGCCACTTATCCACGATGCCTGACTGTTTGCACCCAAATCTCACATCGGGTCGTCTGCCACAGCAAGAGGTTTCGGAGCCTCTTCATTCTTTCCAACCTGGTGACCTCGTCTATGCCTGGAATTACAGTGATGGGCCAATCTCGATCCCAACTACAGTTACAACATCTACCGGACCAGTATCGTACGTTGTGACTACGTCAGATGGTAGAAGTCTGTGGAGACACCTTGACCAGCTTAGGCGGCGCTGAGTGAGGGAATCAGAGCCAGCAGACACAGATACCCAAGTGACAGAGCAAAATCTCATGCCGTGTCCAACTACAACTGTTCCCCAGCCAACCACCAGACCAGAGGCAACTGCTGCCATGACACCCTGCTCAGAGTGTGAGAACTCTTTAGAAAAGGCGCTGTCCATTGAGTCAGAGAGTCCTGGCACTACGGTCCCTGACTGCACAACAGACTGTCAGCCACCCAGTTCTAGCAGAGACCCAGATTTGGCAGTTGGGGATCCACAGCATTACCAATGAGTAAGGACTCGCCATAAATATTTAAAAGACTATGTGTGCTAACTTAGGGGGGAGGAGTGTTATGTATTGGGTTATCTGGTTCCTTTGAAAAGCATGAGCTTCAGTCACAAGCTCCATAGACTATTAACATTCTAAACGAAGCACCCAGATTGGTCACTGTTACTAACAGACTAATTCGGAGGGACTCTGACTTTCAGCAGGAACAATACCCATTGAACCCAAGCACTCATCTTTGATTGGTTGTTATTGTTCCAGGGGGTGCGGTTTTCCTGGTTCAAACTGTATATAGTTGGGTCGTTCTGTGTGTTGTTAGTCTGTGTTCTGAGCTAATAAAGAAATCACTTGTTTGAAACGCTGCCTCGATCTCAGTACATAATAATGTTCCTACCTAACTTGTCCTTCTGACAGTTTCCTTTGGGCAATGGCAGACACAAGACAGAGCCCCCAGTAGTGCTGATCATGTGCGTATGCCTTCATGCTTTGCAGCACTTCTGACGGTGGCCTATAGCCTTCCACAAAAGCAGTTTCTGTCACAAGAAAGTCAAGAGGCAGCCTCTGATTACTGCTTCACGACTACCAAAGGCAGAAAAGCAAAGAAAAGCCTATGATAGAAGAACTCTCAAATGTTGTATGGACAGGTCATTCCATGAAGGTTAGGCAATCTCCTGGGAAAAGGAGAAGTTAAGCTAGAGGAATGGATTCACAAATATAAAAGCTAGAGAGAAGGAGAATTGATGTTGACAATATGTTATAGTACGAGTCTTAACACATGAAACACTAACATCTCAATGAATATAACTTGTCAGGTTACCTCTTTTGTTGTCTTCTGCCAGTGTGTGAAGACTTTTTTTGTTCTGTTTGGCATATCTCCCAATAACTGTCATTGGCCTCCTTTCTAAGTTTTGGTGCCATGCATGCACACAAAAGCTTGTACCCTGAATTAAACTTTGTTGGTCTTAAAGGTGCCACTGGACTCAAACTTTGTTCAAAATGTTTTAATGTTTGCTGCCTTGAGGGCCCTATTTTGGTGGAAAGGTGCATAGAAATGTTTTAAATAAATAAAATAAATAATACTATTGGCAGAAGCCAAGGACTAGCTACTCAGTGATGGGCAAACTCTCTAATGTTTGAATTGCAGTTTGATTGCAGATTGCAAGCAGAACCTTCAAACACTCAAAAATGCTTATTACACTTGGGATTGTTCTAAACTGTATTGTAAATGTTTTGTACATGTACATTTCTGTACAGCTTTCTTGCAGCTGTCTCTGCCTCCCTCTCCTCTCCACCACTGACATAACTCACTTGACAAAAAGTATTAATTTACAAAGAGATATTTTCTTTAGTCTTCTTAATCCGGCTGTGGAGTGGACAAAGAGGATGGTGCAAGGCTTGTTCCTTTGTTATCCAAGCATTGTCCATTTTACCCTCTTGACTCCCATATTTGAGCATATTTGTGTTCACTGCGTGCTCTAAATTGGATCACAAATACTTTGCATGTCATTGTGTTGCTGCCTGGGATTTGCTGGGATGTGATGTAAATTCTGAACTTGTGCCAACACAATGAATGCTGCCAGCTGATGAATGCCACCAACTGCCCAGGCAACACACATTCTTGATATACAGCTCATTTTAAATGATACTTTGCCTTTCATGACCTTAGGACATATGTAATCCAATACATTGTGAGCACACGCCACCAGTGGCTACCTGGCCAGTTGCCAAGCTGAATGCTGCACAGCTTCACAGACACAAAACACTCTTAAAACACTGCTCAATTTAAATTGCAAACAAACCCAGATGAGATGCTTGACACAAAAGAAAATGGGCATTGTGAGCAAGGTAAGTTTGATTTTCAAAAGTCATATTTGCAAAACATCAAATAATTTCTAACCAATCTTGGACCTGCATCTTATCCTCAGTACAAGTTTCAGTAGCTAATCCTCCCACCCCAAAAAGTTCTGGGAAAGAGTATCCCCAGCCAGTACATCTCTCATCAGCAACATCACTTGTGCTTTGTCAGGAGTTTTCCCCACCCCCATTTTCCATAGCCTTGCCAGAAAATGGCAGAGAGTCCTGGCTCTAATTGGTATCACAGACAAGCCCATTATTCTCCAGTGATTTGCAGACTCTGGCAAGTTCACTGCATTCTTTCATGACTCCTCTCCTCTTTTGCTTTGGCTTTAATTTTTAAAGAGACAGAATCTATCCAGGACACAAAGGTTTCCAAACCAGCACCTTTGAGCTTTTTAACAACAGATGACAGAATACGGTAACTATCCAGGCCATGAGCTAAGCAAACCAGCATCAAGTTACTGGGACAGAGGAAGTGATCTACTCTATTTTATTTCAGTTTATGTACCTGAATTGTTCTTTCAGTGGTAAATTTTTTTAGGTACCTACACTTTCTAAAAAATACAAACCAGCATAATGAACTAGTTTCACATAAATCTAATCTACAGTTCTGTGCACAGGTAAAGAAATGCTGGAGAAACAGAAGCCAAAGCCAAGTCTTCTTAGGGATCTTCCAGGCGCTCATGGCAAAGCCAGTTTATGGTCCCATTCTATTTCATCCCCTGCTATTCTTTTATAGCCATCAGTTTGCCTGACCCTTCCCTTAGGCATCATAAGTAATATAGGGCTTTGCTGCACACTCAACTTACTCCTGATTTTCTTGGCAATCAATCCACAAGCTTTGTAATTGGTTTGGGCAGAGTTTTTCTGCATGTCTGCCCTCCCTTGGCCTTTTCACAGTTGTAGAGTCAATTCATTTTCTTCTGCAGGTGCCTTAAATAAAATTAAATTATTAAAAATTGTATTTATTTATTTATTTATTTATTTATTTTATTAATTATTTAAATAAAATTAAATGATTAAATAATCCTGTCAGCATGGATGACATCACAACACCTCCCCTTTTATTTTTTGTGCATGCTTATATAGGTATATTGATATCACGCACTTAGGCACAAAGGGAAACAGTGGGGGCCTCCATGACCCATGCAAGACTGGGGGGGGAGAGTAGCACTCCCTGGGTGGGGGTCTGCAACCGGCTATTGGGAAGAATCAATACAAGCCCCCCTCCCATGCCTGCATGTCTTTGCAGCAGAAAGCCTAAAAAAGGAGCAGCTCCACTACTCATCTGTGTATACGAAGTGCTATGTCCCTTTCAAACCAGGTTGCTTTTTCTGGAGCCAGAAGTTGTCACCCTTCCACTAGAGCTTTTGCATTTAAAAAAAACGGCACAAAAATGTATTTATGTTGATATAATGTTGTGATGATAGGTTTAGCAGGTTCTCTGAATCCCCAGCTTTCATTTTTTTAAAAAAAGTGTTTGGCCCCTTTCTTCATGAAGATATAAGGGAAAATGAATGATGAGTACTCCTTAAACACACATCCTGTTAGTAGGAGCTCCTGGGTTTCTCCATTCCCATAAAATAAGCATGTGCCTTATTTTTGCTAGGCTCTAGGCTCCAACTGTCCAGGGCTTCTTTTCTTGGGGAATGTGCCAGAGCAGAGTTCCAGAACGTCTTTGACAAAATTCTTCTTTAAAATGTTTAAAAGTTCATGAGTTTTCAGTAGACAGACTGAAAACTTCATTTCCCTCTTGAGAGTTCTGGGACATCTTCCCACCCACCACCCACCCACCACCCCAAAAAAACCCCTGCAACTGCCTATTGTACAAAGTGGATTTTATGACAGCTTTGTCTGTTAGAGTCCATGTATGTGCAGATGGGGAGAAGGAAAAATCCCCTTCACATCCTAGGAACTGACAGGCAGGTTGCAAGTGGCACTGACGGGATTTGGGTCTTGTGATGGGTCTTGCCGGCAGTCCAGGTGCAAAGAGGCTAAGAGAGGGGTGGTTGTCTTTTTCTTAGGGCAAGGCCTTCATTTCCATATTCCTGGGTGCCAGCCCTATCATCAACAGCTGTACAACCAATCAAATGTAAGGTAGCTGCAGCTGCCTGTGGCATGTCATTCCCAGCTGTGGGAGGGTGGCTTTTCAAGAGGACAACCAACAATCGAAACATTACCAGGCTAGAGCAGTGCAGGGACAAGTGTAAGGGGAAAGACATGATTTAGAGTTCCAGTTGTGTTTGCTTTTCCTTTCACAGTGCGTGCTGTGTGTTTACAGTGTAATGGGGGGGTTGTAGCAGCTGCTATTTGCCCTCTGTATTGGCTTTAAAGCATAATGTGGGTACACTGTGTAAATAGCTGTGTTGTTACTCTCCTGGAGTGTGATATAATAAACACTCTCACATGTGCCAATATGTAAATGCTCTTCTCCAAATTCAGTTTGGGCTTTTCTCTTGGTTGCTACTAGACTGGATGATTTGTCATTCTGCACCCTGGAAGAAGAGTTAACTGGGTCAGAAGGTTGAGTTTTTAATAACCCAGCATGGCATTCACTAGCAGCTTAGAAGAATAATACTTAGCACTTTCTGTGCCCCAAATGCATATGTTCCTCATAAAGCCTCTCAATAGACCCTTGTCACTGCCCAGTAGGTGGGCAGTGACAGCAGCACAACTGGTCTTGTCTAGAGGAGCTGTCAGTAAGGAGTTTTACATGAGTCTCTCAGCATTTGCTAGTCACTGAACAGGACTGCAGCTATGAGTATACAGCAGGCAGCCAGTATATCAATATGGGGCTTCTCTTTTTGTGGTGCCAGTGTAGCACAGGGACTAGTGTGCTCAGGGGCAGATTAACCATTAAGCAGACTAAGTACGCGCTTAGGGCACCAGAGCCAAAGGGGGCACCACAAAGTCGGGAAAAGGGTGAAAAGCTTAGTTTGTACAGTATATTGTGTTATCATATGAATAAATGTTTGTATTGCTGCAACCTGCATTGTATATCTGGTCAGACAGGTCAACAACTAAAATGGACTGGGTCAGTGTAGAAAGGAGGGGGGGCACCAAGATTGGTCAGTGCTTAGGGCACCAGTGAGCCTTAATCCACCCCTGAGTGTGCTGAGTCTGACAGGGAGCTGTGGCTGAAATGGTCCACTAAACAATGGCATTCAGAAGCTAGCCTTTAATGAGTCACTTCCCCTTTATCCTCATTGGGTAGGCTGCCTTACAGCAGTCTGTGACAAAAGTTACTCTGTGAAAGGCCATCCTCTTTCAGTGTAACTTTTATCACAGGTTGTTGGAGTTAGGATAAAACAGGATAACAGCACATACACTGCTGTGCTGAGAGCACCCAGGAGAAAGGGTAGAATATAAATGAGACAGATACATTTATTTGTTACTATTACCAAAGTAAAAATTTCCTTGATTAAAATCCGCTCATAATACACATATTAAAACTTAACCTCCCCACCAATTTTATAATAAACAAATTTTGTTATTTACATAGAAAGCAATGAAGTCCAGATGTGCAAAGTCTAAAAGTCAGAAGGTGTTCTTAAAAAGCCATGTTTTAAGCTGGTCTTTCCAAAGGTCAGAAAAGCTGGAATTTGGCACATTTCTTCAGGGACCTTGTTCCACAGCTGGGGAGCTGCCGCACAGAACGCCTGCATTCTGAGCAGTACAGCCTGATGCCAGGGGGACAAACAAAAGAGATTGTGGAGCAGATGTGCACACAGGTATACACCAGGAGTTGCAGTCCCTCAGATATGTGGACCTCAGGTCATAAAAGGCTTGGAAGGTAATAACTAGCACCTTTAAGGGCAGAAATATCATTCAAGTATCCTGGAATTGCTCAAGCACCTTGTCTAAGAATGGCAGATTTGAAACTGGCCTATAACTTTATCAAATAAGCTTTTAATAGTTTAATCATAGTATCTTTAAGAATTTGGGGGAAATACCATTCACCAAAGATGTAGTAATTCTCACCAAGTTGATCTGATGTTATCCGCCAAGATTTAAGCAGCCACAAAGGGTAAGGATCTATTTTGAACATGGTGGCCTTCACAATGTTCTGAAGATCCTGTCTTCTTCAGCGAGGAAGATCAAATATCCAAGCCTATGATGTGTCTTGTTTTGTATCTGTTTCAAATCTGGTGTCCTAGTAGGAGTGGATGAGATTTTATTGGCAAAGAGCCTAGCTAAATCATTGTCGTGATCAACTAAATTATCCTCCTTATCTAGGTCCTTGCTGATAACAGACCACAAATCACCCTACATAATTTTGCTGAATGAGATTGAGCTGCTGCAATGGAGACAGAGAAGAAAGCTTTGTTCACCATAATTGTGGCCTGCAAATAGCTTTTATAGCATGCAGTGCCTGATTTGGCACAGGCCTTCTGCCATCAGCGCTCTTTTAATCTCCTAACTCTTTCTAGGTTTCTAAGTCCACTTGTGAAACAGAATCGGGAGGAGAAGACTCCAGGGGACAGCTTTATCAATGGCATCAAGCTTGCCTTCACCAAGGCTTCTGTACAATCACCTTGTTCTTTTTGTTCATTAGGACCAATAAAACCCAGGACAGCTTCTCAGCCTGTTATAAGCATGTTGGCAATGGTGTGAACAAGGGGGTCAGATATCTGGAGCTGCATTTCTGTGCTCTGCCTTAAATTGGCCATTTACTCTAATTGCTGCCCCCTGATCTAATAGATAGGCTATATATTGGAATATAGAACATCTGAGGCATTCAAACTCTCTTTCAGTGTCATCTTAAGTAATGGCCTCAGAAAGGTGTAATTCTGCTTGGGACATCAATTTCAATGTGGGATAAGTCCTCCTTCCACACTGCAGCTATTCCCCTCACACCATCAAGTACAATTAAAGAATAATAAAAGGAGGCGGGGGGGGGCAATTTTCCCAACTGTTCTTGTATCAATCAGCATGGTGACTGATGAAGTACTTTTAATTAATTAATCCAGAATTTAAAGTAAAATGTAGATTAATTTAGGAGCATAAAAAGGATCCAGTAATTTAGTGTTAAAGAAATCCACCCTTTGACATCTTGAAAACACCCTGCCTGTATGGACAATACGTGATGAAACAATATTAAGGGTTAATAAAACCAAGTTAAGTGATTCTGTGAACATGCATTAGGTTGGATCCAGACTCAGTTGGCAAGTTCCACTGATTCCTCTTCCCTGCAGCACACACCTTCCGTGTTGTTTTTTGGGGTCCCCTATTCTCCCAGAGCAGCATTTTGTGGAGATCAGTGAGCTGCAGGGAAAGGGAGGTGGGGCAGGAAGGTTCCATTCTGCGTATGGACCATTTAACCTGGATCTTACCTGCTATGTGGAATAGTAATTGTAATTTGAAAGAACAGCAATTATGGGAGGTATGTATTTGGAGTAAATGAATCTGGAGTAAAAGAGACAGATTTCGTGACTGTTCCTATTATCCTGGCACCTGACTATTTAGGTCTTGTGCTATTAACCTGCTTAGGACGCTATTTCCTCATTTCCCTAGTTCAGTACCTGCAGCTATAAAGAGACAAAATGCTAAGTGTGGCTGGAATTAAAACACCCAGGCACATAAAAATGTATTTTCCTTCAACTGCATACTCTATGCAACCTGACCCTGTTAATTTAGTGATGTGGCAAACCCCCTCCCACTTTCTAAAGAGACTGGAGACTTTAAACCCCCTCTCATAAATCACCTATTGGCTAAAGAATAGCTAATAACAAAGCAGTAATTTCTGAAAAATGAGTCTGCTCTGCCTATTGCAGATCTAGCTTGTAGCTCCTTGTTTTTAGTGTGGGCGTTCCTCTTGGCGGATTCTTGTTGCGGAGAACTGCAGATGAAATTAATAATGAATAAATCTCACTTGTGGAGGAGATTTTGAAGACTGAGAACCTGCTAACACTATCTCAAGCAAATCACAGCACTTGCCTACACACTCTTATACCGAATTAGTTTAAATATATTAAAGCTGTGCTCTATGCTACACATGAGCAAGTCTCAATTGGAGGGGAGCAAATCTATACCAAGCCTTTAACCTATTGGTTTGGTGCACTCATACAGAGAAGGTCTAGAAATTAAGCACAGAATCAGACTCCCAGGCCTCTGAAGCCTGTATTTTCAAGAAAAGGTTACACTTCTATATTTTCAAGCCCATAGGGTTCTAGCAAAAGATTTAAACCATATGGGAGATATCCACCAAAGGCCCTCTCATCATAAGGGGCTCAAGGAGCATTTCTAATGGTCAGGCATCAGCAGTCTGCACAACACATAATATATCAGTACCTTCCCCCTCCCCTCTCTCTCTCACTCAAACATACACACATTCTGCGCTCTTTCCCCATTTAATACTTTAATTATGCCTTAATTATTCTTAGATTTCTAAAATCCTGTTTGGTGAGAAGCTCTAACTATTTCCAGCAACTAGTGATTGTGCAGATGCAACAGACTGATCACTTGTCATTGGCTAAAGATGGGGAAGTTGGCTGCCAGATTGCATGCTCCCACTGCACAGTTCTTCCCCATAACAAATTTCCTCCTCTTCCACAATCTATGGTTAAGGGGGGAGGCAGTATCTGCATCAATTGCAAATAAGGTGAATTGGGAATGTTGCTGAATCAGAATATTTAACTAGGATTTTGAGACTTGCTAAGAAGCTGGTTATGTGAGGAACCAACATAGTCTAAAACGTCATAAATACAAGTGCCAATGTACACTTTAATCATAGGAAAGGTGGGAGGGGAGAAATTTGCTTCAGAGAGAGTTGGAGCTCCAGGATGGGTGTGCATCATTTAATAGATTGGCCCCATTACATCCTCACCAGCTCTTAGATGCACAGATTAGAACAAGCCAGCATAGCCTGTCAGTTAGGATCTAGCTACTTGAGCTACATAAAGCTGATTATTTTTTCAAAGTTTTTCAAAGTTGAAGGCAATGTGAAATAGGGAGCAATGTTCTTGGTAAATACAATAATTTCACGTATCTCTCTGGGAAGGAAGTATTGAAGGGGTTTTTCCTATAACTAGAGGAAACAGTGGGACAAAATAAATGTGTGTAAGCTATAGGAAACTATATTCCTCTCAAATTATGTTCATTTAGGGATGCCAGCATCCTGCTGTTTTTTGGCCCAGGAGGGAGCCAGTGGACAGCATGTAGTACTTACCTGAGAGGAGGGCAACACGCAGGAGGAGGGCATACCAATGTGAAGGGATCCACAGTGGCAGAAGAATCTATTAGTCCTGAATCCACCATAGACCCCCACAAAAATGTATATGTACAGAGAATTTTATTGCTTATGTGTGTTTCAGGGTACTACTGCTTAAAAATATTCTTGGGTAGACATTCCAGTTTTGGAACGTTATTTCCTATAATAAAGGTTACGGTCCTAATACAAAAAATTATTTGCTATGCAACATTTTTACTATTCTTTTGATTCTTGCAGAAAAAAGTAGTCCAGCCTTCTTCTACCTGCATGCATTAGATCTGCAAGTTTTAGAGCTGCACAATGTCAGTGTTGGCAGAATGTAGATATGCAGTAATGCAGAGCACAAGCTGTTTAAAGAATAAAGTTGGTTTATTAAGAAGTGGATAATCTGTGTGTGTGTGTGTGTGTGTGTGTGTGTGTGTGTGAGAGAGAGAGAGAGAGAGAGAGAGAGAGAGAGAGAGAGAGAGAGTCAGCTGACACAGATCTCAGCAGGCACAGGAAAAACCCCAATAGAACCAATCAGGAGACAAGAAGGAAACTATTTGAAAATAGTAGGACGTCCCTAATCTTATTATGCTAACTAGTTGTCGTCTCTGCTGCCCCCTGCAGGATGTTCTTGTCATCTTAAGAACATAAGAGAAGCCAATGTTGGATCAGGGCAGTGGCCCATCCAGTCCAACACTGTCACATAGTGACCAAAAATACCAGGTGCCATCAGGAGGTCCACCAGTGGGGCCAGGACACTAGAAGACCCCCTCAAGCACCAAAAAATACAGAGCATCACTTGCCCCAGACTGAGAGTTCCTATCTATACCTTGTGGTTAATAGCCACTGATGGACCTCTGCTCCATGTTTATCCAGTTCCCTCTTGAAGCCATCCATGCTTGTAGCTGCCACCACCTCCTGTGGCAGTGAATTCCATGTGTTAATCACTCTTTGGGTGAAGAAGTACTTCCTTTTATCCATTCTAACCCAACTGCTTAGCAATTTCATTGAGTGCCCACAAGTACTTGTATTCTGAGAAAGGGAGAAAAGTACTTCTTTCTCTACCTGCTCTGTCCCATGCATAATCTTGTAGACATCTATCATGTGACCCCTCAGTCATCATTTCTCCAAGCTAAAGAGCCCCAAGTGCTTTAACTTTTATCTTCTTTATCTATGCATGATAGGCCTTGCATATTCCAATGCCCCTTCTCAAGGTCTCGTGTGCAAAGTCCACAAGATTTATTTTCTGGCGTAGACTCTCAAATTTCTCATGTGGAAGTGACTTGGTAAGTGCATCTACAATCATATCTTCTGTAGGGCAATACTTCAATACAATAGCCCTTCCTTCTGCATCATATTTGTTTTTGAAGACCCATTTGCCCTCTTTCCCGGAGGTAGTTCTGTGGGTATGAGTATGCATGTTTAGTTTTTGATTAGGGATTCAATCTCCTCTTCTGCAGCCTTTCTCCATCTTTCTGCTTGGCTGGTAGGCACTCTTCTTATGTCTTCCCATGTGAAAGGTTAGGTTACAGCCTCTGTCTTTGTCAGGTAGGAGAGTCCTCTCAGTGGTACTCCCCTGTTTGTTCTAGTTGACCATCTGACATCTGGCTCTGCAGCCCCTTTTGGTTCTTGTGGTCTGCAGGTGTGTCATCTGTATGGTCCATGCTGCTCAGTTGCACTGTTTCTGGTTGCTGTGCTTTATTCTCTTCTGTTGGTATGGATTCTCTGAGGTCTACTTTTTCTGAATTTGTAGATTTTTTTTCCTCATCAATGTAGACTATGTTGCAGATTTTTTATAATTTCTGTTCTTTGGTAAAGGATTCTGTACCCTTTACATCTCAATGCATATCCTACAACAATACCTTGTTCAGTTCTCAGATCCATCTTGGTTCGTTTCTCCTTAGGGATGTAGGTGAGAGCTCTTGACCCAAATACTTTCAAGTGGTTCATGTTGGGCTTGTGGCCATACTGCAGTTCAAATAGTGTGCTTCTGGCATCTTTTGTAGGCAGTCTGTTCTGTAGATAGGTAGCAGTGTTAATTGCTTCTCCCCGGTATTTGTCAGGTAACTCTGCTTCAAACATCATGCATCTGCAAATCTGAATCAGGGAGCTATTCTTCCTTTCTGCTATGCCATTCTGTTCTGGAGTGTATGAGACTGTGAGCTGATGCTCTGTTCCTTGTTCAGCCAGATAGTTCTTCATGTCATGTCCCACATATTCTCCTCCATTGTCAGTGCGAATTCCCAGAGGCTTTCTCTGGAATCTGTTGCTGACTATTGCAACATATACCTTAAATTTCTCCAATACTTGAATTTTCTCTCTGATTAAGTAAACTAATATATACTTTGAAAAATCATCAATAAGAGTTAGTATATATCTGTCCCCACTAGGGGTCTTGGTCTTCCTTGGACCACAAACATTACCACCCTAATTTTACTGTCAATGGGATAGCCAGCATTTCTATAAAGCCCAAAAAATTTGCAGGTACTCCACTCTCTATTGGTTCATTTTTTTGGTTCCCATAGCTCTGGATATCTCCTGAAACCTCTTCCCACCAACACAGCCTGATCTAATTAAGTCTGCATCACACCTCCTGGGTTCATTTGAAGACTCTTATATTCTGCATACCAAGCATTGTTTTTTCTTTCCCTCACTTTAAAAAAAAATTGTAACATCCAGCCTGGAGAAGAGTTCAAGTGCCCATGAAAGCAAGGTCCTTACATAGCAAAGTTGATCCTATAAGAAAGGTGTTGGATTGGACCCAACCAGCTAAAAAAAGGTTAAGGGGTCCTCTGACTACCTAAAATAATTCTGCTGGGAATCATGGGACCTGCATGAACATTTTAAAAGTTGCCAATCCACATTGTAATGCTAATTGCCAGGGTAGGCTGGCCCTAAATATATACATATACCCAGGGGTCATTTCCTGCAGGAGTGCACAGGAGCGGAGCTCCGGCAGTAAGGAGCTCAGGGGGTGGGCACATACAACAAGCCCCGCCCCCTACTCCCAGCAGCCCTCAATCGGGCCACGAGGAGCAAGAAGCAACCAGGCAAGTTGCAGAGCCCCCCCCCCGCCCCCCTTCAGGTACAAGCTCTCCCTCCTCTTTGAGCTAGCAATCCAAAACAGTCCACTGGCACCTTTAAGACCAAGTTTTATTCAGGTACAAGCTCTCCCTCCTCTGCGAGGATAGATCTGCACATTCCCCCCCCCTCCAACAGCTAGCAATCCAAAACAGTCCAGTGGAGCCTGAGCGGTGGGTGTTGCCTTCTGACACACTTCCGGTGATGTCAGGGGGTGTGGCATATGCAAATAAGTTATGCTAATGAGTTATGCTAATGAGCTCCTGCACCTCTTTTTCTACGACATGACCCCTGCATATACCTCACTCTTAGGTGGCTTTTTAATGTACAGATTGCATAGCTTCACAAAGGTGATCATTTCCATTTCAGTCTCCTTAAAGAAGGCAAAGTTGAATGACTAGCTCAAGGTGTGCTACAAGGTCAGAGAGAGGACTGAAAACTGGCCCTGGCTCCATGCTGTACCTCATTCTCTGTAAGACCGGTGTGTTTGGGATGGGCTGGACTAGCACATGAAGAGCCACCATGGCCTCCTCTGCTGTTTTTAATCTTCAATTGAGTTTTCTGTATTTGCATAATTATGTTGCTATCCTTACTGCACAGCCCATCCATATGCGCAAGTCTCCCCATCTCTTCTCTGACATCAAACATTTATGATTCCCTACATTAAGACACTTTCTCTTGCCGGCTCCCTGGGCTCAGCCGATGTGCATGCAAGGCAATGTAGTCTAATAGGACATGGTGAGCAGTGAGGCTGTGAGGAATAATTTAGATTTGGCTGGGGGAGCATAATGCTTTTTTAATTGCCATCCAGTGCCATGTCACAAGCATGTATTATTGATCCTGATTACCCCAGTAAAGCACTTCCTTTCTTGTGGATGTGGTGCTGGCATTTGATTTCTTACTGTGTCCTTTGTTCCTTCTGCTGAGCTTTGGGAGGGGGGATCCCATTTCATTTTTATTCTCACCCACCCCTCACACCCCACTTCACCTTCTCATCATTTATCACATCACTTTTCCCCTTAGTCACACCTTTTTATATAGATTGTTTATCTCTTCATTCCACCCTTAGAGCTCTTTTTTCCTTTCTACCTTGTATCTGTAAAATTTAATTTTTCCAGAATACTTACATTTTATTTTTCCTGCCATGATCTTCTTTTCAAAACTTCTTTATCCATCAGCAAGTCTGCTCATATGCATTTCAGAGCCCGTGTTCACAGGGAGAGACCAAGGGGGCCAACAGGCCCAGAGAAAAATGTCCTGTCCTTTTAACAGATGTTTATTTACCTCCATTTCATTAAAAGCTTCTGCTGCCCATTTCTACACATTAAGACTCTATTTAAGAGACAGGGGGATATTTTTCTCAAGGCCTGTTAGCAACCATAAGACCAGTGTCTATATAATTACCATAAAATAATTGAAGCCAGGGGACAAATTAGGAAGACTGAACAGAATAAGCAACAAGCCTCTCTTGTACGATAAGTGCTGGCAGGGGTCATTTCGTAGAAAAAGAGCTAGGGGAACTCATTAGCATAACTCATTAGCATATGCCACACCCCCTGACATCACCGGAAGTGTGTCATAAGGCCACACCCCCTGACATCCCCGGAAATGTGTCATAAGGCTACACATCCCGCCCCCAACAGTCCCAGCCGCCACCGCCGGCCTTGCAGTTCCACTGCCGAGCCCCATGAGGGGCCCGGCGATGGACCTGCAAGGCCAGCGGGAGTGCAAGGAAGCCCCGCGAAGGCCCTCCCTGGCCCCAGGCAGGCAGGGGTGGGGAGAGGCAGGGAGGAAGCAACTTACCCTCCCTCTTCTCCTGCCTCCTCCTGGCTGAATGAGGGCCGGAAGCAGGGCGGCTGGAAGCAGGGGGCGGGGCTTCGTCATGTGCCCTGCCCCCCATACCTCACCCGGGGGAACTGCATTCCCCCGCGTTCCCCCCCAAAATGACCTCTGACTGCTGGTATAAAGAAAGATGGATTCAAAATAGAACGAATAAATAATATTTGTGTAAGGTATTTTGGCTAGTTCAGTTTATAAGGTCACTCCGTTACTAGAATGAATAAAACTACCTCCCTTCCTATCTTCCTTGGTTCTAACAGTACACTCATGTGCATGTTTACTCAGGAGTAAGTCCCACATTATTCATGTGATCTTTGTCTTCAGAAAGTGTTCTTAGGCTTGAAGCCTTAGGTCATTCTAGGCCAAATAACCCCTTTCAGCAATTTTACATAGAGTCTTTTATTTCTCATAATTAGGATTGCCAGCATTTTTTTCTGGCAGTGCTTCTGTGGGACTTTAGCAGATATAATGACAACAAAATCTGCATGTAAAATTTGGCTTGACATGAACATTCAGTGATGTGAAAAGTTTCACTTTGTATTTCCATCTATTGTTCAGCTGTTTTAAAAAGTGTTAGGAAGTAAGCCATAGAAAAAATTATCAGCCCTAATCCTACACGCTGATCTGACACCATTCTGATATATAACTGCATTCTTCCAGGAATGTGGAGACCACTAAGAAATCCCAAGGTAACACTCATTGGATGACTCTAAAGGGCTGTGTAGGTGGTTACACAGGCTCGATGGAAAGAGTCAAGGGCTGGCTAGCTTCAAATTTCCCCTGGTTTACATAGGATAAGGCCAACCCATTCTAATTTGGGAATCTGAATGTGCTGTTTCAGCACATCATATCCATCCAGAACACAGAAGCAGTGTCCTTCAGCCCGTGCAGGTACATGGCTGCCTCCCATAGCTAGCAGAGACCATTGCCAGAGCCTGCTGAGTCAGCTGTGCAGCTGGCTGCCAACTTGGACTGAAGAAGTGAGCAGTAACTCACGAAAGCTCATACCCTGCCACAAATTTTGTTAGTCTTTATGGTGCTACTGTACTCTTGCTCTTTTATTTGTTTGTTTGTCTGTCAGATTTTTATCCTGCCCTCCCCACCATAGCAGGCTCAGGGCAGTTTACAGATCATATATATAAATATATACATTAAAACTCCAGAATATACCCTAAACAAAATTAAGTTAAAATCACAGTATATAAAACCATACCTACTCAGAACATAGATCTGATAAAAGATGGTGGCGTTCTCTCAACATTTGAATGGTCGCCTACCCCTTGGTCCAGGCCCCTGCCAGGCTGTTGGTCGTCAGGTTGGTGATGATGTTGGTGTTTGGGCCAGGGCCATGATGTTAAAGGCGGCACTGCTATAGACAGACTAACATGCTACTGCTATAGACAGATTAACATGGCCACCCATCTTGATCCAACTTTGGCTGAGCATGGTGAAGGAGGGGGCTCTCCCCTGTATCTTTAACAGTTGTGCAGTATAGGAATTTTGACAGGTATAGCTTGCATCACAGTCCTGCAAGGGTGAGAAAAGCTACACGTGTTAAAATTCCCTCTGCTATGCAACTAATAAAGGGTACAACTCTCTTTCTTTGCATTTCCACTATCAGGTTTGCTCACTGTACTGAACAATCAGTGGTCTAGTTTTTTTCCCTCTTTTTGCCAGTTAAGGGTGAGTTATAGGTGCTCATTAACACTTCCTATATGTACTGTTTTGGCACCATAAAGAGTAAAAATGAAATACACAGTGGATGTACTGCAGCAAGTCACATTTTAAGCAATAGGCTATCTTGTGAATTCATTCCACAATAGGGGTGTGCAAAAAAAGTGGGGTTTTTTCAGTTTGTGTACATTTGACTCAAAAAATATTGGTATTTCCCAGTATTCCCAAGTCCCAATTCTGGTATGGTATTCATATTTGGTTTTTGTTCTTTGTTTTTTGAAATCCTGAAATTTTGGCTCCATTTTACCCTATGGGGACTATTATACTCAATGGGGAATCTACCTGGGGGTATCCAGCTGAGGTAGCTGCTGGTGCCTCTCCCCAGAAGAACCCCCAAGTTTCTTTTTTTTATGAATAGATTTTCATTAAGTTTTTAAAATACACAAGGATGAGGAAGGGGAAAGGGGAAGGGCCAGGGGAAAGAACAAAAGTAATGATTTTCTGCATGTAACTTTCCTCTACTTATCATTTCATGTTATACACAGATAAACTACGAGGTTTAAAAGTTCATAAAGTCTTCTTAATATTATAATATTAGAAAGTGCATAACTTTATATTTCTCTCTTATCCCATTATAAAATGGAGGCCATAGTCCAACAAAGTCTTCTTCTTTAGGCTGGGGGGGGGGACCGTTGACTCCTTGGAATGTACTTTTGGTTTCCTGGTTTCCTCCGTGATGCTCGCTCTCTTATCTGTATGTTTTATGTGCTTGGCCTTGAATGCTTCACTGTTCTACTTTCTCTGGGAAAGTGGGACTGTTACATTCTGGTGGGGCCCTCTTCTCCCCTCATTGGCTCTTAGCCACCCAGTGACCCCCTTTGAACACTGTATAGCTCTTCTCCCCGTGCTTTATGCTTAAGTCTTAACACAGTTCCTGAAGTAGAGATGTTCTGCCAATACTGATCAATAAACTTTCCTTCTGAAGAAGCGAGTTGTTGATTCTGATTGTTGCAGGAGTCTGACAATCAGCACACTTCACAAGAGCTGATGTATCAGGCGACATTCGAGCATACTTGGGGCCACCAGAAGTGTCAGCAAGTGCAGGGTTTTATGCTGACCAAAGTGCCCAGCAGGTAGGGAGTCATGGGCTAGGTGAAGTACTTCAGCCCGTAAGGGCCCGGGTGGCACGTAGAGGCACCCGTGGTGTAGCAGGAGACCTTCTCGCTTGATGAACTCCTCCATCTGGTCACCTTGGAGTTCTTGGAGGCACCGTTGGGCCCAGGGATCATCAGCCTGGCTGGCACGGAAGTTCCCTGCCAGAGTCGGGTGGGTTGAGGCAGCTGCGAACACGGAAGGTGGGAGGATTGGAGTGTCTGGGACTTCTTCTGTTGATGTGGAAGTATTTCCGGCTTCCGTGAAAGCGCATCCGCTTTCCGGTTCTGGGTGTGTGGAATATATGTGATCCGGAAATCAAAGGGACCACCGGATCTGTCGCTGGTTGAGGCAGCGAGTGGTCTGGAGATGTTCCAAATTATGGTGGTCAGTGAAGACTGGGACTGGATGGTGGGCTCCTTCGAGGTGGTATCTCCAAACCTCAAAGGCGGCCTTGATGGCCAGCAGCTCTGTCTCCCAGATAGTGTAGTTCCACTTGGCGGCTGTCAACTGGCACGAGTAGTACACGCAAGGCTGCAATGGCTGAAATGGGTTATCACGCTGGGATAGCACTGCTCCGATAGCTACACTGGAGGTGTCTGCCTCCATGGTAAAGGGCAGCTGAGGGTCTAGATATTGCAAGAGCGGCCCCATAGCAAAGTGTGTCTTCAGGGTAGTAAAAGCCTGGTTGACTTCCGCAGTCCAATAGAAGGGTTCTTTGGGTCAGAGAAGTAAAGTCAGTGGGGTAGTCAAGGAAGCATAGGCAGGAATGAACTGGCTGTAGTAATTAGCAAACCTGAGAAAGCGCTGCAGGTCTTTGTGGTTCCACGGGGTCTGCCAGGTGAGAACAGCGCCAACCTTTTTGGGGTCCATCAGGATGCCTTGCAGAGACACTATATGCCCAAGAAACTCGACCGAGTGTAGGTCAAAGTCACATTTTTCCAGCTTGGGGTAGAGGCCATGGTCTCGTAAGCGCTGTAGGACCTGACACACATGGTCCATGTGCTGGGTGGGAGTGTGTGAATAAATTAGAATGTCATCAAGATAAATGATGACAAAATGGTCGAGCAGGTCCCGGAAGAGGTCATTCATCAGTTTCTGGAAGACAGTGGGGGTGTTGTTCAAGCCGAACGGCATCACCAGGTACTCGTACTGGCCATAACGAGTTCCAAATGGTGTCTTCCACTTGTCTCCCTGCCGTATACGCACCAGGTTGTAAACACCACAGAGATCTAGTTTGATGTAGATCTGGGCCCCTTTAAGGCAAGGAGTTCAGGGATTAACGGCAAAGGGTACCAGTCTTGGATGGTGATTTTGTTGAGCGCCCTGTAGTCGTTGCAGAGACAAAGCTCCCCACTTTTCTTCTTGACGAAGAGGACTGGAGCTGACAATGGAGCTGTGGAAGACCAGATAAAGCCGTGCTTCAAGTTCTTAGCAAGAAAGTCCCATAGGGCAGCTAACTCCAGTTCTGACATGGGATACCAGCGTCCCACTGGCAGAGACTCCCCAGGCACCAGTTGATGGCGCAATCATATGATTGATGAGGGGAAAGCTGATCAGCCACCTTCTTTTAAAAGATGTCCATGAAGTCCACATATTTCTGAGGGAGTTGAGGACTGCCGGCCAGAGCGGCAACCATGAGAGGAGAGGGTGGAGCCAGGTGGGGGCATGGTTCTTGGAAGCGTAGCTCATACCAAGCCCAGTCCAGAACAAGGTTTTGAGTCATTAGCCAGGACAGACCCAGAATGAGTGGGAAGCGAGGCATGTGTGCAACATCAAACTGGACTTGCTCTTGATGCTGGTGGATCTGGAGGGTGATGGGGCACATCTCCTGGGTTACCGGGCCTGAGCGGAGGAGGTGCCCATCAATAGCCTCTCAGGCCTTCTCACTGTGCCTGTTTTGAACTATCTCCAGTCATGTTTTTCTAGATGGCTTTCAGGACTACAAATAAAGAAAGGTATGTGAATATCCAGAAGAGACTTGCATTTTGTCCCATGTATATTTATTTAGAAGAATCAATTATTTAAGATTAATTTGTTTCCTAGAAAGACTGTTTAAAGACCTCTTAATCCAGTGGTCTTCATCTCTTAGGTTGTGGCTCTCAGGTGGGTCAGAGAGCCTCAGGTGCTGGGTCACAGGTCCCTAAGAAGTGGCCATGTTCTTTTGTTGCTTTATGAAAGGACCTGCTGCTTGTGAGCACATGTAGACCACAAGTGTAGCATGCCTTGTGCACACACAAGAAGAGGAAACTCTATGGTTATGTCAAGTCACTCAGCAGTGGACAGAATTCCTCCAGCACTTTGACAACTGGGTTCTTACTCGTTACAGTATGCCTCCTAGCTCTAAGCCTGTGTTTCCTGTCCCCAGCTCTCTTGGTTTGCTGCCCCTGGTCCCAGCCTTGACATCAGTGAAATCATAATTTAGGCTTTCCAATCTCCAGGTGTGGCTTGGAGTTCTCCTGGAATTACAACTAATCTCTAGATCATGGAGATCAGTTCCCCTGGAGAAATGTCAGCTTTGGAGCATGGATTCTATAGTATCACATCCCCACTGAGCTTACTCCCCATCCCAAACCCTGCCCTACCCAGGAGCCATCCCCAGATCTCCAGAAACTTCCCAAGCAAGAGTTGGCAACCCTACTCCCCATTCACCTGTCATGATGTTACTATGATGCCATGTCACTTCTTCTCATATACTTGTAGCTCATTGAGTCCTGTAGCTCATTGGCTCCTTCAGGTTACAGATGGGTTCTGAGTTTGGAAAGTTTAAAGACCATTGTCTTAATCTTGTCTTAAAGTAAAGCCAGTACAGTGAGGGGGAGTATATTCCCAGGTTTGCCAAAGACAGAGCAATGCAGGACTGGGATCCTCTGCCTTTTCACAGGAGGAAGAATAGCCATGAGTGAAAACTGTTGCAACCATGCATGGGTCTGTCAGGAAAATGTTCACCTGCCTAAGAGCACAGTACTTCTATTCCACATAAAGTCTGGAACACAGTGTCTTGTCATCCTGAAGTTGTTCAGATCACATTCCTGAAAATAGGTTAAAAACAAAAAATAAATTATTCATTGCCATATTTTAAGCCTATAAAAGTGGACTGAATGCTTTGTCGTTTTGCCTAGTTTTATGTTAGCATCAGTTTTATAGCCTATCCAGCTTTCAGCCTGATCCTCTGCATGTTTACTTAGAAGTATGCACTGCTGAATTCAGTTAGGCTGTAATTATATTCATATTTATTAGCAAACTTACGTCTGAGAATGTATTTAGGCTTGCGCTGCACGCTGATCTGGAGATCTGCTCGTGAGTTCTGCTTTTATATCAGTTCCGCTTTTTATTATCCCAATGTTCTATAGGAAGCCCCAATGAATAAATTAACATTTTAACACATTCATCTGAGGCAATGAGAACAAATGAAAACTACAAGGAGGTAGGACGTTTACAGTCTTCTGCCCAAAGTGGTAGACTTTCAGTGCAATCCTAAACAGAGTTATACTCTTCTAAGACCACTGATTACTATGGATTTAGAAGGTTGTAACTCTGTTTAGAAATGCACTGTAAAAGTGCAGTCCTCTGCATAGTTACTTCCATCTAAGCTCTTCAAGAAAATTGGAGAAATCAAGGGAGCGTTCCATGCAAAGATGGCCATGATAAAGGACAAAAACGGTAGGGACCTAACAGAAGCAGAAGAGATTAGGAAAAGATGGCAAGAATACACAGAAGAACTATACAAGAAAGACCTCGATGTCCTTGACAACCACGACGGTATAATCACTGACCTCGAGCCAGACATCCTGGAATGTGAAGTTAAAAGGGCCTTAGAAAGCATTAGTAACAACAAAGCTAGTGGAGGTGATGGTATTCCAGCTGAACTATTCAAAGTCTTAGAAGATGATGCTGTTAAAGTGCTGCACTCCATTTGCCAGCAAATTTGGAAAACGCAACAGTGGCCACAGGATTGGAAAAGGTCAGTATACATTCCAATCCCAAAAAAGGGCAATGCACAATTGCACTCATATCACACGCTAGCAAGGTCATGCTCAAGATCCTACAAGCTAGGCTTCAACAGTACGTGGATAGAGAACTACCAGAAGTACAAGCTGGGTTTCGAAGAGGTAGAGGAACTGGAGATCAAATTGCCAACATTCGCTGGATTATGGAGAAAGCAAGAGAGTACCAGAAAAACATCTACTTCTGCTTCATTGACTATGCTAAAGCCTTTGACTGTGTGGATCACAACAAACTATGGCAGGTCCTTAAAGAGATGGGAGTACCAGACCACCTCACATGTCTCTTGAGAAACCTGTATAAGGGCCAAGAAGCGACAGTTAGAACCGGATATGGAACAACTGATTGGTTCAGCATAGGAAAAGGAGTACGACAAGGATGTATATTGTCACCTTGCTTATTTAATATATATGCAGAGTACATCATGCGAAATGCTGGCCTGGATGAATCACAAGCGGGAATTAAGATTGCTGGGGAAAAGATCAACAACCTCAGATATGCAGATGATACCACTCTAATGGCTGAAAGTGAAGAGGATCTAAAGAGCCTCTTGCTCAGAGTAAAAGAGGAGAGCGCAAAAGTGGGCTTGAAGCTCAACATCAAAAAAACTAAGATCATGGCATCCGGCCCCATCACTCCTTGGCAAATAGAAGGGGAAGTCGTGGAAGTAGTGACAGACTTCACGTTCCTGGGATCCCAGATCACCGCAGACTGTGACTGCAGCCATGAAATTAAAAGACGCCTGCTCCTTGGGAGGAAAGCGATGGCGAACCTAAACAGCATGATAAAAAGTAGAGACATCACCCTGCCAACAAAAATACGCATGGTCCAAGCAATGGTATTCCCAGTAGTCATGTATGGCTGCGAGAGTTGGACTATAAGGAAGGCCGAGCGCCGAAGAATAGATTCTTTTGAACTATGGTGCTGGAGAAGACTCTTGAGAGTCCCTTGGACTGCAAGAAGAACAAATCAGTCAATCCTCATCTATTACTATTGAGGGCCAAGGGATTCCCCTGATGCTGTCTTGTAGCACTGATATTCAGAGGTTTGTTATCTCTGAATATGGAGGTTCCCTTTAGGCACCATGGATAATAGGCACTGATGGAAGAGAAGAAGAAGAGAAGAGATTGGATTTATACCCCGCCCTTCACTACCCAAAGGTGTCTCAGAGCGGCTTACAAACGCCTTTCCCTTCCCCTCCCCACAACAGACACCCTGTGAGGTAGGTGAGGCTGAAGAGCTCTTGACAGAAACTGCTTTTTTTCAAGAACAGCTCTTATCAGAACCACGGCTTGCCCAAGGTCATCCAGCCAGGTGCAAGTGGAGTAGTGGGGAATCAAACCCGGTTCTCCCAGATTAGAGTCCGCGCACTTAACCACTACACCAAACTGGCTCACCAAACTGATGGAGTGCTCCTCCATGTATCTGTTGAACTCCCTATTAAAGCCATCCATGCTTGTGGCCATCACTACACTCAGTTAATTCCATAATTTAATTCAGGGGTCATTTCATAGAAAAAGAGCTAGGGGGACTCATTAGCATAACTCATTAGCATATGCCACACCCCCTGACATCACTGGAAGTGTGTCCTCCCCACAGCCGGCGGCAACCTCCAGCGGGCACCAGCAGGGAGCTCCAGGCCCCGCCCTCCCGCACCTCACCCGGGGGGATGGCGTCCCCCCGTGTCCCCCCCCCAAATGACCCCTGATTTAATTACTTGTTGAATAAAGAAGTATCCTTTTGTATGTCCTGAACATATTGCCTGTCAATTTCATTGGGTGCAGTCTTAGTGTTAATATTATGGGAGAAAAAGTTCCCCAGCTATTTTCAGGACCGCATGCTTAATTTTATAAGCCTCTATTATGTTCCCCATTGTCTTTTTTCTAAACTGAAAAGCCCCAGTCTCTCTTGGCTGCTGTCTCATGCACTTTTTTCCAGCTCTGTAATGTCCTTTTTGAGATACAGTGACCAGACCTGCACCTAACCCTTGATTTCTGTAGGCTTAGACTGGAGTAAATGTGCATAGGGCTGCACTGGTAGAATTGCTTTTGATCCTCATAAACATGTTACCACCAGGGCTCTTTTTGTAGAAAAAGCCCAGCAGGAACTCATTAGCATAATAGGCCACAC
This sequence comes from Gekko japonicus, assembly GCF_001447785.1. Lineage (NCBI taxonomy): Eukaryota > Metazoa > Chordata > Lepidosauria > Squamata > Gekkonidae > Gekko > Gekko japonicus. Next base: position 531,021 of record NW_015163609.1, read on the forward strand.
CCAACAGCAGGAACTCATTAGCATATTGGGCCACACCCCTGACAGCACAGCTCATTAACATATTAGGCCGCACCCCCATGTTACCAGAAGTGTGGTTATCCAGCCACACCCACCTTTTGCTTGTTGTTCTGTTTACCTTGTTTGTTGTCAAAACCCAGGGCCTTTTTTGTAGCAGGAACTCCTTTGCATGTTAGGCCACACCCCCCTAATCTAGCCAATCCTAATGAATTTCTGCTGTTGGGTGTGGCCTATTATGCTAATGAGTTCCTGCCGGGCGTGGCCAACTTGGGAGCCAGCCGGAACTCCGTTCCTGTGCGTTCCTGCCCAAAAATAGCCCTGGTTACCACCATAAACATTGAACCACCAAGGTAGGGCAGTATGCAAGTGCAGAGCTACACATGTGAAGAACTACTAGACTGTGATAACTCATTGTGCTTAACTGATAAGCCTCTTCTCAATGCTATTTCAGAGTTCAACAATCTTAGGAAATGCTTAGCCACACAGCTTCAGTCTGGAGTGAGCCACATATTTATACATTTTTGGATAACTGATCTGTTTTTGGTTTGATTAGTTATAATGAGTTTTATGATGGATTTTAAGTGTATTTTTATGTATTGTGTAAGCCACCCTGAGCCTGCCTTGGTGGGGAGGGCGGGGTATAAACTGAATAAAATAAATAAATAAATATGAGTGTGCCATCATGGGATAGATTTGGCTTCTAGGATGCTAAGGGCCATTGCATATATGTCTTGCAAGTGCATAGGAGCTGAGAGTGGCCTGTTGGGTGAACATGTGGAATGGCTGTGCATATTAGCATTGCAATGCAAAGGATACATATGGAAGCATCTGGAAGTTGGCACAGGCTAGGGGTTTTGTGTGTGTGTGTTTTTACCCACACCAGTCATGCATAGAACTAATCCCAAGAAGAGTCCTTGAATCTGTTGAACAAACTAGGAAATGAAATTAGTCCTTCAAACTTTGCACGGCTGACATTTCACAGTTTTATCCTGAAGCACTTTCTTGGTAGTGTCTACCTCTAGAGACCCAGCTGTGACTCTGAGCCCCACTGTGCTGTATACTAAACAGGGGGGGGGAGGAAAACTATTTCCTGCCTCAAAGAGATAACAGTTTGAATGTAGGACAAGAACAACACATGATAGATGGCAGAGCCGCAGGCAACAATGGGATGGTCCTGGTCTGTATGATAAGTGGTGGTTTTCAACCCCCTTAACTCTTCTGTATTCTTCAGATGCTGCTTCAGTGCTGTCCGTTCCCATTGGTTGGAAGCAACAGTAATAGCAAGCTACTGGGACATGATTTAATTATAGCATTTGGTGGTATAACAGCAGCAGAGAAGTTGAAGCTTGGGTAATCTCAGTACTTGAGATAGCAGTAGAATTCTAAAGTCTGGGCTTCATGTGGCGAGAGGCAGAGAAAATGAGCATCTGCACTTCTTAATGATGCCTTTGGGTGGTGTAATGCTAGCCCTGCACTGTTTAATGAATGCCATCGCCCAAAGGAATCTCTCCTGTGCTGCCAGGCACAGTTCTCTCCTTCTCCAGGGGCAATTGGAGAAGTGTGATAGGGAGTAAGCTTAATGTTGAATGTTGCTTTAATTGTATGTTTCCAGGAGTCTCAGAATTGTGTTCTTCTTTAGTGTCAGTTGAACTAACAGGAAAATAGTAGCCATACTGCAAGAAATTGTGGTAAGATGAACACTAAATTAGTTTAGACAACAGGGAGTGGACTTAATTGTTGCAAACTGTGTCTGGATTGTTCCACTTCAGACAGGGGGGGGGGAGTGTAACTTGTTGGAAGGCTCCTCAATGCGAAATAAAATAAAATCCCTGCAACTGTATTTATTTAAAATATTTCTGCTGCCTCTTCAGAGCACAGAATAAAACCACATAAATATAAAACCACAGCATGAAAAGAACAAGCCATTAAAAAGCCATAAAAACAGCATCTAAGAAGCTAATTTTCAGGGAGATGTTTTGAGTAGTACAGCCAGAGAGAACTAGGTCATGATTGCCTAGAATTGCACATTCTGCAGCCAGCATGTATGCCAAAACCCCACCAGCCACTTTTTTTTATTGATTCAGCTGTCTGCTCTGGCACAAATTCCCTGTGTGACCTTCAGTGAGTTGTTTCACTTGCTAGAATTTAAGAGAGTTACTTGGTTGGTTGGTTGGTTGGTTGGTTGGTTGGTTGGTTGGTTGGTTTTTTAGGGTTGCCAGCTTCAGGTTGGGAAATACCTGAAGATAGGGTTGTCAGCCTCCCACTATTACATCTGATCTACAGACTACAGACTACAGATATAAATTTGCCTGGAAAAATTACTGGTTTGGAGGGTGGACTCTAGTCTAAGGCATCATATCCGACTGAGGTCCCTCCCTTCCCCAAACCCTGCCTTCCCCAGGCTCCAAAATCTCCAGGTATTTCCCAACCCAGAGCTGGCAACCCTGAGGTGAACAGATCTCTGTCACCTGGAGATCAGCTGTAATCCCTGGAGATCTCTAGCCAGCACCTGGAGATTGGCAATCCTGAGAATAACCTTTCTGCACTGGTGGATTCCTAAGGAAGGCTAAGTGTGCTGAAATGGATCTGGGGATCTCCTGAAATTACAGCTCATCTCCAGACTGCAGAGGTCAGATCCCCTTGAGAAAATGGATGCTTTGGAGGTTGTGGAAAGTCGCTATTAAAACTCTGGGGTGCCTGGTCTACCTTTCTGTCCATCATACCCAGTCTATTTAGACTTGAGAGGTGGCCCTGGCAGCTTTATATGTCATTCCATTTATCTGCAGAGTAGAAGTATTTGCAGTGATGGATGGGCATACTACAGACCCAGGTGCATAGTTGAGTAAAACACCCCCATCAGCAGGTGTGCTCTGCCTTTCCTTCCATCTTTCGGATACTAGCTGCGTGTTTCAGCTATGGGGCCGGGGGCTGTGAGCAGATGGGTGTGCAATGGACCCAGGTGCAGAGTCGAATAAAACACCCCCATTGGTGGGTGTGCTCTGCACCTGTCTGTTTCTGCCTTAGCTAGTGGGGTTCCTTGGCTGAGTACCCATATTCATTATCCCCCCCCCCAGTTGTCGTGGAGGTACTTTTGGGAGCCCCTGTCAAAACTCTGGGGATGCCTGCTCTGCCTTTCTATCACTCCTAACCCATCTTTTTAAACTTGAGAGGTGGACCTGCAAGATTTACATATGTTTCTATTTATCTGTGCAGTAGAAGTATTTGCTGTGATGGATGGGTGTGCTCCAGACCCAGGTGCAGTGTCAAATAAAACACCCCCACTGGTGTGTGTGCTCTGCACTTGTCTGTTTTCGCCCTAGCTAATGGGTGCCTCAGCTGAGTACCCACATTCATTACACCCTCCCTGCTGCCATAGGGGTACTTTGGAGATCCCCCAGCAAAAGTCTAGGGTTGCCTACCTTTCTTCTCTCCTTTGGGTACTAGCTGCATGTTTCAGCACTGGGTGGTCACACTTTAGGGGTTGGGTGTCACAGGTGGACAAGGCTTTCAAGCCTCTACATCCACTTCCTTCTCAGGACATTCAAACCACCACATCTGCTTCCATCTCAGGGCTTTGACCCACCACATCTACTTCCAGCTCAGGGATTTAACCCACCATGTCTACTTCTTTGTTAGGGCTTTGACCAATCACATCTACTTTCTTGTCAGGGCTTTTGACCCGACACGTCTACTCCTTTTTCAGAGTTTTGAGCCACCATGTCTACTTCAAGCCACCAGGTCTAACTACTTCTCAGGACTTTTGAACCACCACTTCTACTTAGTTCTCAGGGATTGGAGCTACCATGTCTACATATATCTGAGGTATTGGAACTACCACGTCTACATATATCATTACACGCTGGTTTGGGTCTCAAGTGCTCTCAGGGCACATTGCCCTGGTTCTGCTGGGTTGACAAAAATGCCCCCCACCTTCAGTTTCTACTGGAGAGATTCTCAGGGACTTTGATTCTGTTTCTGTTCTGCTGGGCTTCTGCCCTTCCCTTTTTTTGCTCTTTTCCCCCTCCACTGGAAACAATGGAGTATGGAGGCACCTTCTGGGGGGGATAACTCGGATCTCGTAAATCCAGTCCTCACCAAACTTGGAGGGCAGGTAGAGGAGAGTCAGCCAGAGATCACTGTGAGTTTGGTGACTCTAGCATGCCAGGGGGCACATTCTACTGCATCATAAACTTCCTAGATCAGTTCAGTTCAGTTCATACAAACAGGTTTTTGTCTGTGACGGTCTGCAGTTTGGTTTGTGGGTGCACCACTGTCACAAGCAGCGGCTAGAAAGGTTCTCTAATCGCTGCCACCACTCTGGTATGGGTCTCCTTGGGAGGGCCCAGAGCACCCACCCTACCACTTTATACACTCTTTTCCAGTAGGTTTCCCTTTATACATGACCAAATGAAGTGTGAGGACCCAGGCAGAGTAACAAACTAGTTTTATTAGAAATTTAATAACAACTGTTGTTCAAAACATGTAGGGGAAATGAGCACAGTAAAGGTAAGTAAATCAGTAAAATAATAAATCCTAACGCATCTGACTATACGGTTCTATTCTTCTCTAGGTACTTGGTCCCAGACTGACTCACCCCTTTTGGATGAGGGATCCCTCTTTCTGCAGCAGCCTCACTAGCCCTGCTTCCTGAGAAAGAACAACCTCCCACTTTGGGCAAGGCCTTTTATTCCTTCTTCCCAGACACCACCCTCTACTCCTCTGCTGGTGTAAATTTTCCCTCCAAATCCCCTGTTAATCAATCACAGGGTCCAGAGGGCCTTGTAGTCACCCTAACAGAGGCTTCTTTGAAGCCGCTAGGCTGATACCATTTCCAGAATCAGAGCTTCCCATTCAATATTATAATATTTCAAAGCTTGGACATACAGCATTGGAACTGAAGTCACTGAGGAAAAGGCTGCTGTTTTCTATGCAAGCAACCATCAGCAGAAGGGAAAAAGGACTCCAGCGACACAGGGGTGAGGCACTTAAACCAACTGGTATTTCCCCCTGTTGTTAAGGATGCTGCCTAGTATACATAGCTGCAGTGGCAGGTTGCCTAGTTTCTATGGACTCAGTAGTGAGTATTTACCATCTTTGCATTCCATCTTCTTTTGTGTCCCTCTGTTAACATGGTGCTTCTGCATACCGTACTTACTGACTACAAGCAAAGCGCAGTGGAGGCTATCTTCAGATCATTGGCTGAAACCCAACATCTTGACCATTAACAATGTGAGTTTAATAAAGGCTTTTTAATCCAGTTTTTGTTGTTGTTGTTCAGTCGCACAGTCGAGTCCGACTCTTTGCGACCCCATGGACCAGCTCCCACCAGGCCTTCCGGTCTTCCGCCGTCCTCTGAAGTTTGCTCAATTTCATGTTTGTTGCATCTATGACACTGTCTAACCATCTCATCCTTTGCTGTCCCCGTCTTCTTTGACCTTCAATCTTTCCCAGCATCAGGGTCTTCTCCAGTGAGTGCTCCCTTCTCATTTGGTGGCCAAAGTATTTCAGCTTCAGTTTCATTATCTGGCCTTCCAGGGAACAGTCAGGGTTGATTTCTTTTAGGATTGACTGATTTGTTCTTCTTGCAGTCCAAGGGACTCTCAAGAGTCTTCTCCAGCACCATAGTTCAAAAGAATCTATTCTTCGGCGCTCGGCCTTCCTTATAGTCCAACTCTCGCAGCCATACATGACTACTGGGAATACCATTGCTTTGACCATGCGGACGTTTGTTAGCAGGGTGATGTCTCTACTTTTTATCATGCTGTTTAGGTTCGCCATCGCTTTCCTCCCAAGGAGCAGGCGTCTTTTAATTTCATGGCTGCTGTCACAGTCTGCGGTGATCTGGGATCCCAGGAACGTGAAGTCTGTCACTACTTCCACGACTTCCCCTTCTATTTGCCAAGGAGTGATGGGGCTGGATGCCATGATCTTAGTTTTTTTGATGTTGAGCTTCAAGCCCACTTTTGCGCTCTCCTCTTTTACCCTGAGCAAGAGGCTCTTGAGGTCCTCTTCACTTTCTGCCATCAGAGTGGTATCGTCTGCATATCTGAGGTTGTTGATCTTTTCCCCAGCAATCTTAATTCCCGCTTGTGATTCATCCAGACCAGCATTTCGCATGATGTACTCTGCATATATATTAAATAAGCAAGGTGACAGTATACATCCTTGTCGTACTCCTTTTCCTATGCTGAACCAATCAGTTGTTCCGTATCCGGTTCTAACTGTCGCTTCTTGGCCCTTATACAGGTTTCTCAAGAGACATGTGAGGTGGTCTGGTACTCCCATCTCTTTAAGGACCTGCCATAGTTTGTTGTGATCCACACAGTCAAAGGCTTTAGCATAGTCAATGAAGCAGAAGTAGATATTTTTCTGGTACTCTCTTGCTTTCTCCATAATCCAGCGAATGTTGGCAATATGATCTCTCGTTCCTCTACCTCTTCGAAACCCAGCTTGTACTTCTGGTAGTTCTCTATCCACGTACTGTTGAAGCCTAGCTTGTAGGATCTTGAGCATGACCTTGCTAGCGTGTGATATGAGTGCAATTGTGCGATAGTTTGAACATTCCTTGGCATTGCCCTTCTTTGGGATTGGAATGTATACTGATCTTTTCCAATCCTGTGGCCACTGTTGCGTTTTCCAAATTTGCTGGCAAATGGAGTGCAGAACTTTAACAGCATCATCTTCTAAGACTTTGAATAGCTCAGCTGGAATACCATCACCTCCACTAGCTTTGTTGTTAGTAATGCTTTCTAAGGCCCATTTAACTTCACATTCCAGGATGTCTGGCTCAAGGTCAGTGATTATACCGTCGTGTTTGTCAAGGACATTGAGGTCTTTCTTGTATAGTTCTTCTGTGTATTCTTGCCATCTTTTCCTAATCTCTTCTGCTTCTGTTAGGTCCCTACCGTTTTTGTCCTTTATCATGGCCAGCTTTGCATGGAACGCTCCCTTGATTTCTCCAATTTTCTTGAAGAGATCTCTAGTCCTTCCCATTCTATTGTTTTCTTCTATTACTTTGCACTGTTCATTCAGGAAGGCCTCCTTATCTCTCCTTGCTGTTCTCTGGAAATCTGCGTTCAGTTGGGTAAATCTTTCCTTTTCGCCTTTGCCTTTCGCTTTCCTTCTTTCCTCTGCTATTTGTAAAGCCTCATCAGAAAGCCACTTTGCTTTCTTACATTTCTTTTTCTTTGGGATGGTGGTGATTGCTGCCTCCTGTACGATGTCACGAACCTCTGTCCATAGTTCTTCAGGCACTCTATCTATCAAATCCAGACCCTTGAATCTATTCTTCACCTCTACTGTATATTCATCAGGGATGCGATCTAGGTCAAACCTGAATGGCCTCATGGTTTTCCCGATTTTCTTCAGTTTAAGTCTGAATTTTGCAATGAGTAGCTCATGATCTGAACCACAGTCAGCTCCAGGTCTTGTTTTTACTGACTGGATAGAGCTTCTCCATCTTTGACTGCAAATTATATAGTCAATCTGATTTCGGTGTTGCCCATCTGGTGATGTCCATGTGTAGAGTCGCCTCTTAGGTTGTTGGAAAAGGGTGTTCGCTATGACCAGTGTGTTCTCTTGACAAAACTCTGTTAACCTTTGCCCTGCTTCATTTTGCTTTCCAAGGCCAAACTTGTCTGTTATTCCGGTTACCTTTTGACTTCCTACTTTAGCATTCCAGTCCCCTATGATGATGAGGACATCATTTTTTGGTGTTAGTTCTAGGAGGTGTTGTAGGTCTTCATAGAACCGGTCCACTTCAGCCTCTTCTGCATCAGTGGTTGGGGCATAGACTTGGATTACTGTGATGTTGAATGGTTTGCCTTGGAATCGGACCGAAATCATTCTGTCATTTTTGAGATTGTATCCCAGTACTGACTTTTGCACTCTCTTGTAAAGGCCACACCATTTTTTCTACGAGATTCCTGGCCACAGTAGTAGATATAATGGTCTTCTGAGCTAAATTCGCCCATTCCTGTCCACTTCACTGATTCCTAAGATATCAATGTTCAGTCTTGCCATCTCATTTTTGACCATGTCAAGCTTACCTTGATTCATAGATCTTACATTCCAGGTTCCTATGCAGTATTGTTCTTTGCAGCATCGGACTTTCCTTTCACCATCAGACACATCCACAACTGAGCGTCCTTTCGGCTTTGGCCCAGCCGCTTCACTCTTTCTGGGGTTACTTGTACTTGCCCTCTGCTCTTCCTCAGTAGCATATTGGACACCTTCCGACCTGAGGGGCTCATCTTCCGGCGTCATATCTTTTAGCCTTTTGATACTGTCCATGGGGTTTTCTTGTCAAAGATACTGGAGTGGGTTGCCATTACCTTCTCCAGGGGATCACTCTTGGTCTGAGTTCTCTGCTGTGGCCTGTCCGTCTTGGGTGGCCCTTCACGGCATAGCCCACAGCTTCATTGAACTACTCCAGTTTTAGGGCTGCATATATACCCCAGCTTGAAAACTGTGTGCTTCTACCTAAACAAACAGGACTTGCAAGGACACCTGGCTTTTAAGGTGAAGAAGAACCTTTCAGGTTCACAGTGCCTTGTGGTGGTTTAGCTGAAGGGAGAATTTTAGCAGCTTGCTATGCAAAAGTAAAAAGGCTACCTCTTCCCTATATCCCTCCTACATGACTAATATCAGTACAGGAATTTGCCGGTTCCCCTTTGCCCTAGGCTGTTTGGTAAAGCCACTGCTTTTTTTTTTCAGATAAAACAAAAACAGCCCCTCAGCACTCAGATGAAGGGCTGTGAAACTGGCAACACAATGTGCATCAAACTGCAGTCTCCTCCATCCTGGATATATCCCCCCCCCCCGTAATCTGATGCCCTTGGTTCTGCCATGTGCCAGGGCTCCGCACAGTAAGCCCTATGTGCTTAGTACACATGCTCAGATTCATAACTCATTCTTGGCTGAACAAAAGAAATAAATATCAGGCTGCCATCCAGTACTTACAAGAAGGCCAAAGAAACAAACAGAAATCAACGGAGGAATCCCGCAGTGGCTAGTTAGCTAGGAAGAGGACATAAATCTTATAGCCATCAAAACCTGGCTGTAGAAGGTCACCAAGGACCAAAACCAAAGGAGTCATAATAGAACATTTCCACGCCTTTAAGAGTTGCATGACCAGGACGATTTCCCCCAGGCACAGCTTTTCCCATTACAGAGTTGTAGTAATGGAAACAGTCACACCCTGTGGTGGAATCTTCCCTTGCACAACATTTTAAACATTCGAGAGTTATGTAAGGATCTGGAATAGCAGCTCTGCAGTGTCCCCAGTGATATCACTAAATGTGATATGTACAGTTAGGGCTGCCCATTTTTCTCCAACCCCTGCTCCTGTGTCTTTAACCGTCGCTTGAGGTGCATACAGTAACAGATGAACATTGTTTATCTTTCTGCTGTGAAAAAGTGTCACCTAGTGATTTCTGCCAGTCAAGCCCTAGTTAAAGACACAAGCAGGGTTTTTTGTGGGGAGGGGCACTGCTACCCCTATTCATAGTGCATATTGGTATTTCTTCCCAGGCAGAGTTGCCACCTTTTTTTCTCAATAGAAGTCCTGCGCTTTGAACATATGTGACAAAAAGAAATTAAAAAGGTGCAACCTGGAGAGGAGATTTGGGGGAAAGGCAATACCTGTTGAATTTCTACCTGATGATATCTTTTTTTATGCCCCCTGTAGGGGATTTTTTTTATTTGCATTTTCTATAAACTACAACGAAAATTAGGGAAGGGATCTACATACTATGGGAGAAAGCAAAGAAAACCCACTAAAAACCCAAGAGATGGTGGTCATACATTTGTTGTTGTTGTTCAGTCTCACGGTCGAGTCCGACTCTTCGCGACCCCATGGACCAGATCACGCCAGGCCTTCCAGTCTTCCGCCGCCCTCTGAAGTTTGCTCAACTTCATGTTCGTTGCATCTATGACACTGTCTAACCATCTCATCCTTTGCCGTCCCCGTCATACATACTGCTTAACAAATTAGCTTTTAGCTCAAAGTTCAATTCAAGTTCATTGAATGTGGTCATCTAGTAGTCAATTTATACTGTAAAATAAATTTAAACACCACCACTTCTGACTTCTTAAAAAGCAACCTAAGAAATAATTATAACCAGTGTTCCCTCTAAGCTGAGTTACTGTGAGCTAGTTCACAGATTTTTAGCTTCCAGCTCACACATTTTTGTCTTAGCTCAGGAAGGAGCACTCCAGAGCAAACTAATTTATGCAGCAGCCAAATCAGTGGCTCACAACTTTAATGCCAGTAGCTCACAAAGTAGAATTTTTGCTCACAAGACTCCACAGCTTAGAGGGAACACTGTTTATAACAATACATTGTTAGAGCTTTCAGAGTGTAATAACATCTCATTTTTTGTACTTCCCTCCCCCTCAAAAGATAGTTTGTCTTTGTGGCGGCTGCCCCTAATTTGGAATCTGAGTTCTCATCTGAAGATGCCGCTGCTCCTTCTTCTTCGCTTTCTTTGGTGCGGTCCTCTTTCTCGACTTCTACTTTTCTTAATGGACGACTGTGTTGGTGCAAAAATTCACGTGCCTTTTCAACAGAGTCAATTTTTTCTTTCTTGTCCATGAATTTGAAGATTATGCCTTCGGGGACAATCCATCTGTATGGGATGTTGTTCTTTTGTAAAAATATCACCAAGTCTCTGTATTTCCTTCTCTTATTTCTTATTTCAAACGGGATATCCTTTAACACTTTTATTTCTTTGTCTTTGATTTTCAGGGTAGATCCATTTGTTGCTTTGAGAATTTGATCTCTCACTTGTCTTCTAGAGAATCTTCACTTCCCCAGGCAGATTATTTTTTCTTGTAAATTCAGAATACGACCTATAGATCGTATCTATTTAGCTTTGTAGAGTATCCGTTTTTATGTCTGCCATGGGGCCTAATAAACCTGATGGTATCTTGACAGGACAAAGTACTTCTGTTAAGAAAAACCTCATTCATGGCTTTCTCACTGTGCCTCTTGCCCCATTTCTCTGCAGGACTTCTAATTTTGACTTGCCATAGGTGGGCAGGGAAAGGGTGAATAGCAAGCAATGGGAAAGAAGGTGAAGTAGCAGCATTGCCATGCTTCTGTGACTTCACTTCCTACTAATCTCTCACTCCTACTCTAAGGAACACTCAGTTCCTCTTGGCAACATTCATCAAAGTTTCTTCAGATCCACTGAAGACTTACAGTCCTTTTGAATGACCTGTCATGACACCAGAAACTGAGTGCACACACTTCAGTCCTGCTACATGCATCTTTAAATCCAGGGATACTCTACTGCCCTCTCTTCTAATGAATATATTCTAGTCATATGAAATTTGAATAGCACCACATGATGTCTCTTTCCACTCTGGTGTTCTGTGTCAAAACATTATTCAGAGGGATCACAAGATAATGCGAGTGGGTGGCCTCATGACCTCTTACGTAAGATTGGCTGAGTACTCAGTTTGGGCAAATTATTCCCTTGATGTGGGACTCTTGACTGATGGAAGGTATTTTTGGGGTAGAGACACCGTGAAGGTGTTGAACACCTCCAGCAGTGTCTCCTGTCTCAAGATGAAAAAGACTTCTGCTGGAGAAGTGCTGAGATCCAACCAGGGACCATTGACTTGGTGTATACAGAAGGAAGATGTTTCTTTTGCCTTCCTCATTTTTTGTCTTGATCCTGAAAGTGCCAGATCTCAGGCGGAATCTGCATTTGTCTTTCCCACCGGTGTCCCAGCCTTCTGACTCTGTCTTCAAAAAAGCTGTCTACATTTGGTGACATTTTCACACCTCAACAGTGCTAGCATACAGTTTGCATGTCCACATATGTTTATCTTCCTTTGGGGTGGCTCCACTGTCATTGCACCTCTGCACTGCTTTAAAAGAATCTTCTTCAAACAACATTCAAACAAGCATAAAGACGGTGTCACAGCAGCACGAAAATGATTTTAAAATGCAAATGCAGATTCGGCCTCAGTGGCTTTTCTGCCAGTAGTGTGAGGACTGCAAAGACAGGTTTGCATTCCTTCCTCACCACATTTAGGGTTGTACAAGAAAGATTGTCACAGGACCTGCCGTGATCCATTCCTCTTGAAAAGTCCTTTTGTTGCCTTTGACATTTCCCCCTTAAGTTTCCTGGAACAGGCCTGTTATTATTCTTATAGATAATAATTATTGCTGTCTGCATGCCCAGTGGTCATCACAATGGGGTCTTTCAAGTACTATTTGGATGAGTTGCTCAGGTACTTCTGTGATTCAAATGTCAATGGCTAAATTTGCACAGATAATTTTCCATTGTGTGCTGCCTGAATCATTTTCAATCAACTAAGAAACAAGGAAACAAAAATGAGAAAGGTCATGAGGAGCTAAAGTTGAGAACTTTGAAGACTAATTGTGAGACCTAGTGTTTACCTGTCATAATACAATCATTTGGATTTAAACTGTTTAAATTTGGCTGGATTCAGCTAAAGATTCCTAAAACCAACTGCAATCCTAGAACCAAGATCTCAAAAACTCTTATGACTATGCCAGAGTTCTTAGGTTGCATAGTAGTAAGGCTTAAATACGTATGTTGGTAATGGCCCATTCTGCCACGGTCTCAAATGATTTGAGAACATCCCCCATAGCCTATTAATGGACTGGTCATATATGCAGGGAGTGCTGTTTCCAAAGCTCTGTGAAATGAGAGCAAAGACAGTGGGGATGGCTGTCAGTGGGGCCCTTGGCAGGTCTGGGCACTAGTGCAAAATATCTGTTACCATGCTCTACCTAATTCTCTCAAGACCCGACATTCCTTTTGCTATGTGTTATAGCAAGAGAGAGAGAGAGAGAGAATGTTTCCATCATGGAGAAGTAATGGGTAGGTTTAGCTGAGGCTCCCAGGTGCATATTTAGTGTATATTTTTAGACAAGTGAATAGCCAACTATTACAAAATACTCATGAGTTAGCCATGTGATAGAAGCACAAGAACTCATCTTTTGTTTTAAGATATGAAGAAACCTTAGAGAGGTTGCATTCTGTCCTTCCTTTTGTACCATCAATGTGTTTAATTCTCAACCTGAGCAATCTGTGGACACTTAAAGCCAGAGACTGGAGTCATGAACAGGGACAGATCTCTTTATGAACCTGCAAAATGCCAGGTTTGCAGAAAAATATGAAACCTTTAAAAAAAAACTTGGGAGGGAGTTTAAAAAACTCAAGAGTAGAAGCCTATAGCTTTAAGAAATGAATGCCTTTGGTGGCCATTGCTAGGCAACCACAACAGTATTGTCAGTCTTCAAGCATAGTAAAAGGCAGGGGCAAGGGGCAGGGCCCCTATCCAGGGCTGTTTTGGCTTTTGAGAAAGCACTCATCAGAGTCAGGGCCAGCAGTGATCACCAGGTGATTGGCTGCCACACAATTTGCATGACTCACCCAGGAGTGGCTGCTTGTGGCCCCCATCCCACACAAGCCACGGTGTTGTAGTGGTTAGAATTTCAGACTAGGATCGGCTTCCGGTCTGGCTCCCGTGCATGGCGGACGCTTCCTCGGGTCGCTCCCGAGGGCGCCTCGCCCGCCCGCGGTGGAGGAGGGAATCCGCGCGAGCGGAGACCCGAACGAGCCCCTCAGAAGAGAGGAGCTCGGATCTGGGGCGCTTTAGGGCGCACTAGGGGGGAGTCGCTCTTTCGACCGAGAGGTCGGAGAGCGAGGCTCCCGCCATGCCCTGCCCCAATGGACCTTGCTGCGTGAGCGACCCCGAACGGGGTTTAGCGGAGCCACCAGACGTCACCGAGTGATAAAGCGACCATCCGCAAAAATAGAAAAAGATTAAGAACTTTCTAAAAGTAAACAAAAAAGAAAAGATGTCGGAGCTGGGCAAAAGCGAGCGGAGAAGAAGGGAGGGACTTCCGTCTGGGCGTTTGTTTGTGTGCAAGAGCCGGCTGTTGAATGTTTGGACTGTTTATGGCTGTGAATCCGACGGGAGTTTTGCAAAAAAGATAAGTTGGAATTGTGACAGCGAGAAGTGCCTGACAAGCGCTTATAAGTCAACAATTGCGAGGAGGACCCATAGAGAGTCTGGGAGCGAATATAAAAGCGAAAATGAAATTGATACCATTCTCGAAACTGGGGACCTCCGGTAATGGCATGAAAAGAAGAGAATTTATAGTACATGAACTGAGCGTATTAACAACAACCCGAAGGAGGATCTAACAAGCCGGAAGGAGAAGATAACAGAGGAAGCTCCTCCACGTCAGCGATAGTAAAAGTACCCAGCACGCAAAGAAGCGGTTCTGAATGTGCACAGAAGAGATCCTTTTTATTAACAAAATCTCAAAGGAACATTACTAACATACTAACAGAGAATACATGTAACAGGACTAAGAAAAGAAGTTTGGCAACACACAGAAGAAGCCCAAGAAGATTAATTGGACATTACTAACAGTTTAATTTACCAGTTTATATATCACTCAGCTTTCTCTTTCTCCCACTGTCTACCCTTCCCTTTTTTTCTTTTAAGCGAAATACCTCCCCTTTTTAGGGGAGCTAATAAAACCTTTATTAAAAAAAAAAAGAATTTCAGACTAGGATCTGGGAAAGTCAGGTTCAGATCCCTACTCTACTGTGGAAGCTTGCAGGGTGACCTTGGGCCAATCACACATTCTCAGCCTGGCGGCTGGTGCTGTGAAACCAGGTCATAATTTTCCCAGGAAGAGGCTTCCAGGGAGAGAGAAGGAGGTAAAACTGAAGATGGGGGGGGGGCAGATTAGGTTTGGAAGGAGAGAAGGAAACAGGAAAAGGGGAGAAGCTATGGGAGCTTTCAGGGAAGGGAAAGAAGAAATAGTGGGGGAAATGCAACACTGCTCGCAAGTCCCTGGCAGCAATAGAGATGCATCCTCAGTGGATGCACTGTTCAGGACTGGGACATAAGAACAGGTCTGCCCTTATGTTTTATGAAGCTCATATTCCATTGAGCAAAGCAATAGGCTCATGCCTCATGGGACAGACCACCATATTCCAGATATTCCAGAAACTGTGTTTTGCCATCCTGTATGTATAATCAGCACCTTATAAATGTCTTATAAATGTTTTATGTTTTTTAACTGTTTTAACCTTTTATGTAAGCTGCCCTGAGCCTGCTTCAGCGGGGAGGGTGGGGTATAAATCGAATAAATAAATAAACAGTGGAAGTTTGGTTATTATGGGACTAGCTTTAAATTAACATAAATGCACATTAGAACCTTTTACTAGCTTTTTATTACCATTCTAATACACAAGCCCCAGGAATGTCTTACTTTAAGACAGTATTACTGAATAGCAGGGGTTATTTCATAGAAAAAGAGGTGCAGGAGCTCATTGGCATACCTTATTAGCATAACTTATTTGTATGTGCCACACATAGGCCCTGACATCACTGGAAGTGTGTCAGAAGGCAACACCCACCACTCAGGCTCCACTGGACTGTTTTGAATTGCTAGCTATTGGGGGGGGGGACATGCAGATCTGTCCTCATAGAGGAGGGAGAGCTTGTACCTCAATAAAACTTGGTCTTAAAGGTGCCACTGGACTGTTTTGGATTGCTAGATATGGGGGGGGGGCACGCAGATCTGCCTTCACAGAGGAGGGAGAGCTTGTACCTGAAGGCAGACTGAGGGGGGGGGCGCTTGCAAGGCTGCGTCTTGCTCCTCATGGCCCAACTGAGGGCTGCTGGGAGCAGGGGGCAGGGCTTGTTGCATGTGCCCGCCCCCTGAGCTCCTTATTGCCAGAGTTCCGCTCCTGTGCACTCCCGCAAGAAATGACCCCTGCTGAATAGTAGTTGCTGGTGTCTTTTACGAGAATGGGGAAGACCTGGGTTAATAAAGCTGTGAAGCTTCATGGGTGACCTTGGACCAGTAATTCACTCTCAGCCTAACTTGTGAGTAGGATGGTTGTGAAGATAAATTGGGGAGGGGTGAACCAAGTACACAGGCTTCAACTCTGGGAGGAAAGGTAGGATGAAAATGTGATACAGCAGATCATAGTGCTGCCATTTCTACGACTGCATTTTCCTTTTGGATTCCCATGGTTGTTAACATGTCTGAAAGAGAGGCAGAGGGGGCAAAGACTCTTTGTATTTGTGTCTCCAGTGTGCACATTCACATAGACCATTCCTGCTAATTTATAATCATTTTCTCAAACTCTGAAGCTGTGCTTTGTTTATTTGCTTTATTTATCTCCTGCCTTTCTCACTAAGACTCAGGGTGGATTACAGAATTGTAAAATGCAGTCATTCCAACATAAGCCATCCAATGAGCAATAGGATCACATAATTAGTAGGCAATGTAAATCATAACTGACTAGGAAAGGTAAAGTAGGATTACGAATTTAGAAGACAATATGGTAAAAGTAAGATGATACCTAGAATAATCATTGCACAGGACTACTGTTCTGTTCAGTTATAAAAGCACACCTCTGGACTCTTCCATTCTTCTACAATCAGGGTGAACTGGGTCAGCAAAACAGCCCTGGAAAAGGGTACTGCCAGATTGGTCTTGGATGGGCTGGGAGGCTCCCCTATGTGGGCCTTGGGCTCCACCTTCCCCAGGCCACACAGGCTTGGACTGGCCAAGTGCTGCCTTCCCCAAGCCACACAGCATTTGAGTAGCTGCCTTGTGTAGGAGCTACCATCCCATGCAGGCCCTCTTCCTCACCGGGCTGGCCCAGCCCAGGTATGAGGGAGGGCATGTGCCCACCAGGAGAAGTCCCAGTGGCAATCCACCACTGGCTACAATTCTATAAAAATGTCATCCTGAATGTTTTTGCCTTGAAAATTCTGTGGAATGATGGAAGTGTGGGAGCCTTCCTGACCTCTTCAGCCAGGATGTTCTACCACAGAGAATGCACATGTACAGGCTGTTGCCAATCTTACTGATTTGGAAGGTGACACTTTCAGAAGGCTTTGCTCAGACGAGCAAAGCTATCACTTTGTGGCTTCCTAAACATGTATGTAATTGCCACTTAAAATGGTACATCGTTAGAAGTAATCACTTATTTGAAATATACCTAGGGAGCATGAGAAGATAGCATCCTTTGTGCCTGGCTTTGCACTGTAGTGTCTGGCCAGAAGTGCAGGAATGGCCTGGCAGATAGCTTTTCCCACATATACCTCCATGTCCATGCCAACTACATCACCAGTGTGAGTCTTGCAAAGATCTGTCTACCATATGTACCAATGGAGACCAGAAGAGGCTGAAGGACCTTTTGTGGCTACGCTATGTGTATCAAGAACTCTGATTTCCAGAGGAGGTAAAACCCCAGATATATCTGACTGAATAATAATTCTTATGAAAAACAAGTATGGTACATTCTTTGAATAGGAAGGTATTAAATAGTGAGCACAAATAGGTCAGTACTTGGGGATCAGTGCTTATAGCCAAGCTTATGTGACATTATATCCATGTATGGAAGAAAGGAAGGATGAACCAGCAGTTACAGATGTTACTTAAAATTTACACAGTCCAATGTCCAGTCTTTGAGCCACTGTTTACTTTGCGAATTTAGCTGAACCATGTTTGTATTAGAGATTTAGTTTAATCATTAAATTGGCATTTGATGTACTAGACAGTTCTACTGGTTCAGATATTTATAGAAAGATGATAACTGGCTTCTGTAGGAAAAAAATAGAATATTTAGAAAATAATGTACTTCCTGTACTGCAAAAAAGTTAATTTTAGGTTATGAGTTATTTCATCGTATTTGGTGTCAATGGCTATATTTAATTTACTTTTACATACTTTTGTGTATATACATCTCTCACAATATTCCTTTAACATACTCCCTTTCCCCCTTCAACATTAAACACTGTGTGTGCAACCTGATCCTTTGCATGTCTATTCAGAAGTAGGCAAAATAAGAATTACTGCAAAATAAGCATGCATAGACCTACAGTTATAGAGTTCTTACATGGTGTCCATTCACTTTGAGGGCTTGCACAGGAGAATGCACATTGGATTGTGTCCTTTGACTTTTTGTTTGGTGGCAAAGGGTAACACCATTTTTGGTATTCAAAATACATGACAAAAAGTTTTCCTTCTTACTTCCCTACAAAGCATTGACTCAGTAGCTTTTCCATTAATATAATTTGCATATGGAGTATAGTGCATTAGGGCCATGAAAAGTGGTTTTATTTTAGCACGTTACTTGTGCTAGCCTCAGTTCAACATCAATAATGTCCATACTTGTCACTAGTTATGTCATTGCCAATATCAAATAGATTCCCATAATACTAATTCAGCCACATTCTACCCAGTACAGGCACATTGTATATGTTAGCTACAGGGAAAATAGTCAGATTTCCCCAGCAACAAAAACTGCAGTGTATTGCCCTGAGAAGGAAGATCTACCTTGAGGAAAGATGTCTACATCTTGCCTAATAACTGAGTAACATCTTTGCAATTATTGTACAAGAATGTCCTTGTCTAGAAAAGCAGACAGAATACTGGAAAATGCTCATTTCCCTCTATCACTCATGTCCAAAGGAAAATGGCCTGGCTTGTTCATATGCTTTTAACACCAGTATTGCAGTTCAATATGCATGGATTTTATATGTCATAATAGGAATGTGGAGTGGTATAGTATAGCGGATGTTGTCAGATCTCAGAACCTAAGCAGGGACAGTAGTTTGATGGGAAACGATCAAAGAAGACTGCAGAGGAAGGCAATGACAAACCACTTCTGCTTAATCACTAGGGTTGCCAGCCCCCAGGTCTGAGCAGGGGGTTCCCCCACTTTCAGGGGCTTCTCCCCACCATGGATCAGCTGGCCAGTGGGGGAAACCCTGCCCCTAAACAGGGATGCTACCACATGAAATACCCAATGCAATGACATCACCTGGAAGTGAAGTCATTGTGTTGGGGACATCACGTGGGAACGCTCTGGTTTTTAGGCAAAACTCTATGGTTTGAGGGTGAATTTACCATAGAGTTTTGCCCAAAAACCAGACCATCGCCCCCGACGTCGCCAATGTGATGACGTCACTTCTGGGTGATGTCATCGCATTGTGCAATGTCCCCCCACACACCAGATTGATGAGAGGACCTGGCAACCCTGTTAATCACTTGCCTTGAAAACCCCAGGGAGTTGACAGCACTTTTCACACATACACGTGCCATAATGAAGATACACTAAGTTTAAAAAGATTATCATCTTTGTCATTTCCAAAGGTGTCCTTAGATGCTCACAAGCAGGAGAAGTGAAAGGACTTGCATCTCATTTCTCCATGTATCCCCATGAAAAACTTTCCCTCCCCTGAAAGTCCCTATAGCCTCTCCCCTATTCCTACTTCCTTCTCTTTCCCATCCACCAGCCAGCCTACCTTTATCTGCCTCCCTTTTTTCAGCTTTTTCTCTCCCTAGCAGCCTTTCTCTGGGAAACTGTTTCGTGGTTCCAGCCACCTGGGTGGACTGGCCCAGTTACACAGTAAGGAGCCTACAATTGCTTGTGGGGGGCATGTCACTTTCACCTCTATCCCCTCCCCACATTATTTCCTCTTCTCCTTGCACCCCCCATAATCTCACCTTTTCTTGCTTCCTTTTCTCTTTCCATCCACCACCCAGCCTACCTTGTACAATGTGCCCTCCATATGTTCAGCTATATTTATTATTTATTTACTACATGTATAATTTGCCTTTCTCCATAATGGGGATACAAAGCAGCTGACATCATTCTCTTGTCCTCTGTTTTATCCTTACAATAACCCTGTGAGGTAGGTAAGGCCTGAGGGAGTGTGACTGGACCAAGGTCACTCAGTGGGCACCATGGTGTGATGGGGATTTGAACCCACCTCTCCAAGATCCTAGTATGAAACTCTAACCATTACATCACACTGGCTTTTGTGTGGTAGCTGCTGTTGAATAGCAGTGAGTAGTCAGGCCTTCCAGTGTGTCCTGGGGAACCTTACCCTGATGAGTCCTCTCTATAAGGCCAAAACAGCATTGGAAAGGACCCTGCCCCCTTCCCCTGCCTTTTACTGACAAAAACAAAAGCTTGAAGGCTGACAAAACTGTTGTGGTTGCCTACCAACCCCCACAATGGCTACTGAAGAAGGCATCCATTTCTTATAGCTACTGACAGTGGTTGTATTATTTGGGAGGGTTTTAATCCCCCAATATAATTTTATTTTAAGATTTCATATTTTTCTGCAAATCTGGAGCTTTATTCATGTCTCTTCTGTTAATGGCTCCAATCTCTGGATTTAAGTATCCACAGATCTGGCCACATTGAGAATTAGATATACAAGGAAGAGCACATGGTGAGTTGCTGATAGAAGGTAAGAGATTTTTCTTTCTCCCTTTGCCTTCCTAGCTGCTGTGTGGGAGCTGAGAGAGAGTTGGGTTCTTTGTAGCCTGATAGAGTGGTTCTGTTTAAGTCTGTTTGGGGCTGTTTGTGATTTGGGGGTTGTTGGAGGCTGAGTGAGTTGCTGTGGAGTGCTGTTGATCACAAGCCCCGCCCCCTATTGTGCTGGGCTCTGCTGTGCTGGGCAGGAAGGGGCCTCTTGCCCTGTGGCTCTTAGCCTGTGGGTCTTGCTTGGAGGCCTTGTAAGAACCTGAGTAGAGGCCTGCTACTGAGTTCTGGAGAGAGAACTGCTGGCAAGGTAGCCATTTGATCAGTCCCAAAGTTTTCAGGGTACATCACCACAACAAGAGTTTACGTCGGACTTTGAGGGAAGTTCCTGAAGCTGTAGAAGATAGATTTGCTCCTAGGGAAATGGATAACGAAGGATCTATTCCAGTGACGTGCCAGGGTTGTGCTATGATCATTTTTCTGCCTTGCCAGGAAATGCATTACAAATGCTGCAAGTGCAAGCTTATAAGAATGCTTGAGGAGAAGGTGGGAGAACTCGAGGCACAAATCTGTACACTGAGGAACATCAGGAAGGCAGAAAGCAGTTTAGATGTGAAGGAAGAGGGACTCCTGAGAGAATGGCAAGAGCTAGCAAATCCTGAGCAAGAGGAAGGAAGTAACAAGGAACAGGTGGGTGAGTGGAAGAATGTGACCTTGAGGAGTAAGATAATCAGGAAACACTCACAGCTAGTGGAGCTGCAAAATCACTACCAGCTGCTTCTGATGGTGGAAGATCAGAATAGCACACTCTGAGATCAAAAGGATGTGACTGACACACAAACACATAGGCAGAGAAGGAACCAAGCTATCCTATGGAGGAAGAGACGGGTAGTGGTGGTTGGTGACTCTCTACTGAGAGGGAAGGAAGAAGTTGTGTGCAGAACAGACAAGGAATCTCGAGAGGTTTGTTGTATTCCTGGAGCGTGTATCCGAGATGTGACTGAAAGAATTCCAAGACTGGTCAAAACCACTGATCGCTACCCGCTCCTGCTGATCCATATGGGAACAAACGATACGGCCCAAAGAAACCTTGAATGGATCTCCAACAACTACGAGGCTCTGGGCAAGAAGGTGAAAGATCTGTGGGCACAGGTGGTGTTCTCCTCCATTTTACCTGTTGAGGGCCATGGAAGATGGTGTCAGGTTGAGAGGAGTACTCAAAAGAGTATTAACAGTCCTACAGAGCAGTAAGACACTGAAAGGGATGGGAAATGTTAAGGCTATCTTCGTAGCCTTCAGTACAAAACTTTCACTTAAATTGTGAGGAGTACAGAAACGTTACCTCTTGCCTGTAGTGTACTGTGTAGCTGTGGTCTCTTGGTCTCCAGCTCATTCCATTTTAGGGCAACATTAACTGAGCAGAGCATGCTACTAAAAGTGGGCCTGGGGCCAGAGGATACAGCATGCTTACCTCATCTAGGAAGCTTGATACAATAGAGCAGGTAATCTTTTAAAGAGACCTGATGGGCAACCAGGAATTGCTTACCATTGGTTGGTGTCATTTTTCAAAATGAAAGAACTGAGGTGCTCAAAAAGGTAGTCATACCACCATCAGTCTTATGCAATTGGATTTTTTTTTAAAAAAAAGATCTCAATAGTAATACATCCAATTAAAGCTGATATACTGCCCTAATTATTTTAAAAGAATAGAATTAGGGAACTTCATCTGCTATACAGAAATTTTAACAAAAAACTTAATTGCCCTTTGCTCTCCTCTGAATTGTTAGAAACATTTTGGAGAGTTAGTTTTTTTCTGTTTTTTGAGTTGGATTAATTGTAATACATTGAAGAATTCTGGATATTAAAAAAAAGAGGGATTTGGCTTCCTGGTTCATGGTATGTACCTCCAAAATGAAGGACTGTTGGTGATGGATGGGGTGCACATTACAAAGAATGGGAGGAATATCTTTGCTGGAAGACTTGCGAACCCCCTCTCTATTTTTCTTTGAATGATTTTAGGAAACAACATCTGGTTAAATTATATGTGTACTAAAACTCTGTAACAGGTCTTTGAATGTGTGTCTAGAATATATAGTCTAGATAATAGTGACCACTGAGGAAGTCCCTTAGGGGCCGAAACGCGTTTGGTCTTCAGCTGTAAATTATTTACCCATCATATGTATGTATAGAGGATAAGCTTTTATAGTCTGATCTTAGACAAAGTAATTTTTAATCAGGAAAGTTTTATCATGTGTACACCTTAATAAATATTTGTACTTTTATATATATGGTTTAGCTTAGCCCTTTTTGGTTCATAGTCATATTTTGGGTTGAGCCTCCCCCCCTTTTTTTTTCTGGGCTTTAAACTGAAGCCATTGGGGGTGGGAAGAAAAAGCCTGATGTTATCCGCCATCCCCAACACTAAGTTCAAGAAAGGGAGTGACCAGAGAATAAATGAGCGGGAGAGAGGTGAGTTCAGTAATTTTCAGGTAAATTCGAAGGGATCTATATTAGGAAAGAATGTCTGTAATCTGAGATGTCTTTATACTAATGCACAGAGTATGGGAAATAAACAGGAGGAACTTGAACTTCAAATATTGGAAAGTAAGTATGATCTGATAGGTATCACTGAGACTTGGTGGGATGAGTCTCATATATGGAGCACAGTGATGGAAGGATATCCCTTGTTCAAATGGAAAAGAATAAACAAAAAAGGAGGTGGAGTGGCACTATATGTCAAAAATGAATACACTTGCACTGAAATTCAGAATTTCGAGAGTTGCCCTGTTGAAAGTGTGTGGGTAAGAATACAGTGAGGGAAAAAAGAAGGGGATATTGTTGTGGGGGTATACTACAGACCTCTGAACCAACCGGAGGAACTGGATGATGGATTTGTACAACAGTTTACTAAATTTTCACAGAGATAGGATGTTGTGGTTATGGGAGATTTCAACTATCCAGATATTTGCTGGAAATCTAACTCTGCTAGACATGGGGCATCCCACAGATTCTTGAATAGTCTTGCGGACAACTTCATCTCTCAGAAGGTGGAGGTGGGAACCAGAGGATCTGCTATCCTAGATTTAATCCTGACTAACAGGGAAGAACTGGTTGATGAAGTGGATGTTGTGGGATCCTTGGGGAATAGTGACCATGTCAGCTTGGAATTTGACATAGAGAAGGATGTGAAACCAGGACATAGTAGGATTCGTATCCTGGACTTCAGGAAAGCTGATTTCAAAAAACTCA
>NW_015163609.1:555028-562533 GCF_001447785.1 Gekko japonicus
CCATCACCTCCTGTAAGGTCCTTTTAACTGGCGATGCCGGGAATTGAACCTGGGACCTTCTGCGTGCCAAGTAGAGGCTCTCCCACTGAGCCACCAAGGTCTTTCACATCACCCCCTGCTTGGTCCTTTTACCTGGAGATGCTGGGGATTGAACTGGGGTCCTTCTGCTTGGCCATTGAGCCACTGAGGTGTTTCACATCTGCTACAGGCTGGTCCTTTTAACTGGAGATGCTTAGGGGTTGAACTTCTGCTTGCCAAACAGATGCTCTCTCTGAGCCATGCCCCCTTCCTGTTCTTCATCCTGCCTTCTCCAAATACGACTGAAAGAGTTCCTGTATTCAGACTGCTCCACATTTCCTTAAATCAGCTAATTCAACAAAAGCCTTCTCTTTTCTTCTGCTCACCAGGTGGCCTTAGGCAAGGCGTTCTCCTCCCTGTTCCCCCGCCATCCCAGTAAAGAGATAGGAAGGCTGATCCACTCCCCCTCCCCCAAAGATCCTCACCAGAGTACGTTCTGCCCTTTCCTTTCACTCTTTGTTGGGTAGTCTGGAAAAGCAGCTCTTCTCGGCTGCCTTTGGAGGTTCCCCCCAGGGGATGTGACCCAGGGACTCCCAGCCAACCCAGTGTCCCATCTGGCCGAGCCTCCTCACCATTGCTAGACCCCTGGGAAGCCTCCGAAGTGCAAGTCGAGCCAGGAGGTAAAGAGTGCGGATCACATGTCAGGGCTTTTTTTCCCCACGAGAGCTCCAGTCTGAGTAACCAGAGCTGGTCTGGCCCTTAGGGGGTGGGGATTGCAGCTGCACCTCATAGCTTAAAGACTGTGTTTGGGAATCATATACGTTTGGAATGAGCAAAGGGCCAGATGTCTTCCTCTGGCGCTTCATGCTAGACTTCCTCATGGGTGAGCCAAGGATTTACCATCCTTTGCAACAGCATTAACAGAAGCATTGCATCCAGATCACGGGAGGTGGTAGTTCCACTCTATTCTGCTATGGTCAGGCATCACCTGGAGTATTGTGTCCAGTTTTGGGCACCACATTTTAGGAAGGATGTTGACAAGCTCGAACGTGTCCAGAATAGGGCAACCAGGATGGTGAGAGGGTTGGAATCCAAGTCTTATGAGGAAAGGCTGAAAGAGTTGGGTATGTTTAGCCTGGGAAAGAGAAGGCTTAGAGGGGACATGATTGCAGTCTTCAGATATTTGAAGGGCTGTCATGTAGAAGATGGAGCAGATCTATTCTCTCTTGCTCTGGATTGCAAGACTAGATCTAATGGGTGGAAATTACAAGGGAGTTGATACCGGCTAAATATCAGGAGAAACTTCCCAACTGTAAGAGTGGTTGAGCAGTGGAACAGACTGCCTCAGGAAGTGGTGGATGCTCCTTCACTGGACATTTTCAAGCGGAGGCTGGATGACCATCTTTTGGGTATGTTGTAGGATTATCTTTCGGCTATGCTCCTGCAGAGTGCAGGGGGTTGGACTAGATGACCTGCAAGGTCTCTTCCAACTCTAACATTCTATGATTCTATGAAGGAAGGGCCCGCGAAATTCAATGGAGAGGGATACCATCTCCCCCATACACTGATGAGCCATCATGTCCAGGTCTCACCTTGGAGTCCAGCTGCAGTGGCAATAGTGTTTGGGAGCTGCTCCAAGCCCAGAGCAGCTCCCAGTATCCTCCAATGCTCCAGGCAAGCCTGGAGCAGGTTCTGATGTGCACCATGGTAGGTGGCCAGGCCTGGAGAAACTCCCAGCGTCCACTGCCACCAGGATCAGCAAGGCTGCCAGCCTCCTCTGCCACTGAGGCCAGGCCTAGTATGGCTGCCAGCCTCCTCTGCCACTGCAGCCAGGCTTGGCATGGCTGCTGTTCTCTGCCACCAGGCTGGGCTACAGCAGCTCCTTCTTGGCTCAGCAGGCTCCTGTGCTGCACAGCCAATGTTGCTGGGCCCAGCGCAGAGCCCTGGGGTGTGCAGCTGCCACCACTGGACCCAGCACCACCACTGTTGACCATGGTGGAAGGTAAGTGTGTTCTCTACACATGCACAGAGAATGCTGTTTTACATTGGGAGGAATTTATTTTTAAAAAATATTTCAATTTTTTCTGGACACTTAGGGAGTCCCCTCAGGGTCTGCACATTCCTGGAGATTTAAAGGTGGAGCCTGGTGAAGGTGGAGTTTAGGAACGGAGGTCAGCCAGGATGTGATCCTATAGATTCCACCCACTGAAACTGTCATTTTCTCCAGGGGAAATTATCTCTGTTGTGGTAATTCAGGAGAACTGCAGCTCCCACCTGCAGACTGGCAACCCTAGACAAGGCCCAGATACTTAGACCAAGAATCAGTGGAGTCTCAATGAATCCCTAAAATTTGGTATGGCTGTTGCCTTGGGTTGTTTTTCCCCAAGGTGGAATAAGAGACTTGAAGTTCTCCTGAAAGCATAAGGCATTGTGGGTAAGCCAGCTATTCTAGAACCTATAAATATTTTTAAATGGCAGTTTAATTCGCTTCTTGCCTCTGACACTTGAACCAGTTGGTTCCTCATTTTGGTATGGATGCAGCAAAGAGACTCTCCTTCCAGGATCTCCTACCTGCAAAAGGAGACATGGCATCCTAGCTGAATCTTCTTTTACCTACAAGATAAGAAGTTCACAGAATCAAGAGTGTGTCTATGGGTGGATCCCCCAGTCCTCCAGATTAAGTCTATTAGGCCACTCCAGTGTTGAATTGATTTAAATGAATTGTCATAGCTCTTCATTTTAAACAAATCCTGGCAGTTTGACATGTGAGCTCCAGTTGAAATCAGATATGTAGACAGGAATATAGGACTTGATGTTGTCTGCTAAACTCACGGTGCCCGAGGCCATTTAATATGGAAGGAAACCATGCCTTGATCTCAGGAAAAAGCTGTAAATAGCCATATTTGTCTGTGATGGCAAGAAACTTTAGTGGAGTTTGAATTACTGTTTTAAAAGTCACCTGAAATCTTAAAGAGACTCTTTGACTCAATAAAGTGCAATTAACATTCTATTCACAGGTCCAAGTTTTAATGAGCCCATCTTTTGCAGGGACTACTTTTCCTCTGCATAGTATTCTGATGTAAAATGAGCTCTCAATAAGGCAGCTTCCCTTCAAGGAACACACTAGATTTATAATAGTCTAAAATGTATTAAACTAAGAATTTCTAATTATTTTAACTAAGCAAGTGAGTATGTATGAGAATATTGCATGCACATACAAAATCAGTGGCCACATCAGCAGAAGAGAATGGATAGTTCTAGTGGTGATGAAGGTTGAGGAATCCTCGAAGGGTACCTACTGAGCAGCAGCAGTACTGGAAGGTGATATTGGTGGAAGATATATAATAGACAATGGGAGAGACACGTCAGCTAACCCTGGTTAGTACAATGCAGAAGAAGACAATGGTAAACAACTTCTGATCAGTTCATAACTTGAAAATCCTATAATGAGAATCCATTATTCTGGGTCCTATCCTCTGCTGCCAACAGGAATAGCTCCCTCCCTCCTCTAGGTGACAGCCTTTCAAATACTTAAAAAGAGCAATCATGTCCCCCCTCAAACTCCTCCAGACTGAACATTCCTAAGTCCCTCAGCCTTTCCTCATAGGGCTTGGTCTCTAGACCCCTGATCAACCTCATCACTCTCTTCTGCACCCGCTCCATTTTGTCTAGTTCCTTATTGAAGTGAGGCCGTCAAAATTGCACACAGAACTCCAGATGTGGCCTGACCAATGTGGTGCATTGTGTGACTATGACATCTTGCGATTTAGATATTATGCCTCTGTTGATACACCCCAAGACCACATTAGCTTTTTTTTTTTTGCTCTTGCATGACACTGACTGCTCATATTCACTTTACAGTCCACCCCCCACCCCCCCAGGATCTGGTTCAAACACACTGTTACCCAGAAGTGTATCCCCTATCCAGTATGCATGCTTCTTATTTTTGTTACCAAGGTGTAGAACTCGGTACTTTGTTGAATTGCTTCTTATTCACAACTGCCCACTTTTCTAGGGTGTTCAGAACTTGTTGAATTCTATCTCTGTCTTCTGGTGTGTTTGCTGTTCCTCCCAGATTTGTGTCATCTGCACATTTAATTAGTAGTCCCACCAACCCCTCATACAGATCATTTATAAAAATAGTGGAAAGTACTGGGCCCAGAACTGAGCTGGACACCACCCTCAAATCAGATTAAATGCCTTTGACAAATAGTCTCTTAGTGCAGTTCTCCAACCAGTACCAGTTCCCTATCCACCTAACTATTCTAGAGTCCAGTCCACAATGCTCCAGTTTACCCATCAGAACATCATGGGGAATCCTGCCAAAAGCTTTAGTGAAATCCAGGTAAACAATGTCAATGGCATTCCCATAACCTAGTAAGCTCGTCACTCAAAGAAGAAAATGAGGCCGACCTGTGCTGGATTTATGTATAGGCTAAGTAGGCTGAAGCCTAGGGCCTCTAAATCTAGAGGGCCTCCACAGCTCTGCCCCCCCCCCCAGCGGGCAGTCTCCCCTCTCCCAAAATTGCAAACCCAAGACTTCATGCAAGGGCAAGGCAACTCGGGCCCAGCAACTATGAGACTCAGGGCCAGCCCAATTTGAAACTCTAGGGCCCAACTGGAAAATTTTTTGTGGGGCCCCAGTTCACAGCTAAAGTCTGCAGAGTCTTAGAGATATAAATAAAATCCATCTAGATTGCCCTGGTGCCTTAGGAGCAGCCCACGGGGCCCACTTTGGCCAAATTGCTCCAATTGCCTTAAGGCCAGCCCTGATGAGACTGTGCAGGGGTTGGACTGACAAGCCCTGCCCATTCTAGGTCCCTGGTGTCACTATTCAGAGTACAGACTCCAGGACCTCAGAGCCAGCAGCCTAGAGTCAACAGCCAGCTGCACAGCCTTCCCCAGCTCAAGGGTCAGGTCAGTAGTGGTACGTGCTGCACTTTAATCAGTGGGAGAGTGCAAGTCGGGGGCCGGCTGGGGCAGATAGACCAGGCAAGCAAGCTCTCCAAAGTCCCTTCCATTCCTTCCCTCCTCCTTGGCTTGAACAGAGCAAGCACATGTGACTGGAACTGGCCTCACCCCTTCCAGGCAGGGAAGTCTATCTTTCACACATCACAGAGCCTTGTCGGTGCCTGCAGCATGCACTTGCAACCCCTTTCTCAGAACTTCTTGGATATGAAAAAGAAATATTGATGGTGTCAATTGTCATGCCAATAAATCCAAACAATACTGCTTCATACATTAATAGTAGATTAATTGTTCTAAAGCTATTGCAGAATCTAATCAAAGTTTTACATATTTATTTTATATAACATTTTTTGGCAGTTGGCTTTTTTAAATGGCTAGCATTGATTGTTGGATGGGAGCCTGGTGTTTGCTGCTGCTGGAATTATTAGATGAGAAATGATAGTTCATTATTAACCTATGTTTTTGCATAATTTTCAAGCCTCCTAATTGCATGTATCTTGGAGAAAATTATTTTGAATCCTTTTGGCAATTTTGGGAGTTTATAAACTTTTGAAAATGTTTAGATTGGGAAATGATGTTGTGCTTG
This sequence comes from Gekko japonicus, assembly GCF_001447785.1. Classification (NCBI taxonomy): domain Eukaryota; kingdom Metazoa; phylum Chordata; class Lepidosauria; order Squamata; family Gekkonidae; genus Gekko; species Gekko japonicus. The sequence goes on from NW_015163609.1 coordinate 560,601, forward strand.
TTGAATGTAACAGAATAGACTCCATCTTGTGTTTGCTTTAGTTTAGGTTGTTTAGTTTAGTTAAAATAGCCAGCCACCCTGGGAAGTAGGGCAAAACTCCAGGGTAGGTCTACAAATCCCGGATGCCTCTATGGCCAAAAAGTGTGGGAAAGCCAGGGGGCGGAGCCAGAAGATATAAAAAGATTGTTAAAAAAGAAGATATAAATGTTCCAGCCAGCCTGGGAGGGGGGAGTTGTCCTGCAACCCTCAGAGAGTCCAGGGGGCTCTTGCTGCAGATTGCCCACAGGCAGAGAGAGGCCTTGGGGATCAAGGAAGGCAGCAGTGGGAAGGGATCCTCGGAGGGATCCAGAACTACCTGTAGAAGGCAGGAGGCCAGGTTGCAGGTTGGTAACTGAACCTCATCCCGAGGGGGGGGGAAGTATATGGATCAGTTTAGGGACAGAGGAACTGTGTTTTGTCTTATTTTATTTGTGCCCAGTGGTGTTTTCTTTAAGGTGCCTTTTTGTGTTTAAAACCCTGTTACTTGTAAATAAATAAAATCTTTGTTCTTTGTTTAAAACCCCAGTCTGATGCTCTGACCATGGAGTCTCCCCCACTCTGCCCACTACCAGTGCCTTAAGAAGGGTCCTGGGAGGGAAAAAAACCAAAAATGTGCAGGTGAAAACCTCCCAGGAGAAACCCAAAGTTAGAGGTATTCATCTCCAACCCCCAGGAGTCAGCCAGAGGGGTCTCACTGCCCCTCAAGAAAGGCATAGGGAAGTCAGTGAGTGGTGGCAGCTACTGAAGAGTGACAGAAGCCCACCAAGGAGGTGGGAAGGCAAAGCAGGGTTCAAAAGCCACAAACCGGCTACTCAGTCCCCCAGGGCTGAGGGTGGGCACCCGTTTCGCCACAGTGGAAAACTGAATTCTGTAACCCTTCAGCAGCAGCCATCTATACCTTGTGCCAATTGAAAAGTACTCGGTTCAATACATCACGACTCGGACCACGACATAAGGAACACGCGTTTACTCAGTACTTTCACACTACAAAGACAACAACAAACGGCCAAGTGGCCAACTATATAAATGTCCAAGGGAACACCCCTAGATTCCATGGGGGGGTTTTGAATCTCCCACCATGGTTTCTATTGGTTCCCCTAGTGGACCTTAGGAGCCTAGTCCCTATTGTTCTTTTGGGAATCAAGCGCTGCTTGGCTGGCTACTACCTAGTGGCGGTTCCAGGACACAACACCAATAGCCACTGATGGACCTCTGATCCATGTATTTATCCAGTTGAAGATTAATTTTACTTTTTATTTTTAGATTCTAATCTGAGCATGAGTAAAAGATTTGAAAGTGGTGCTAGAAAGCGCAAGAGACAGAGACTTGAAAATGCTATGGCAATGAAGTTAAGACCAATCACTGCTTTCATGCATCAACCACTCATTGAATCAACAAGAGCCAGCAGTGAAGCAATCCAGCCTGAGTCAACTACTAGCATGCAACCAGACAAAAACCTCCCTGAAAGAGAAACAAAGAAGCAGGATGTGGAACAGCAAGCTGACTATGAGGAAGCAGCCATGACGCTGGCTCAAACTGAAAATATAGAACTAATTCAAGAGTCACTTACTGTACAGGGAGAGGCTAAAGAGCCACAAGAAAATAATGTAAATAGATTTTGCAGTTCACACCTGGTAAGATAGGCCAAGTCCAAGGTGTTCCAGATGCAGATAAATATAGTGCCAAACATAGATCTACTGTAACAGATGTTGGTTTGTGGTCAGAATTAACACACGAGGAGGTATCCTATTGGATAGAGAGGGGCCCCTCTCAAGTTCTGCATCATTGTGGACCATTTTCAAATTCCAAGCGAGTGTACAAAAAGCAGTCCAGGTTTTGCACAAAAGGTCTTTTTTATTCAACAAAAGCAAATGGGGAAACATATACTCGAGAG
>NW_015163609.1:562556-642523 GCF_001447785.1 Gekko japonicus
GAAACATATCGCCGAGTGTGGCTTGTATATTCTCCCTCAAAAGGCCAGATTTATTGCTTTGTTTGTAAACTCTTTCCAAACCTTGCATCTTCTTCCACAGCTTTAGCTACTGAAGGGTTTGATGACCCCATCTTATCCAAACTGATGAAAATTCAGAAAAGCATAGAAATACCATGTTGGCCTACCTAACGAGGAAGCGAGGACAAACGTTAACTTCCAAGCTAGAGGAACAAATAAAAGCAGAACAGTAGTACTGGTAGCATGTCATGGAGAGAATATGTAATATGAATTAATATGTAATATGCACTCTTATAGAACGAGGCTTACCATTCAGAGGAGACAATGAACACTTTGGATCTCCAAATAATGGCAATTATCTTGGTATTTTAGAACTAGTGGCAAAATCTGATCCATTTTTACTTGCTCATATCAATAGGTATGGACATTCTGGATCAGGCAATCACTCTTATTTGTCAAAAACTATACGTGAGGAAATAATTCAACTCATGGCAAAAAAGTTAAGGATGCAATTCTCGGCTGATGTGAGAAAGGCTGGATATTTCAGCTTTTTAGTAGATTCCACTGCTGCCATTTCACATACTGATCAGTTGACTTAAATTATCAGATATGTATCACCTGAAGATGGTTTGCCAACTGAGAGATTTTTAACTTTCCTTGAGCTAAAAGACCACTCAAGAGAAAGCATGGCTGATTTAGTGTTCAACTATTTATATATTTATTTATCATTACATTTATATCCCGCCCTTCCCGCGGACGGGCTCAGGGCGGCTTACAAATAAGGGCAGCATGTGCCAGTAAAACAATAAAATCACACATAAAAACAACCATTATCAACAATAATTAAGTGCTCAAAGATGTTATCAATTTAGTCAAATCAAGATGGTGACCTGTAACTATACCCAAAAGCCCACATCAACAGCATCCACTCATCTCAGTACTGCTGCGAAATCTATATACTGGGCCATCCCGTTACCCCATTGTTACCATAGAGTAGTTGGTGGTGGTGGTAGTGGCGGCTCCTAATTAAAAGCCTGGCGGAAGAGCTCCGTCTTGCAGGCCCTGCGGAACTGTGAAAGGTCCTGCAGGGCCCTGATCTCCTCCAGGAGCTCATTCCACCAGGTAGGAGGCCGCCACTGAAAAGGCCTTGGCCCTGGTTGCCACAAGCCTGGCCTCCCTGGGGCCTGGGATCACTAGATGAAGTTGGGCCCCTGACCGCAGTGCTCTCTGGGGTATGTATGGGGAAAGGCGGTCCCTCAGGTACGTTGGACCCTGGCCATATAGGGCTTTAAAGGTAAGCAACAGCACTTTGAAGCGAATTTGGAAAGCTATTGGGAGCCAAAGCAGCGCTTTCAGCACAGGCCGGATGTGCTCCCATCTAGGGAGGCCCATCAAAAGCCTGGCTGCAGGATTCTGCACTAGCTGCAGCTTCTGGACCTGCGACAAAGGCAGCCCCATGTAGAGAGCGTTACAGTAGTCTAATCTCGAGGTGACCATCACATGGATCACTACTATTTCACTACTGAGCTTGAAATTGACTTTAGAAGATGCCGCGGGCAGTCTTATGACAACGCTGCCAACATGGCTGGTAAGTACAATGGTATGCAACAAAAAATCATCGAAAAAACCAATTTGCAAGATTTATTCCATGCGCAGATCACTCTTTAAATCTGGTGGGCCGTTCAGCTGTGGATTGCTGCCTTGATGGAGTGAACTGTTTTGGCGTTATCAATGAAATGTATACCTTCTTTTCATCCTCCACAAAAGAGATGGCCAGTTCTAAAATCATTTTTGCCACCTCAGTCTAAAGTGCCTAAATATTTGTCAGACACTAGGTGGGACGCACACGCAAAAGCCACAGAAGCTGTTTTGGAAAGTTACAGTGCTATCACTGATGCCCTCAGTCATTCGTACTCTGACGTTAATGGGAAGGGGGAGACCAGGCTTCAAGCTAACAATATTTTGCAGAAAATGGAAGAACTGGAATTTGTGTTTATGCTGCATTTCTGGACCCTTGTGCTAGGTCATTTTCACAAGGTCAGCAAAGCCCTTCAGAAATCAGACCTGTTGTTGAGTTCTTGTGCAAGTTCGTACAGTTCACTTCTGGATTTTTAAAGGAAAATTAGAGAAGATTTTTATGAGCTTGAGAAACAAGCAAAAGCCACCTTGCCAAATATTATCTACAAAACAAGGAGACAACAAGTAAGGAAACGGCAAAGAAATGACAGAAGTGCACCTGATGCCTTAGATGCACTTTCTTCAAGAAATAAGTTTAGGATAAAATCCTTTATTCCTATATTAGATGCACTTGAAGCCAATTTAAAAAGAAGTACTGTGTACAGTGATGTTGCACAATTGTTTTCCATTCTTGCTAATCTGACAGCATCTAAGCAAGGTGTTGATGGAAGCATACCCAGAAGATATTGACCTGAAACTTATTGATGAACGTTTTCACTTTTACTTGTACATGAGACAAAGCCATAGGCTAACAGAGGAGCACTCTCTGTCTCATACAGACCTTTATCAAATTATATACAAGGAAAAAATTCAGATTAATGTGGAAGCAATCTTGCGGCTATTTCTTAGCTTTATGGTCACTAACTGTTCGAGAGAGAGGAGTTTTTCAAGACTCAAAAGAATTAAAAATTAATTAAGGGCCATGATGTCTCAAGAGAGGTTGTCCGCACTGAGCATTCTGTACATTGAAAGTGACAAACTTAGACAAACAAATGTTGATGAAGTTTTGGATGATTTTGCTATGAGGATGGCTACGAAAAAACATTTTTAGTCTTACTGTATTTGATGGTTGTAGTTTACTTCTGAATACGTATTTTAAACCTGACTGTTTAATGACAACATAAGGTAGATTCTAAAAGTGCCACACTGTCAGGTAATCATGATCATATTATTTACACTTCCAAGGCAATATAATTTGTAAACTCAAGGTGTTTTTTTAAGAATAACATTACTTCATTTTCCTTAAAATTAATGCTTATTCCACAGAAGTTTTAGAAAGTTCAGTTATCGCAAATGTTTTTCAGTGTTCATTTTAACATTAATGCATTTTTTCAATCACTATGGTATTTAACAATAACATCTTATGTCCTTTAGAGGAGAAATTGTGAATTGCAGAATTTTAAATACCCGTCATCCTCCTTGGCTTCACTCAATTTTGTTTATAACACTCTTCCATTTTCTTTTAGTCATGAGGGTGGGGGATTGGGAGGGGCCTCACAAGTGGAGTAGCCTAGGGCCTCTCTTCATCTAAATCCGGCCCTGCCTGCCAGGATCTGTTGGAGACAAATCCATGCTGACTTCCCTGGATCACCAAATTGTCCTTCATATGTTCACAGACTGACCTCTTTAAAATGTGCTCTAGCATCTTTCCTGGGACAGAGGTCAAACTGACTGGCCTGTAGTTTCCTGACTCATCCCTCCTCCCTTTTTTGAAGACTGGGATAACATTTACCCTCCTCCAGTCTTGTGACATATCTCCTGTCCTCCAAGAGGTCTTGGAGATAACAGACAAAGGCTGTGCAAGCTCTCCAGAAAGTTATTCAAGCACTTTCAAGTGCAGACCATTTGGCTTGAGAAATTTGTACTCATCCAATGCAGCCAAGTGCCTCTCAACAACATCTCTGTCCATGTCAACCATCAGCCCTGATGCTGTGCCTTGCCTACTAGCATCTCTAGATGAGCCTGTTCTCTTCTTTGGGAGGGGGGGGGCTGAGGCCAAATAGGCATTGAGCCTTTCTGTTTTCTCTCAGTCCTCTGTCAGAGTTTCTTCATTTTCACCCAACAGTGTTTGTTCCTCATATATCAGAAGAACCTGTCTTGTTGCAGCAAGCCTCTCTGGCCAGCCTTAGCTCACTCTGAGCTTTGGCCTGTCTGATGGCTGACCCACAGTGCCTAGCAATCCTCAGATACCCTTCTTTAGTGGTATATCCTTGCCTCCATTTCTTGAACATTTCCTTTGTATTCATTAGCTCATTGTCAGGTTCTCTGTTTATCCACATTGGCTTTTTGGATCCCCTACCATGTTTCCATTTTGTTTGAATAGTGATAGCTTGAGCTGGCAAGAGCTCTTATCATGAGCTCCTTTCCCTTCCAGCATTCTTGCTGATAGAATGACTCTCATAGTGTCTGCCCTACTAAAATCTAACATACACCTTTGGCTGCAAACTTCCTTGGCCCCACACAGCAAAAAGAATTCTAGGAGGACATGGTCACTTACCCCTAAGGTCTCCACTCCCTTTCCCCTATCTGCCAACTTTGCCTATTGGTTAATAGTAAGTCAACTATGGCTAAGAGCCTCATAGCTTCCGCCACCATTTGAAAAAGGAAGTTGGCAGGTCCAGTGTTCATGCTGGTGGGGGGTGGGAGGGACCTTTCTGGGAGTGGGGTGGAGCAACATAATGCACTGAAGTCACACAGAAGTGATGCCATCGCATCAGGGACATCACACAGTGATGCTCTCATTTTGGGGCAAAACTCTATAGTAAAATTGGCATCTGTTATGTATGCGGCCCACCACAAGACGGCCGCAAGAAAGAGAGGAGCTTGGCTCCAAAAGGACAATAGGACCTCGGATCCTAGTCCTCTCCCCAGCCGGCCAATAGGCTCCTTGGCGGGAAATTCAAACCCTCCAATGGAGTGGGAGGCCCGGGGACGGGAGTGTATATAGTTGGCCCTGCGGGGCCGTTGTGTTGTTGTTAAGTACTCAATAAACGTGTGCAACCGCATGTCGTCGTCCGAGTCCTCCATGCGGCGAACCCAGTACTTTTCAGCATCAAACCATAGAGTTTTACCCAAAGACCAGAGTGTCACTGTGCGATGTCCCTGATGTGACGATGTCATTTCTGCAATGTTGCTGTTTGGTGGCAGGGTTTCCTCCACTGGCCAGCTAGCCAACAGTGGACAGAAGCCCTAAAAACTGGGAGACCCCCTGCTTGGAACTGGGGAATGGCAACCCTAGTTGTCAGCCAGGCAGGTCAGGAAGTTGTGTGAGACTGAAAGCTTAGCAACTTTTGTTTCCCAGCATACATCAGGGAAATCGAAGTCATCCATAACTACAAGGTCATGTTCCTTGCATACACTGTCAAACTGCTTAAGGAGGGCAGCATCCACATCTTCATCCTGGTCAGGAGGTCTGTAGCAGACTCCATTCACAGTTCTGTATTTCCTTCCCTTATCCGCACTCATATACTTTGCACTGGGCTGTTGCCCTCCTCCTCCAGTATTTCCTGACAAGCAAACCCTTTCCTCGCATACAGCACCACTCCACCTCCTCTTCAACCCTTTTGTTTTTTTCTTGAACAACTGATATCCATCTACTACTACATTCCAGTCTTGGGAATCATCCAACTAAGTCTCTGTAATGCCTACTAAATCATATCCCTCTGTCTGCATCAGAAGCTCAAGTTCTTCCTTCTTATTGCCCGAGCTTTGGGCATTGGTACATAGACACCTGAAGTCCTGCACCTTTGACTCCATTTAAACTGGTCTTCCCAGGTGGGCCTCTGCTGTTTGTTCTCCTTCATTGAGATCCTTATGTTGGTCATCTCCTTCCTCTTGTGGTGTCAGTTTAAAGCCCTCCTGATGAATCTCCCCAGGTTCCTCCTGAGCACATTCTTTCCTGACTTCGATAGGTAAAGTCCATTGCATGCTAGTAGGCTGCCTTACAAAAAAAACCTAGCCCGTGGTCCCAGAGTCCAAATTACTCCTGCTGGCATCACCAACACAACCAGTGGTTATTCCCAGGGCCGGTGCCAGGTTTTTTTGCACACTAGGCGAGGCTACCTTCCCCCCCCCCCCCCCGCGCGCCCACACACCTCAACAAGGAAGAATGAAAAATACAAAATTTGAAATTGCTAATTTGTTTTTTTTAAATTGTGAGAACAAGTAATACAATCTCTGATTTTCTCTCTCAAACAGAAAAACATAAATCACAAAGCATTTTGAAAAATTCTGTTGTGATGTCGAAATTGTGATGTTGCTAAACCAAGTAGTCTCTTTTGCAACATTGCTGAGCGTATGTGTGTTTTTATATGTCTGAGTTGATGCAGAGAAATAATTATAGATCTGCTGGACCAACATGAAGAAACTTGTTGCTTCCAGGCAACACTTAGCAGAATCACTGACTACCAGGGAGTAGGTCTGCCAATCTTCAGGTGGGGCCTAGAGATCTCCTGCTGTTGCAGCTGATCTCCAGAGGCCCTGGAGAAAATGGCTGCTTTGGAAGGTGGACTCTATGGCACTGAGGTCCCTTCCCCTTTCTCAAGACCCTGCCCTCTCCAGGCCTCAGCCCCCTAAATCTCCAGGAATTTCCCCATCTGGAATTGGTAACCTTATGGCTGCTTTGGAGGGTAGACTCTATGCCACAGAGTCTATGGTATTATACCCTCCTGAGGTCCCTCCCCAACCTCTTCCCTTCCCAGGACCCACCCATCAAATCTCCAGGAACTTCCCAACCAGGAGTTGGCAACCCTATGGGGCTCATTCCCAGCAAAGTGTTTTTAGCACTAGGAAAAAGTCTGAGCCCGGCGGCACCTTTAAGTCCAACAAAGTTTTAGTCTGTGTATAAGCTTTCGTGTGCACGCACACTTCTTCAGGTACATTGAAACGGAGTCACCAACCATTACATATAGGTAGCAGGTGAGGAGGATGTTGCCAGGAGGGGCCAATTAGAGCTAAAACTGGATTAAGGCAACTGGTAAAACCAGTGAATAGCAGCAAATTTAGCTAAAATTGGATGTCCTCTGCGTGTGTGTCCTCTTTTGGGCTCTTTTTAAAAATGAATGAAGGTTGGAAAGTTATGGATATTCCTGTTTATTAGCCATGACCCCATCTTAAATAGTAAGGGTATTTAAAATGAGATTTATCATAGTAACCACTTGTTTAAAGTAGTCAGTCCGGAAATATGTCCTCTTTTTTGCTTTTCAGAATATGGTAACCTTAGATTAAGGCAATCAGTAAAACCTGTGAATAGCAGCAGATTAGTTTACAGCATAATAAAAGTTTACAAACAGATGCAGGGACGGAAACGACACTGCTTTCACAAACACTAAATAATGCACTTTCAATCCATTCCAATGCCCTTTGCAACTGGATTTTGTTGTGTGAGATGGACCAACACTGAAGCGGATTGAAACTGAATTATTTAGCATGTGTGAAAGCATTAGCATGTATAGTGAGATAGAACCTAGTATCTCCATTAAGCCCTGGGGGTTCCATAGTCCTGAGTTACGGTTGCCAGGTCTTTCCTAGCCACCCCTGGGGGATAGGGGGTAGGCAGGGCCACCCCGAGGTTTTTTTGTGCCCTAGGCGGGCCTACCTTCTGCACCCCCATGCATTGCCAACCTCCAGGTGAGGCCTGGAGAGAACTTAGTCCAACTTATCTCCCCCTTTGGAGGCTCCAGGCTGCTTCCAGGTGCCTTGCGGCCGTGAGCACCCTCCCTCCAGCAGACCAGGGCTCCCGTACCCAGCGGCAGCAGCAAGGAGGAGGAGGAAGGGGCCCCTCGTCAAGAGGGGACCCACGGGCGGGGCGGGGATGGTGGCACCGGCGCCCGGGCTCCCCCCTCCCTCCCCCAACTTACCCAGAAAACTTGGGGCACACGGGCCACCGCTCCTCTTTGCCTCCCCAATCTCCTCCCTCCGGCACGCTCAATGCAGCGAGCGGCCACATTGTGCTGCCCCTCCTTCCTTCCTCCCTCCCTCCCCTGCTGCCCTCCCTCCCTGATGCAGAGAGAGTGGGGGTCAGGTAGGCAGAGACTAGGGCCTCGATCCCTGCCGCCTTTCCTTTCTCTCTCTCTGGGAGGGGCGCTCAGCTGCCACGGGGCCGGAGGGCACAGCCCCCGAGCACTTCCCCCTTCTGGTCATCATCAGCACAGCAAAACTTCCCTTCCTTTCCCTGTGGGCTGGCTAGTAGCTAGCTGGGGTGAGCTTCCTGTGACTGCGAAGAAAGGGAATCAGTGTTGTTGGGCTCACCGTCACGCTGGCTCTGGCTGGCTGGCTGGCTCAGAGGGGCTGCAAGGGCGCACTGTGCATGAGTTGGGGCGGGTGGGACTCAGGACTGTGTGCCTAAAACAAATCCCCTCTGAGGCTCGAGTGAAGCGAAAGCAAAACTTGTCTGGAGTGCAAGCAAGCCTCCACAGCGAAAAGGAGTTTTGAAGACCGTCGGGGGGAGAAATAGGCAGTGGTGGCAGCTGGGGTCAGGGAGATGGGCTTTTGACGGGACCGGGGGCTTTGGGCGTGGGGCGGGTGCAGTATGGTGCCCTGATAATCAGCCTGTTCTAGGCGAACATCTAGTTTGCCTAGTGAGCGGGCCGGCCCTAGTGGTAGGATTGCCATATCCATGTTGGGAGACTCCTAGAGCTTTGGGGATGGAGCCTGGGGAGGACAGGGACCTCAGTGGGGCACAATGCCATAGAGTCCACCGTCCAAAGGATCCATTTTCTACAGGAGAACTGATCTCTGTAGTCTGGAGATGAGCTGTAATCCCAGGGGATCCCCAGGCCCCACCTGGAGGCAGGCATCCCTCTCCTGAGTGTTGTGATAACTTGTTGTAACCAGTGTTCCCTGTGAGCTGAGTCAGTCTGAGGTAGCTCACAGTTTTTTAGCCTCCAGCTCACACGTTTTTGTCTTAGCTCAGGAAGGATGGCTCCAGAGCAAACTAATTTCTGCAGCAGCCAAATCACTCACTCACAGCTTTGATGCCAGTAACTCACAAAGTAGAATTTTTGCTCACAGGACTCCCCAGCTTAGAGGGAGCATTGTTTGTAACTCAGCTTTCTGCATTGCACGCTGAGTTTCTTAGGCGCTTGATATTCGCACGTCTTTAATTTAGAAAATTTATCAGCCGCTCCTCCAGAGATCTAACATCATCCTCACTATCCCATTTCCCCTCCGCCACCCCCCCTTCCCCTCTTGGGCTTACTGAAGGTGGGAATCGAGAGCAAGGCATGATGGCCTCCCCTCCACTGGGCAGCCACTGCTGCTGCAGTCGGATTGCCGCCAGGTTGCAGGCAGCGCTTCACGCCGTTGGCTGGGGCAGCTGTTGATGACTCCGCATTCTGCCGCCAAGGAGGGGAGGAAAAGGAAGGTGGGAAGCAAAGCGACCCTTTCCGGAGACTGAAAGAGGCATGCTTAACCTCAGCGCCCCCGCGGTGGCAGCTTCCTGATGCTCCATGAGGGGAGAAAGGAGCGAGCAGGCGCTGAGGAGGGAGCCGCAATGTGAGGAGCGCCAGGGAGGAGCCTGTCTGGCTGGCCATGAGGCTGAAGTAGGCGGCAAGTGGTCTCCCCCTCCGCAGGCAGGCAGGGCCGGGACTGGCGTGTTTTGCCTCAGCCAGCGGAGGGAAGGCAGGCAGTGGGCAGGGGAGGCAGAGAGCCAGCGGAGTGGGGTTTTGTTGTGGCGGGCAGCAGGGGGGGCCTGTAGGAGGCGGCAGGCCAGTACCTGTAGGAGGCGGCAGGCCAGTACCCTCTGTAGGAGGTGCTCTAGACAACTGCCTAACTCGGGTATATGGACGGACCAGCCCTGGTTATTCTCTATTCTGTTTCTGTCACTTTCTTCTTCTTCTGACAAGATCAAAGAGAATACCTTTTGTGCCCCACGTCCCTTCACCTTCCTCCCAAGAATTTCATACTCAATCTTAGTGCTTGTTGTGCTGGTGTTTATGGCATGTCGTTCATTCCCACATGAACCATCACAAATGGGTAATGATCTTTAGGTTTGATCAGTTTGGGCATCTGGCCTGCCATATCTTTAATCTTTGCTCCTGATAAGCAACACACCTCTTGGGCAAGGGGTCAGCCCTGGACAGATGATGTTCCATACCCCTCAGCACAGAGTCACCTATGACCAACACTTTCCTGTTCCTTCCAGTGCCATTTCTTTGTATCCCCATGCCCTTCTTCTCACCCTGTCTTTCTTGTCCTTAGGGTTGCCACTGCAAGAGCCTGGAGTCGATTCCTGTATGTCCATTTACAGTAACTTCTGGATAGGGCTACTAAGTAACTGGATCCAGTTAAGTTAGTATATCTCAGCTTTTTGGGTAATTGAGGATAAACACTGAGATTGGAAACCTGTACTACTGGAAACTCCTAGGTCTAGGAGAAAAGGTGGGATTGTAATAGCCCAATTCTGTGAAAAAAGGTATGCCAAAGCAAGGAAGCAAGCAAAGACTTGTGGAATACAACCTTGATAACATGCAAGAGTCATTATATTATGCCATTCTGACAAGGAAATGGAGACCCCTTTGGCCTTTTGTAGGGGCTTGGGAGCGGAAAAGAGTCTCCATCCATTTAAAGTAGAGACTGGTGTTATCAGTGCATTCCAATCTGATCAGAATGTATGTTTCTGTATAGGCCAATTTCCCACCTATATATGGACAAAATAACACTCCTTCGACTCCTGGGAGGATTTTGGAAAGTATCAGTCAAGACGTTTCTCTTTAGTAACCCAAAGTATACATGCTGCAGATGGCTGAGGTACTGCTTGCTTTCTTCTTTTCGCAATCATATTATGCACTTGCTGTCTGAATTTGTGAAGTTAGGAGACCTGGTGGGCAGCAACACGGTGGGCGGAAAGAAATCAGCAGATTTACTCTCCACTCCCTTTCTTCAAACCCTCGACGTTTAATAACTGCCTGCAGCATCCACACAAGTCCCCCCCCCATTCCATGCGCCGCATTCCTCGCTGGGACTCGGTAGATCTCCGCCGAGTTCCCCCCCCCCTCCTTTTTTGCAGGGGAAGGGAGGGTCACACAAGAGCGAGCGCTTGCGGTGATCCTCACGGGCTTTCATCTCCCTCTCTCTGCCTTAAAAAGAATAAGCCGGCAGGGCCGTGCCTGTCGAATGCGAAACCACCTTAAGAGAGTCCCTCCTCCTTTCCGGGGGGGGGGGAGTCTGGCAGGGCTAGTCAGTGGCGTTGCCATGACAAGCATTTTCTTAAGCTCTCGCTGCTCAGAGCAGGAGGGACTCAACTTGTAAAAGGCTGGATTTGAAAAAAAAAGTGGCAGGGGAGAAGAGGGGGGCGAATCTAAGAGGGACCCACGTTTCTGCAGATGGTTACTTTCTAGCTGCATAGAGTTCGTAAGAAACCCCCGAACCGTACAGGATAAGCGGTCTTTTTTTTTGGGTTTCGCCCCCGGTCTCTGTTCTAAACTTCGGGGAGATCGAAAGCGAAGGACGTGCAGGATCAGAAATCAAGGAGCTCCGAGGCTGCCCTCCTTCCCAGTCCTCCTCCCTCCCATGGAAGTCCAGGGGGCTTTCCCAGCCTGTGGAAGACTGGGTTACTGGAGGAGGCGGAAAAGCAGCAGGAGCAGCCGCAGCGTATGAATTGCCTCCGTAGAGCAAAGCCCTCGCTTTCCTCGCTCGATTTTCTCCACGCTGTGCTCTGCGCAGAGGGAGCCGCGCCAACCAAACCCGAGCCGCAAACTTGGAGCGGCGGGGCTGGTGCTCGTGTCAGTCCGTCGGTCTGGAAGAACCCATCGTGTCTTCCGAGCTCCCGCTGGAGAGGCAAAAGTAAGCCGGCTTTTCTTTCGTGATTATAGGTCTCTTCGCCGTCGCTCTTCCTTTTCCAGGGCAGGACCCATCTCTCTCAGGGCCTGGCGCGATGGGACCTCCTCCCCCCCCCGCCCTTGGCTGAAGAATAAGAAGGGAACGGAAAACTGTTGCAGACATATTTTCCGTGCCTGTTTCTTGTGCTAATCTGATGAGAGCAAACTTGAGTAAAAGGCAGATTTGGGTGGGGTAAACTGGAGCCGAGTCTCTCTGTTTGCTCGAGAATCCGGCCGACCGAAAGATATTTGTCTGAAATACCCGGCGCCCGGTTTCTCTTTTACTCGCAAACAGCAGCTCTAAGAAGGGAAGTGCTCCCCCCCCCCAGCTATAATTAGCCGTGGAAAATTCAGGGAGTTCCCTGCGTCCAGTTGGAATGATTTAAAAAAGGAGAATATTTGTCTTCAGGGAAGAAAAGAATACACTGTGTGGCTTGGCTGTCTAGTTGAAGTTGAACGTCTGCTTTCGCCCCCCCCCCCCCCCGTTCTCTTAACGTTGTCTACAACAGTAATGCGACTACTTGGAGGGTTTTTGTGGTATTCATTGTTTGTCATTGGTCCGTGATGTGAGATTAGGTTTTAAAATGTTTTCCTCTTGGTTTTCTCCGCATAAAAGAAATACTGGGTGGGAGTGTAGTGTGTCCTTGTAGGTTTATCTTCCTGGATCGCCGTTTTAACTCTACAGCCCCAGTGTTACAACACTTCTCTGTTAGCAAAGGTGGTTGGGGGAGGAGAGCCGAATTCCTGGCGAATAGTCTCGCCAGCGAGTGGAGATGGATTTGTAAAACGGAAAGGGGGGGGCTAGGGGGGGATCTGGCCACGCCGATGGCTCTGGCTAGTAAGTAGTAAAGCACGCGGAGTTAAGGCGTGTGCCTCTTGGTTGGGCTGTTTGCGGGCACTGGCGTTTCAAGGACAGCACATAGCGCATCACGGATCCCGTTCCGAGTTAGGGCCTCCGTGTGGCCCGATTAATTTCCGTAAGGGGTGTGCGTGTGCAGTTTAATGCGCTCGAGCGTTTAGCGTGCTGCGTCTAGCCTCTTGGGCTTTAGCACAGTAACCTGATTATTTACCGGTCGGAGCACAATACTGGGTCTGTGTGTCACCCAGGACCGTTTCGACGTTAAATTTGAAAAGGGGAAGCTCGATCGCTCCCTCCCTCCCCACCTCCTGTCGCAGCAGGGTCTCCTTTTTCTGAGCTGACAAATAAACCGCCGGCTGCCAGACGGACAGATGCAGAACAGAAGAGGGAGGAAGCTTGAGACATGCCAGCTAATCGGTCGCCTCCGAGGGGCGCGGCAGGATGGGGGAAGTGAACCCGCCCGCTCTCCTCCTCCCGACCGAGGCCTTCCTCGCTCGTGGTAAGCCCTAGACTGAGGAGGGAGCGGACGCGAGCTGGTCTGCACTGGTCGGCAACGTGTGAGGAGAAGCTGGGCGTGCGGAGGAATGCTCTCTTCTCACCCGGGGCGGGCGCGACTCCTCGCCCTGATAGCAGGACTGGTGGGCCGAAGGCGGCAGGGTCAGAGGCTGGCGAGACTCCCTCTCTGCGGACGGGCAAAAGTGGGCTCGTCTGGGGCACTGGGAGCAAATTGGGGCGATGCCCATATTCCTCAAGCAGGTGTGAAGAAAAAAGTAGAAGAAAGGCCATGCCTGTGTAACTTGTTCTGTTCCTAGTGTGCATCAGTAAATTGAGCAGAATCTCTTCTCCACACCACCCATCCCTGTCTCCTGTTTCTCCCACCTTGCTACTGTGCCCCAGCGTCCTTCTACTCCACATTAATGTAAGGGAATTGTGACCCTCCCCTCAGTAATTCCCATATAGAATCCACTGGAAGGCAATAGAGTGGGGATTGTTGCTTACCACACTTCACTCTTTTTTTGCCCGTGAAGAAGTAAACAGTCGAGGCGGTCTTGACAGGAGAGGAGAGGCGGTTAGAGAGTGAAATAAGTAAGGCCAGAGAGAATGGGCAGTGTTTGTCCCTGATATTTTGTTTCTGTGATATATGGGGTTATGGGGTCCAGAGATGTGAAGGAGCCAGATAACTCCTTTGCTAATTTATCTGGCAAGGTTTCCTTTATTTTCCCCTAACATATTTTATGATCTTCTCCAAATATTGATGGGGGTGGGGCTCTGCAGTAGTGAGCTACAATTTGAGGTATCTTGACATTTCCCCAAAGGTAAGATGGGCAAATTGTGTCTCAAGAGGCTATTTCCCACCCACCAGTCAGAGCTTTGTTTGTATATCCCCCCAGCAGAGAGCCCCTCCTTAGGGTGGGCTGAACCCCTGCAGTCTGACACTGTTGGTAATCAGGGCTGCCAAATGGCTATGTATCTGCAGCAGATGGAAGCACCCCCTGTTCCCCCCCTCACCTTAGTACTGAGGCAATCCTGGCAGGTGGGGAGAATGGCAACCTGATTTGGGGGAATTCCCGTCTGCTAGTCAGTTGCTGCTGGGGAGGGGACCCTGTGGGTAAGGTACCTTGCCTGTCTCTCTCTCCCGCTTCTGCAGTCATAACATTTTCTATCTCTCCCCCCCCCCACTCTGATTGTGGTGCCTATGGGTCGATATGGCTGCATGCTGGGTTTTCCATATTTCAGCTATGCCTGCCTTTGTGAAGCCTAGAGAAAAGAGAGGATCTCCTCAACATGATTTCATTCAGCAATAGAGGTATAAAAGGCACCTTTCCCCTCTGAAGTGCTGAAGAAGAGTTTGTAGTGATCTCTATTTAGCCTGCTATTAGTGCGGCTAACTGTTAACCCTTGCTTCAGATAAAGCAGCCTCAATACCACTCCCTGTGCAGGGAGGATAGAAAGCTGAAAGTAGCAGGGTGTGTGTGTACAGAGCAGCTGTTTTCATCTAAAGTCTCTTCCATGGTTGTTAGCTTGGCCTCGAGTGATAGTGACTCCCCAGAGATCTTCCCTGGCTCTGTTGCCAGAGGAGATCCCTTTTAACTGAAGTTTCCAGGGACTGAACGAGGAGCCTCCCACACAGAGAGTATGCAGCTGAATGGTGTGTCATTGAGGTTATGGCCCCTCCTGTTAATCTTTTGCAAAGTCTGGGTGGGGCAGGGCTGGAAAGCTATCACAGGCCAGAATAGGAGTATGCAGATCAAAGTTTGGAGTAAAAGGAGAATATGATAAGCCTGAAGAAATTAAAGTGACAGAGCCAAGTAAGAATTGACAGACTGGGGCAGTTGAATAGTTTTCCTGTGTTTAGGACTTGGAAGGGTCTTGTGTTATTATGGGTATGAAGATTTGGTTTGTTGATTTCTTGCCAGTAGGATTTTGCTGTGTTTTTAGCAAGTTTGCATAAGATGAACATAAGAAAAGCCCTAATGGACCAGGCCAGCGGTCCATCTAGTCCAGCATCCTGTCTCACATAGTGGCCAACCAGTTGCTCTGGAGGATCAGCAAACAGGACACAGAAGCCAAGATCTCCCCTGATTGTGCCTCCCAACAATTAGGTATCCCACTAAAGGGCTGGAAAGGGGGAGAGGGAGTGCAGAGCTGAGATCCCTCACTTTGAAATCAGAGCTCAGCTCTGCTTCTTTCCTTGGGTTGGCTGTGAATGGAACATCCACATGGACTCCCTGCCTGCAGCCACCCTTCAGTTCATTTTTAATGGAGTGAAGTAGTTTTTTATTTTGTTCCAGTTCCAGGATGAAGGATTGTATGAACCCCCCCCCCAAAAAAAAAGGAAGCGCATGCTGCGTCCATGTGGGGGAAATTCTCATGTGGAAACTGCCAAGGGTTTTCTCCCCATCTCTTTTTTAGAGAGGAACAGTATCCAAAACTATGCATCCAAATTATTTATGACTCTTACATCCTGCCCTTTCTCCAAGGATCCTGGAGTGGTATTTTAGAATTATATCACCCCACAGGGGCTTTTAGGCTGAAATATAATTTACCTAAAGCTAGCTGTTGAGATTCATAGCTGAGCAGTGATTTGAACCCAGAGCTCACATGTTCCAGTTCAACAGTGTAGCCACCGCACTATACTTAATGCAGGATGTTTGGGTGCAGTTAAATAAATCCAAGGGTATTTCTGGAAGAAAAGTAAAATTGCAATGCCACGACAAGGAATCTTGAAGATAAGATAACTTCTGCGTGACATGAAAGGAGAAAACAAAATGTGTGAAATGAGCTATTTGTGGCTGCAAAGTTTTTTGAAGTGGTGTGTTGAATGTGGAACTTTGACCTACAAAGACAGCAGTTCTCATGATTTTAAAGTTTATAAGGGAAACCCTCCAAAGTCTGTTGGATAGATCTCCACAGTCAACATTTAAAGAATTTGAACAAGCTTGGAGAGCAGTGGCTGTACTATCATTTGAGAACAGGGTCCATAAACAGGTTGCAGACATCTTGTTTGGCCTTCTTGCTGCATTGCCTCAGCCTGCAATTTGGTGACTTATGAGGCTCATTACTTCAAGGATTTATCATCTTTGGTGCCACAGCTTCAGCTAGCAATTGTAATACATTCTGTGCTGCTAAACATAGCAGAAGTTACTGTGATAAACTGGTTCTCTTCCTGGCTAGCTGTTGTGGGAACATAAGAAAAGCCATGCTAGATCAGACTAATGGTCCATCTAGTTCAGCATCCTGTCTCATACAGTGGCCAACCAGTTCCTCTTGATGCCCAACAACAGGGCATAGAGGCCATGGCCTTCCCCTGATGTTGCCTCCTGGCTATGGGATTCAGAGGTTTAGTGCTTCTGAATTTGGAGGTTCCCCTCAGTCACCATGGCTAGTAGCCATTGATAGATTTATCCTCCATGAATCTGTCTAATCCCTTTTCAAGCTGTTTATCCCTATGGCCATCTCTGCATCCTGTGACAGTGAATTTTATTTACCTTTCTAAATCCAATCTTATTTAATATGATAGGCTGTCCAGACGCTTTTAAGGTGCGCTACCTCTTGAATGATTTGTCACCCGAAATAATTGAAAATGTAGCCTCTTTTTTAAGTTTGGTAATCAAGGACCATCTGCACAATGTATTGAGGCATATGATTGATTTATTTCTCCTTGTTACCTATTTATCCACTTTTGTTTCTTCCTGTAACCTAGCATATGCCAATAAAGGTCTGTGTATGTGCATGTGACAGTGAATGTAGACGTTTTCAGACTTCTGCAGTTTTGTGATAAAGATAAACCATGAACCTCTCTCTATCCATTTCAACAGTAGCATGCTATTCAGTTTTTTTTAATTTCATTTAAAAATTCTACCTTCCCTTACCACCTTGGACTCAAGTTGTTCTGTATACAAAAAGCATATTAGTAATGCTTTCATATTCAAGAGTATTGACTCTGTGTTAGGATATGCAGATGATTTGGTGTGGTTCCTTCTGTAGACAAATGTGTTGAAAAATTCTTTTTCTCAGACGCTCCAGGATCTCTCTGTGGATGCCCAATTAAAATCATATACATCTGGATGAGTCACCAGTGGAACCATGCTATCCCCCTGCCTGCTTGCGGGGGTCCATCCTGGGTCTTTTATTGCTAGTGATGCTCCCAGCACTTGTTCAACAGTTTGTGCCCCCTTGATTGCCTGTAGCAGGATGGCAGCTTCCACTGTGGATATGTCTGGGTATGGAGGGATAGTCGTTCATGTTTGGTGTTTTGGCTTTTTGTCTGTTGCTGTGAAATCATTATCTGATCTGGAATGCCTTCATCACAAATAATGTAACACACTAAGATAAACAGTTCCCTCCTGATATGGCCTGGGCTAGTATTTTTTTTATGGGAGGAGAAGAGTATTTGCATATGAACTAGCAGGCCCCAAATTCAGTCCCCAGAAGCTTCGGTTAAAAGAAGTAGATAGCAGGTGATCTGAAAGGCCTCTGCCTAGGATCCTGGAAGGCCACTGCCAGTTAGACTTTGATAGACCTCTGGTCTGATTCGGTACAAAGCAGTTTTATGTATGTTTTCCTGGGGACCATGAGGTCCTTTGCAAACTTCGTAATCCTGAAGTCACATGAGAAAATGGTATTCGAATTAAGAGTAAAATGCTTGTCTTGCAGTGCCACAATCTGGTGAAGACTTGCCTGAGGGTAAGTACCATTCTGAGTAAAAGTGTTCAGGATTGTACTGGGATCTGTTTCCTTTTTAGGTGTTATGAATGGGCAGGCCCTGGCTACTATAGCCTTTCTTGTTTCAGAAATAGCTGTGATGCATTGCACTGCATCAGTGTGGTCCACTGTGACAAAGGGGCCATAGTGAGGTTTGCACCACTAATGCTGACAGGCAGGCACTCAAATCAGTTGGCCCACTCTCCATCCCTGCTGCCTATCCTCCTTTGCACTGAAGGGTTAGTGCTGTTGCATTGACACCATTGGGAGAAAAATCAAACTCTGATTTAGTCATGTTTGTTAATGTTATTTATAGTCCGTCTTTCTCACATCAGGCTCAAGGCAGATTACATAATGTAAGTTAGTACAATCAGTAGGTTGCAGAGGCTTCTAACAAACAATGTAATAGCACTAGAAGAGCAAAAATGTAAAACAAGGCATAATTATTAAATGTGACGTGCTGCACTATCCAAGATAAGGTATTATGTAATTAGAAATATAATGCAGTGAGAGCAAGATAAAAACAATAGATAATACATATTAACAGTATAGCCGTCCTATTCCCTCTACTGAAGCATTTTCTTGAACCATTACGTTATAATGCAGTTCTGTCCCTTTATAAAAATACCCTCCTGGGCAGTTCTGCTTTACATAGTTTGCAGAAAGCCAAAACTGTGACAGCCTTCCTGACTTCCTCAGGCAGGCTGTTCCATAGGATGGCGGCCACTACAGATGATGCATGTGTACAGTCAGTTGTTGCTCTTGCCCATTTAGAGGATGGCACCTGTAGAAGACGATGATTGAATTTGTAATGGCAGGGCATAGGAGGAGAGGCAGTCTTGCAGATATGAGGGTCCAAGGCCATTGTATGTGATGGTCAGTACATAGAATTGAGCCCGGTAACTAATGGGTAGCCAGTGGAATGACTGCAGAATGAGTCTAATATGCATGCACTTCCTAGCTCCTAATAATAACTGAGCTGCAGCACTCTACACTAACCAGAGTTTCTGATTTGTTTTTAAGAGGAGACTTATGTAGAGCACATTACAGTAGTCTGGTCTTGATGTTGCTATGGCATGGATCCAGGTGGCCAGATTAGTTGAGTCAAGGTAGGGGCCATCTTCTGAGCTAAACTAAGTTGGAAGAAAGCATTTTTTAACAGCTGTATTAATTTGTTTCTCCAGTAGTAATTCTGAGTTCAGTATAATCCCTGTGCTTTTAACTGAGTCAGCAAGTATCAGATGAACGTTATCAAAAGTGAGAAGCACAGTGTTCTTCAAGACCTCAGGCTTCCCAACTAGCATTTTCTTAGTTTTATATCTAATTCAGAAGTACTCTTTTAATGAGGAATAAGCTACTACAGCTTTTACTTTCTAGGATCACAGTGTCTTTTATTAATCTTGTGCTCCTGTCATTGTTGTATCTTGACAAAATGGTTACATTGGGTCAGCCTTCAATTCAGTGCACTACACTGGACAATTCTTGGCATTAGTTCATCATCTCAGTTTTCTTTCTATCTCCTCCTGTAGAGAGATGTGAATGGTGGGTGCCCATTCCAGAGATTTTTTGGTTATGGTGCCAATGCTCTGGAATGGGTTCTCAATTGAACTAAAAGTTGGCCAGTCTGTCAATCTACTGCGTTGATTGTATAGAATGGACATATCCGACATGCCCAAATGTTAGGTGTTTGTCTGTTTACAAGGAACCCACATTCCTGAACCTTGGTTTAGTCATGTTCTGAGTAATGATCGGGAGCATATATTTACTTGTCCATCCTGCAGAATGGTGCTGGATCTGGAACTATTTCAAGGGGAAAGTCCCACTTTTATAATAAGGTTCTTTAACAGGATCTATTGTTGAACTAAAGCTGGATTCTTCTTTCTAGAACATGAAAGACCCAGATTGTTTCTTTTGTAGAACAGTTTGGGGAGTTTGCAAATGTGGGAGGTTAGCAGATATGGAGAAGGAAAGATTTAGAAGGCTGTCTGCCCTTAAACAACAAAGAGCAACGAGTAAACATGCAGCACATCTTTTGGCTTTGAGTGAGCATCTTAAATGCTGCATGAACAAAACCTCATTTTTTGACAGAACATCTAGTGTGGTGGCAAGTAGATGAAGAGAAGCTGGTACCTGCTTGACTTCTGGGCCTTGCATGTGACTCTGAGATCATCTCATGCATGAGGTTGACAATGAAATATAGAACTCTTTGGGCTAGGCTAGGCACCCAGATGGGAAAATACTATTAACTACAATGAAATGCGTAATTTCTTGGCTCTGAAGACTCTAGTCTGACATACAGTCTCTCTGCATCTTCCACTCATTTATTGTTGATTGTATTCCACTAACACCTAAACCGAATCTTTGGCCCCAGAAAAATTCCAAAGTGCAAGTTCGAGTTCTGCAGAAATTGCAGTCTAGGTATTAAAAATACCTGACATTTAAAAAGAAAAAGGGGAAGACTTGTTCTGTACCTGCAAAATTTAAACAAATGGAGACTTTGTTATTTCTACCATGCTGTTCACTTTCAAAGTAATTTACAGTTGTTAATGTTCATCCTCAAAGTGACCCTCTGAGTAGCATCATTTTTGTTGATCGTGGCTTAAAAGTTAGTGAGAAGAACCTGCCATGATTTGAAAGGGGAGGTGGGATTCTAGTACGAAGGACATCACTTTAATTATCAGGCCACACTAGATCCTGAATTAAGGCAGAGGGCTCCTTTTGGTATCCTGACAAATGGCTGCAGCAGGAGACACAGCCAGGTACAAAATGGTTGCCCCAGTTTACCTTCAGTCACACAGTGAAAATCTTTGTGCTGTGGTAGGAGCTTTCACCACAGTAATATTTTTATCACTTTTATAATATTTTTATTACGCCAATCGAATCTCCAGTGGTCAGTCAAGAAGCTTTGCTGGGTAAAAGCCCCACCTGGCCATACCAGTTTTCTAAAAACACTTAGCAAGTGCCAAAAAAGGTGTTAGCGGGTACCATCGTGCCCATGGGCACCAAGTCGAGGACCCCATAATTAAAGCACACTATCAAAACTGTCTACTGGCTTTATCTTAACTGTTCCCCATTCCAGTGTTTGTTCTGCAGTGCTGATGTAACTTCATGGTTGGTATGGCACTCTGGCCCAGTGGATAATCCCTTCAGGTATTAGTCCATCCAGAACAAACGTCACTTCAGTGTTTAGTAAGGTAGTACTGCTGAACTGCAGGCTGTGGAAGGTCGGTAGTTCAGCAGTTCGAGACCTGGGTGCTGCATGACGGGGTGAGCTCCCGTCTCTAGTTCCAGCTCCTGCCAACCTAGCAGTTTGAAAGCAAGAAATTGCAAGTAGATAAATAGGTACCACTTCGGTGGGAAGGTAACAGCATTCCATGCGCCTTGGTGTTTAGTCTTGCCGGCCACATGACCATGGAAACGTCTTCGGACAGCGCTGGCTCTTCGGCTTTGAAACGGAGATGAGCACCGCAACCCTAGAGTCGGATTCGACTGGCTTTCGAGCAAGGGAACCTTTACCTTTACTGCTGAAAATCAAAGGGATTAAGCATCTTTCATTTTCAGTCTATTCTGGAAGATGGGTTGATTAACAGTGCCATTTATTATAATTACAGTGGCTCTCTGTGTTTATCAAATGGGATGCATCAACATTGTTGTCTTCCTAGTAACCTGCAGCCCCTCTTTAAAGCACCTGAAGACTGTGTGGATGTAGACACTTTGGTGGCCTTTAAGATGGTCAATGAATGACCTGTGGTGCAATCCTAAATAGAATTAGAACGATATAAGTCCATTGAAGTCAGTAGGTTTAGAAGGGTATAACTCTGTTTAGGATTGCACTGCTGGTCTCTTCCTGATTGTACCTACATTTTGCATTGCTGGTTTCTGTGCCGTATTCAACTTTTTTTTTGCTTTTTCGCTGAAGGCCTCCTTATTAACAGTGACTGTAGGACAGGTAACTTGGCTGTTGGAATATGGAGGAACAATACTTAACTAAGCTGTTTCTAGAGCTCTAAGCCAAATTTGTCCTGGCCTGTATTCTGCAGATTCTTAGTCGGTCCTGCACTTCTGCCTGTGTCATATATAACCTTTGTGTGGCCTTGCAGTGGTTGTATCAATCCATGGAGGTTATTAGGGCAATAGTGCTGCATGTTTTCCCCTCAAGGCTATTGGCTTCTTTAGTGAGCCATTTAGATTGGGTTAAATATCCCTTCCCCCTCCCCCCAATGCCACAGCTCTGATCAAAGTCAGAGCTCCCTGTGGCTGTATTACAGTGTAAACAAAATAGAGCCAGTTTTGGATCTTCCAGGTTCTGTATTTGTTTGGCTTCTAGTCCAGAAGCATTGCAGATGTGAGACTTTTTTCCTCTTTCAGTGATTCTCAGCAGAGTTTGCCAGCTCAAGACACAGCCTGCTGAGATGCTCCAGCTTTCCATCTATCACTTGTTTGATTGGTTATGATGGAGCTTTAATGGATTATTTGTCTCTGGAGAGTTATAGTAATATGTTATCCTTGCATTACTTCTGTTTCTCTGGCAAGCCTACTGAAATACAGTTGTCCCTGAGGTAGATGGTAGAACTTTCTTGGCAAGGTAGGAGAGGAAAGTCAGGGGCATCACATCAGTTGTGGCCCAGTTTTTTTAGTTACTTAACATTCATTTCACAGCGAGGAGGTGCTCAGACTTTTTCCCATTAGCAAATGCTGAGCAGTCTTTGTTGTAAGACAAAAGACCAAGGTGTTTGCAAATCACCTTTTAAGCACCAGGGTTCCATCAGCTTAACACAATTTGAGGCTGAAGTCATTGGGTTCTCCTCCTCTTTGCTCACTGCTTGATTGTTTGCAGAGAAGTGTTGTGGGAACTGACCATGCATTGCTAGCCTTTATGAGCTCCAGAGTGACAGAACTTTGTGGGAGATGTATTAACCTAGTTGTGATATTCTCCCTCATACCCCTCAAGGTTAATTGCATAGCATATGAGTGTGCTTGACTTCAGGAGGACTTTATTGAAAGTAGAGGAGCAGAATGTAGGTGAGAATAACTCAGTAAGGGGGCAGCCTACTGTTGCTTAAATTGAGAAATTGAAGCAGGAGTGGAGAAAAAGACAAGGAATGTGCTACATCTGTAGTATGCTTTACTGTGGTTTTCAAAGCATGCCACTTATCTTTGGGTTGCTTCCACTGTAACATTTTTTCTTCTTTTAAAAAGCACTTGTGAAGAACGTGTTTGAGTGCGAAACCTATGTGGGCTTTGCATTCTGGCGTTTTCATGTCTTCTGTTCTGTGTAGGAAAGAAAGTATTCCTGAACTGGTGCTTACGTTAAAGTCTTTCCAGGGACTGATCATCAGTTGTCACAGGGGGCATACAAGCTGTGACATCAAGAAAACGGAAGACCTATACAACAATGCAAGCTTTCAGTATCTGCTGTTGTTATAGTAGACATCATTGGCATTGGACTGAAGGAACTCTGTACAGGGTTGAACTGTTAGGAACAGGACAAATTGACAGATTAGCTCATATCCTTTATTTTGTTAAGTATTCTGTCCCTGACAATGGCAAAGAATTGCCATATCAGAAGGAAGCTGAGTGCCTGTGTGGGATATTCTGCATTTTTATGGTTTCATCCTTAATGCTTCCTAATGGTTAAAGACTTGAATAAACCTTAAAGTGGGAGATTACCTCCCTGCATCTAGTAAGGGTTATCTTTTGTGAGGCTGGGCATCTGTCCTTTTCCTCTCTCAGGCATGTTTGGCCAGAGCTTTTTTGGTACCTTCCTGAATATCTGCAGGTGATGTACTGATTTGGTAGAGATGCTGTGTTCCAGCTGGTCATGGGAGCTGACTTTTCTGGCATCCCCTGCCAAAGCTGAGCTAATAAAACATCTGACGTTGATGGTGTTTTAATTAGTTGCTTTTGGCTTTATGTTAAAGGATAACAAAGTTTCCATTGGTTTATAATCTTTCACATTTTTCTTTCTTTCTGCAGCATACAGGTTTTGTGGGGGGAGGCAGAAACAATACAGTCGAACCTCTCATTGTGTACAGAATAAAGAAAAGATTGCAGAATTAATAATGTTAATAATTAATAGTAGAATTATTAATAATATTAAGTATTAATACTATTGATCAGCTTCATTTTCTGGGCCAGGATGTTATGGTCCAGTGATGGCACAAACAATGTATCATAGCAGTGGCCATCTGTATAATAACTCCCTATTTGATAAACAGGCAAGAAAGGGAATGCTGCTTGGCTAGGGAAATCTGGAAGATCAGTGGGTGGCCTCCTTGACCTTGGTACAAAGTAAGGGCCATGAGAATGTGAATGATTTCAGCCTCCCAGACCCCCCCCCCCACTTTTTGTGGTGTGTTTGGTAACATTGTGCAAGCCTTCTAATTTATCTGTATTGCCTTTTGCATGTCAGATTGGGAATCAGGCTGATTCCATGGAGGAGAGCAATTGCAAGGCTATTATACTGGCTTCTTTTGAGTTTAAAAAGCATAAAGCACTTCTGATGCTCAACAGACATTAATCCATGCCAAAAAGCAGTGATGTAGCACCAATTAACTCTTAACTTAAGAGACAATTCTGATCTTTCAGGTTAGCCGATACGAAACTAAGAGCAATCCAAAGCAAGTCTACTCAGAAACCTCCTAAAGTCTATTTAATCTTGCTCCCAAGAAAGCATTCTTAGGATTGCAGGGTAAGACATGTAGATAGTCACTTGCCTGGTAACATAGGATGAGTAAGAATTCCTTGCGATGACAAGTTAGGGAAGCTGTACACTAGGTAAAAATGATATGGTAATTTCAAAATCATATTCTTAATAAGTAATGGTGTTTTAAAATTACTACTATAATGTACCATAAATGACTAGCATATTAGATACATAGGCTAGTAAAAATATTTGGGTTCTAGTACTGTTGCAGAGAGAACAGAAGTGATACACAGTGCCCTGAGCACAGTGGTGATTGATATAGCATTTAGACTGCTGATCTGCTAGCAATAACACTATTAGATGGGCAGATTGGAGGGCACTGATTGAAATAGTGATACCCTTATATAGCCTCAGTGTGTCTTAAAGAATGAAGGCATAATCTTCCAGGTGTGTGGTTGCCACATTAATGCTGTAATTGAATTTCGTGGACCAGCAAAAAGGGATGTGCATTCGGTTCGTCAGAACTGAATGCACCCCCAAAAATGGCCCATTCGGACCCCTTTCAGGCTTGCTGCCGAATTGCCCCCGAATTTCGGGGGCAATTCGGCCCCATTATATCCTATGGGCCATTGAAGTAAATGGTGAAAACATAGGGTATATTCTGGGGGCTGGAGGGGAGGGGGTTTGAGGGAGAGGCTCCAAACTCGCAGGGTAGCTGCTGGAGCCTCTTCCCAAGATACCAACTAAGTTTTAGGGGGACCAGGGGGTCCAATTCTACGGGCCCCCAAAAAGGCTGCCCCTATCCCCTCCATTGTTCTCTAACTTTTTCCCACCATAGAGAACAATGGAGGGGATAGGGGCAACCTGTTTGAGGGCCCATAGAATTGGACCCCCTGTTCCCCCTGAAACTTGGTTGGTATCTTGGGGAGAGGCTCCAGCAGCTACCCTGCGAGTTTGGAGCCTCTCCCTTAAAACCCCTCCCCTCCAGCCCCCAGAATATACCCTATGTTTTCGCCATTTACATCAATGGCCCATAGGATATAATGGGGCTGAAATTGACATTCGGCTCCTATTGACGAAACTTGACATGCGGGAGTCTTACTGCCAGCCGAAATTGATTTTGCTCGATTCGGCCGAATCCGAATGGGCCGAATTTTTTTTTTTGCACACCCCTACCAGCAAATAAGATCCTGTACTCCTGAAGTCTTGAGATCTCCACGTGGTCCCCTAGCTGTGACACTGAATTATTGCTGCACATTGAGAAAGTCACATCACTTTATCACTGGGTCTCAAGATGCACTCTGTTTTTTCCCATCTAAGCCTTTGTCTCTGTGTATTGTAAATTCTTCAGAGCAGGGACTGCTTTTCATTTGATATATGCACACTGTAGTATAACAAGCCATTAATTAGATATTTATGTATTTTACAGCTATGTACTTGACCACACTGTATTTAACAAATTGCCGCACTTCAGAAAGGAGGGAATGCTTTATTTGTTCTGAGGATTAATCCCTGCTATCATGTGGTGTGAAAATAGCATCCGCTTGCTGGCTTGCACTTGGCCACTCTTACCTGTTTACTCAGAGCAAGGAGCATTTCTTCCTGGACAAGCAGCTTTCCAGATCATGGTGTCTCTACACAAGTCCATTGTAAACTGGCAGAGTAGTAGAAACGGTTTGTGGAATTGGGATGGGTATGTTTTACTTGTATGCCAGGGTATTGCAGAAGTCATAATGCATTTAGATATATTGTATTGATTCATGGCTCACATGCCTGCAAGGTGTGCTTCTGCCTCCAAACTTCTGAGGTAAGTGTGAAGCAGAGACTCCAGATCTTACCTTCAGTAGGGTCCTCTTCACATGTGTGTAATGGGAGCTGCTTTCCCATGTTGTGTGATCCCATACACTGGGGGGGGGGAGTTAAGAACATAAGCCAAATCTTGGATCAGGCCAATGGCCCATCTAGTCCAACACTCTGTCACACAGTGGCCAAAAATACCAGGTGCCATCAGGAGGTCCAGCAGTGGGGCCAGGACACTAGAAGCCCTCCCACTGTTGCCCCCCCCAAGCACCAAGTTATGTGTAAGTGAAATGTTTTAGTGTATGTGTAAATGTATGGTTTAATTTGTTAGCCGCCTTGGTGAACCTTGTGGGACAAAAAGGTGGGATTTTATTTTATTTATTTATTTTATTTTCTTCAATTTATATACCGCTCACCCCCTGAGGGCTCTGAGCGGTTTACATGTTCAGTTAATACCAATCCTTACCTAGGGCCACATTACATACAATGGGGAGAGTGACTAGCCTAACAGGCACCCTTCAAGCGAGTCTTCGTTGTTATCTGCGGGAGATCTCTTTCCCAGTCCGGTGACGACGTCCTTCTGGCGCAGGTCTTCCTTCAGTCATTGCGATTCCTTCGGGCCTGGGCCAAGCACACGTCTGCGCGTGCTCGCTGCCGGCCTCTGTCCGATAGGCTCCGGCCTGCTGCGTCGCCCCGCCTCCGTGCTTGCCGGCCCAGCCTCCGCTCACTTGACTCGCCAGCCACCATGTTCTCCGCCGCCTTGCTGCTCATGCGGCCGCCACGCCACGAGGGACGGGTGCCCCCCCCACTCTAAGAGCAGGTACCCATTTGTCTACTTGCCCTTTAACGGGCTTTCGAGCCGCTGGGTGATATAAACTTTGTAAATAAATAACTGCATAGGCAGGGGATTCTTTACCTGCATATGCTCCCCTACTTCAGCTGGGTGATGGTTGAGTTGGAAACACTCATGCATTTGGCAATACACGTCTCAGTAGTATGGGGACACGTTAAAGGAAAACTGCAATGTGTGCATGTTAAGGGGGTCTAAGAACTGTGATCTCCACTGGTTGTGTCCTGATTAACCCTTGACCACATGAAGCTGTCTTATATTGAATCAGACCCTTGATCCATCAAAGTTAGTAATGTCTACTAAGGCTGGCAACAGCTCTCCAGGATTTCAGGTGGAGGTCTTTCACACCACCTGCTACCTGATTCTTTCAATTGGAGATGCCGGGGATTGAACCTGGGACCTTGTGCATGCCAAGCAGACATTCTACCATTGAGCCATAGCCCTTCATTATCTCTCCTATATAATAATTCTATTTTCGAGTGGCAACATTCCATGTCCTCCCTCAGCCATTGGCCCGTCAGCTGCCACTCAAGAGTACTCACATGCCATTGGCCAGGTGCTGGGTCTGCTTCTCTTCCCCGCCCACTCCCCCTTCAGCCACTGTGCCCTGTCAGAATTACTGGCAAACGGCTTTCTCTCTTGACGAAGACGCTTCTCCTGCTTGCCTCCTGTGTGGGACTAACTCTTCTCTCAGTGGCTGTTGGTAGGTGTAACGAAATGGCAGTTACCTGTCTTTGTAAGATGGCTGCCGTCTGTGGTTGGTTGTTTAAAATGTTCCCGAAGAAGAAGAGATTGGATTTATACCCCTCCCTTTACTACCCAAAGGAGTCTCAGAGCGGCTTACAAACTCCCTTCTCTTCCCCTACCCACAACAGACACCCTGTGAGGTAGGTGGGGCTGAGAGAGCTCTGACGGAAACTGCTTTTTTCAAGAACAGCTGTGTCAGAACTACAGCTTGCCCAAAGTCATCCAGCAGGTACAAGTGGAGGAGTGGGGAATCAAACCGGGTTCTCCCAGATTAGAGTCTGCGCACTTAACCACTACACCAAACTGGCTACACCAAATCACTACACCAAACCACGCACAAACCACTACACCATAAGGTTTAATTGAATTGTAGTTCCAGAGAGGGGCCTGCAGGGGTATCACTCACTGGGTTGAATGGGGGTTCCTCATCTGCTGGCCTACAGTTCCCAGCTGCTCCAAGGCCAAAAAATGCAGGAAAAGAGGGACTGTCCTAATGGGCAGGGCAGCATCAATATAGACTCCAGCCCATCCAGCTGAGTTGTAAACTGGCGCTCGTTTCACCACAGTAGGCAACCAAGCTTGGTTCAGACAAAGGTAGGAAACCCTTCGCAGGCCTTTGTGAGGAACTCAATGCGGCCAGTCCTGACTAGGGTTGCCAGCTCCAGGTAGGGAGATTCATGGAGATTTTCCGGTAGAGTCTATGGAAGCCAGGGTTTGGGGTGGGGAGAGGCCTCAGCTGAACAAAATGCCATAAAGCCCACCTTCCAAAGCAGTTATTTCCTCCGGGGGGGGGGGAGAGGTCTGTGTTGTCCGGAGTTCAGTTGTGATACCTGGTGATCTTCAGGCTCCATCTGGAGGTTGGCTACCCTAGGCACAGCAGTCAGTGCTTCAGAGCAGGGTCTGCTAGATCCAGGTTCTTGCTGTAGAAGCTGAGTGGGTGATTTTGGACCACTCACAGGCGTTCAGCCTAACCTACCTCCCAGGGTTGTTGTGCAAGTCAAAAGGGGGAGAGGAGAATGATGTAAGCTGCTTTGGTCCCCATTGCAGAGAAATACTACTTTTCTGCCTGTGTAGAGGCTGCAGGTGGTGGTGGGGAGATGGAAAGCTGAAGAATGATGGGGAAATAAAGGTAGGTTGATGATGGCTGGGAGTCTCGGGTTGCCAACTCCAGGTGGGAAATCCCTGGAGATTTGAGGGATGGAAACTGGAGAGGGTGAGGTTTGAGGAGTGGTGGGACCTCAGACAGGTACAATGCCATAAATGCCACCCTCCCAACCAGCCATTCCCTCCTGGGGAACCACTGTTGCCAATTTCCAGGTGAGGGGTGGAGATCACTCAGAATTACAACTGATCTCCAGGAGGGAGGGGGGAGTAGCTGGAAAGCTGAAATCAGAGGGGCAGATAATGGCAGGTTGATGCTTGGCTGGGAAGGAGATAGGGTTGCCAACTCCAGGTGTGAAATTCCTGCAGATTTGAGGGGTGGAACCTGGAGAGGGTGAGGTTTGAGGAGGAGTGGGATCTCAGACAGGTACAATGCCATTGACTCCACCCTCCCAAGCAGACATTTTCTCCTGGGAACCACTGTTGCCAATCTCCAGGTGAGGGGTGGAGATCATTCATAAATAGAACTGATCTCCAGGAAGGAGGGCAGAAGTCAGCCGCAGTCAGAGGGGCAAATAATGGTACTTTGATTGTTAGCTGGGAAGGGGATAGGGTTGCCAACTCCAGGTTGGAAAATTCCTGGGGATTTCAGGGTTGTAGCCTGGAGAGGGTAGGGTTTGAGGAGGTCACTACAGCAAATTGACGCTGAGTGCCCAAGGTTTTGGCACTCTCCCAGAGCCTCTTTCTAGAGCTCATTGTATTTATTTCCACAATGGGCCTTATTCCTAGTAACTATATAACATCATTATTATAACTTTATAACCCTTCATTATAACTAGATAACTTTTTCCTGTCTCAAATAGTACCACTTCTCTGTGTAATCTTTTCCTGGTCATTTTTGTTTTGTTTTTTGTTAAGATAGTTCAGGCACCGGATAAACAGCCCATGCCAATCCCACCAGTTTTATAAGAATCGTCCTTCTAAGGGGCTGTATTCCCCCCACCCTTTGTCTAGGATACTTGGTCTGTGAAAACGGTGACATTCACAGTATGCTTATTTGGCGGCTGAGCACGAGCAGCTGTCAAGAATGATAAAAAGGTTTTTTGAATACTAAATCTATGAAATGCCTTTATATCCCCTTTTATTTTTTTCTTGGCATTTGCCATTCTTCTAAAGAGAGATTGGGACAGATTTTTTCATTTGGTGTAAAATAATGTGCCTTTTCTAGTCTCTGCCAAGGTTGGGTTTGTGTGATCTAAACCCCTTGGTGATAAGATGAGTGCAGTGTGTGTTCTGCTTCAGGTACTCTTTGTAACTCAGTTACTGGCTTGCTTAACTGTTGTTGGTGTTTGTTATATAGATCATGCTGTGCACTTATAAGGGGAAAAATCTGTTATAAGCAGCAGATCTAATTAGATAACATGGGATAGGGAGGTTTCTTCTCTCTGTTTTACCTGTGAAGCACTTGAAAGGCTTGCCAGGTGACCTTCCTGAAGTCTTAGGGAACCACTGGTTCACAAATGTTAGATGTCTGACTTATGGTGTAAGTAGGCAACCACTATGCAAGGAAGTAGTACTGATGGTGCATAGTTAAGTATTATGGGAAGGCTCCAACTCAGCGGTAGAGCACATGTTTGGCATGCAGAAGGTCCCTGGCACCCCCAGTTAAATGTTCTCAGCAAGATTTGCATGGGTCCCTGGAGAGTCACTGCTGGTCAGACTGGATAATTCTGAAGTAGATGGGCAAATGTACTGACTTGGTATAGCAGCTTCATATATTCAAATGTTATTCCTGCGTGGGTTAGGGGCTTGTTCACATCATCATCCAACCTAGAACAACCTTAGCACTAACTTAATCTGCTTAATTTATACCAGGGCCCCCCAATCTCTTGTAATTATGACAGAGCATAGTGATTGTTACCATAATATGGCAGCCATGGGATTGAAGCCCACCATAAAATGTTGGGAGATTTTGTTGGAAGGTTCCAAATTAAGTGTTCTCCTACAATAGAAGCAGGTACTTCCAAGTGGACACTCCCTTCAGGTGCAAAGATGGTGTAGTGATGTCAGATTTCCAGATATTTCCAAGTCCTGGGGAAAAAATGGCTTGTTAAATGTAAATTAGTAGGGGCCAGGGGAATGAATTCCATGATGATACTTGCTTTCCTATCTGGCTTAAACTTAGTTTACAATTTCAACCATATAAAATGCATCATTAATACCTTAGTAAATAAATTGTACTGTTTGGTATATTTATTAAATTTGAAAGTACAAATATGTCTTCATTTTCTGCAAGCACCGTTTTGACAGTAACTAATCCTAGAAAGAGAGAGCTGTAAACTGCTGCACCCTATGTTGCTTTAGTATATGTTTCTTGGTTTTAGCCTATGAATGATGGGGGGGGGGGAATGAAAGCTGAAAGTGGAAAGAACAATTTTGTAGTAAACAAATGTGTGTGACTTAGATAGGAACAGTATCCTTAAGCCATATATTTGTATATTAAATTAAAATTTACAGGAGTGGATTGGGAGGCAAAAAGGGTCCTGACCATGCCTGTGATGTAGTTGAGGGGAAGGGCAGGTTAGCTCCTGCCTCACAAGGGACAGGAGCCACCAGCCTGTAGTGTCAGCAGCTCGCCCCTGCCTCATGCAGGAAAGGGGCTGCCAGCTCATGGTGGCCCATGTCCACCTGCCACAGGGCTGCCCTGCAAGAGGCAAGTCTCACCTCGCTTGGGGTAGGCGACCGTGTCTGGGAGTTGGAAAGCCACCCAAACCACTGGCTCACTGGTACTGGCCTTAATGATCGGTCTGCTCCTGCCTTTTTAATATTGAGCTATTCAGAAGCATATTATCATCACACGCACTATAGCATATCAGTGGTAGACAAAATTAATCACATTTAAACAATAAACGTCTTCTTCTTAAATACAATTTTTCATACTACATATTTTGAATGACCGAAGCCTTGTCTTAAGGTAGGAGCTTTTTCTCTCCAGCAATCCCCAACATTTCTAATTTCCCCCCAGACCTTTCTTCACATCTTTTCACCTGTGCTCCTGTTATAAGGGGTAGAGGAAAGCTGGGACCAGCTTTTTCTTTTGGGATAAAGATGCTATTTGGTTTCAGCTTCAGTTGTGAGAGGGATTGCTTCCTGAGCTTTCTAAGCCAAGGGTGCACAATAGGGGTGGGCGTGAATTGGGAAAATGGAGGTTCGTTGGAGGTTTGGGATTCTCACAAACCCCAAACCTCCAACAAACTTCATTGTATGAACTGGTTCATGGTTCGGGGAGTTCAGCCTACCCGGAAGTGAGTTCAGAAGGCATTTAAATGCCATCGGAGCCCACCTCCAGGTTGGGCTGGCCCGACTAAGCTCTGAGAGTGAGCTCTGAAGGCTTTTATAGGCCTTAGGAGCCCACTTCTGAGTGGAGTGGGCTCTGAAGGCCTATAAAAGCCTTTGGAACTCTTTCAGGGGGCTCAGTTGAGTCAGGCCACCCTACTCAACTAAGCTCCAAGAGTGAGTGCCAAAGGGCTATGAAGGCCTTCAGAGCTCTCTCAGAGCTCAGTTGGGCTGGCCCGGCCCAGAGTTGGGCTCTGAAGGTGTTTAAATGCCTTTGGAGATCACTCAGGTCAGGCCATGAGCCACTGGTGGGCTCCAATTGCATTTAAATGCCTTTGGAGCTCACTTCCATTCGGGCCACTGACCCAGAAGTAAACTCTGAACGTATTTAAATTATGTCGGAGCCTGCACAAATCCTCCCATGAACCTCACAAACCTCCCTGTCCGGCCTGGTTTGTGCTTGAGCCAGGGTTCGTTCGTGGGTTCGTGCCCATCCCTAGTGCACAACTGTGATGTGTTTGCCTGGAATGAACTCAGCACTTTGCTAGTTAATCAGCTATTAGAGAGAGTCCTGAAGCTCCTTCATTTGTTTTTGCTTGTTTCTGTTTCATTCAAGACCATTTGGATTTTTCTCACAAGACTGAAGAAGCAAAATCCCCTAAGATTCAAGAAGCATGGACCAGGAAGCACATCAGAGGAAGTTGCCTTTGGTGATCAGTGGTTTCCACATTCAAGTGGTGAATCAGAGGCTTAGATGTGTTGAAAGAGACCACAGCCCCTGCTTACTAAGGGCTAAACTAGACATGATACCATGGTCCTGCTGGTATTATTTGCCCTATTTTGGAGCTGCATATATAGTTTTCAGTGCATGTGCAGCCCCAATGAGCCAAATAATGTATTCCCAAGGCCATTTTTGCCTGGAAAAACAGTTTGGGGGGAACCAGAAGTCCCTCCTTCCCCATGGTGCAATCCTGAGCCAAACCAGCTCCTGCAGTGCTTTAAGAATGAGTTAGTACATGGCTGTGGGGAAGGTGACGTTGGTTCTTTAGACTGGGCTGCTTAAAATGCCACATTTCATGTGGGCCTTACCACCATTCCTCATAACCTAAAGAGGACTGGGCACTCTGGTTATGTGAAAGTGCTGTTAGAACTCCATAGTTCCCATCACAGAACTGGAGGTCCCAGTATTACTTGACTGGGAACCTTAAAAGTTGAATAGATCTGAACTTGGTTGAAATGTAAAGCATAAACATGCCTTCAGGAGGGTGACGTTGGGATATCTGCATTCCTCCTCAGTTGTTTAAACCAGTGGTTTCCAACCTTTTTGAGTATGAGGATCCATTTTTAATGTTAAAACATTTCACGAACCACCCCTCTCTTGCATAATAGAAGCGATGCTAATTAGTATCTGTTGATTGACAAAATACATAATGACAATCAGGTCAAAATGACAATGCTTAGAGTATTGATTTGCGAATCCCTTGCACTAATTCTGCAGCTCCCCAGGGGTCCCCCCCCCACTGGTTTAAACCTTTCCTTTGTCTTTGTTCACTTAATGTCTGTTAATGTTTTCACAGAATAACTTCAGTGAAATCAGCTTGATAGTTGTTCACCCCTTGTCAGGGAACTTCTGGCTTGCTGGCAAAGGGACAGATGAGTCCTGAAGACAGAATTAGCCTCTCACCTCTGAGAGAGGCAGAGATACACTCGTGGGGAGATCTGTGTGGGACACTTAGCCAACAGGCACTCATTAAGCCCTAACTGTTTAGTAGGATGTGTAGTCATTAGGGCTGCTAATAACCAGGTTGCTTTGAAAGTGTGGACTGGAGAGTCAGAATGGAACTGATTTTAAAGGTCACCAGAAAATACCAGCTTCCCCTCTCCAGTTTACCTTTATTTAGGACTGTGCTGATGCCATAATTCTGTAAGAATGCAGAAGAAGTGCAGATTGCAGAACTAAATGCTAACTGCCAATCTTGTCTTCTGTCTGTGGTTGTGAAGGTATGCTGGAGAGCCTGTTGTCAAAGCAAGCTGAATCTTGGAAGTCAAAAGGTGACTGAATAAAGTTGCACAGTGGCCAAAGGTTGGAGATTCAGTGCTGTATTCAGTTCCCAGGCTGCAAAATTTTGATCTTTCCCCCCCCTTAGCTGATTACATACACCCCTGCCCATAGTTTGTCATGCGTCATGCATATATGTAGGAAACACTGGGCACTCCTCCTTTTTCATGCAGAGAATTAACTAATTCACTGGAAAACCTAAAGGCTTTCTGCAGCATTCTGGGCTAGCACTGATCGGAACCTGGCTCTTCAGTGTTTTAGTGGCTGATCATAATTCCTTCCCTCAAAGATTTGCCCCTGACTCAATGGACATTTTCTTTCCACCTCCGTCCCAAATTGAGAGCACACTGCATCTTTTCAGCTTTCCACAGGGAGGGGTGCCTTGCTGACTCATGTAGTTCTCAAATCTAAAAATAAGCTGGATGTCCTTAAGAACAGAGGGAGGCAGGGAGAAGGTGTCTATTACCCCCCAAGCTAGCCCTGGGGATGCCTTGCCAGAGGGTGGAAGCAGCATTTGTAGTACTTCCATGCTAAGGAAAAGGCAAGAATTGTGGAGGAAGAAATTTTGGGTTGCAGAGGAGTGATGTATTTTCTAGAATGCTAAAGCTCGAACGTGGGTTCTTGGCTCTTTTTTAAATATAATAGGTGCCTCCTCATTTGATTTTTGAACACAGTTCCCCCCCCCCAGTTATATAGTTTTTATTAGTTTTAGCAAGAATAGAAACAGACAATGACAGAAAAAGGAAATACATATAACAGAAAAGCAACTAACAATGAAGTATATACTCTTGTTTCAGTTTTAGTTTAACACTTTAAAATTGAATCAAGTTCTTATATACCTGTCTCAATTGAGCATTTAATCTTATAATAATTCTCTTTCTATTTTATAGTCACTTTGGTAGTTTTCCAAGATAACTTTCAATCCATTTATAAAATCTCGCCCAGTTTCTTTCAAAGATTTCTTCTTTTGCTTGTAATTGTAGTCAATTTATCCATTTCTGCTGCTTCCAAAAGTTTGTAGATTATTTCTTCTTTTGTTGGCATTTCTTCTTTTTCCCAATACTTTGCATACAATATTCTAGCAGTTGTTACAACTTGGTATAATCATATATACATCTTGTTTCTTGTAATTCTGTGGTACCATGTTTAATAAAAACAATTCTGGTATAAACGGTATACTTGTATCTAACATTTTTTGTAATACCTCATGTATCCACATCCAAGTCTGGATGTTAAGCAACTGTGATAAAATCTACCCAGATTGATGTTTGCCTATAATTCAGCATTGCTACAATTACTTCTTTGTGGAAATCATACTCAAAGAATGTGTTCTGATTCCCCAAGCAATAAATAATCTCATATCCACAAAGAGAATCATGCAAAATGGTTGAAAACACTCAGTATATCTGGGGTTAAATGTTTGTTTATGTTACTCACAGGAAGTCACATGTTTCTCATATAACCAATGTTCTTTAGATGTAGGAAGCCCGGGAATTTTCTCCGTGATCTAGGGATTTGATTGGGACTAAAGTGTCAAGGTATATTACCATTTTATGGCTTCTCTTCCCGTCTTTGTTTGGTGTTCTGAAGAAGAACAAGAGCAGCCATAATCTCTCTTCTAGTTTTGTCTTTGTAGTGTAAGGATGTAGCCGACTATGCTCTTTTGTTATTTTCATCCCAGTTACCCTTCCCATGCTAGAATTTAGTAAAAACTTTATATTTTAATCACACATGGACTCTCAGTCTGAATTATTTTACTCAGGCTCTGCTGGGCTATATTATCTCTGCTAAATACTATTTTTTTCAATATCTCACTATCACCCAACAAGATTGAAAGGGACAAGCTATCAAAACTAGGCTACAAGGAGCCAGTCATCAATATGATCATGGCCTCTAGAAGGCCGTCTACCTCAAGGATCTACAGTACTACTTGGAAGGCCTTTGTCTGATGGGCTCAGCGGGCTGACCCATTGCATCCGGAAATTAGATCACTACTGGAGTTCCTACAAGGACGGTCTGGTAAGTGGTATCAGGGCAGTGACCCAAGAAACAGATGGTGGCCCTGGCTTTGGTCCTGCCCCGGTACAATTGTCTTAACATCCTTCAGCACTCTCACATTCACCGTTTCCTCAGAGGGGCATTATTCAAGGATTCTCCACAGAGACATAGGTTTACAACTTGGAAGCTTAATACTGTTCTCACAGCTCTTACGAAGGAACCCTTTGAGCCGATGTAGCCATTCTGCTCAAATTCCCGAGGAAGAAAACTTTGTTCCTGCTGGCCATTACTTCAGCCAGGAGGATTTCGGAACTAGGCACTCTGTCAATTCAGTTGGAGCTGTGTTTTTCACAAAGACAAAATAGTTCTGAGAACAGATTCCACCTTTTTTGCCCAAAGGTCAATACTAAGTTTCACAGATCACAAGAGATTTGTTTGCCATCATTTTCTCCAAATTCAACCCATCTGGAGGAAAAAAGTTTGGCATACACTGGATGTGAGGAGAACGCTCAAATGCTATATTCTCAGAATGGCCTGTTTCAGACGGACAGAAGATATGTTTGTTAACATTTTTCCTCTTCACACAGGGAGAAAGCTGTCTAACTCTGCCATAAGCAACACTATGAGGTCCTGCATTACTGTAGCCTACAGGAGTATGAAACGAATTCCTGCAGGTATCACAGCCCACTCTCTTCGCAGTGCTGCAACGAATATGGCCTTTTGCCAACAGGGCATCGGTGGAGGAAGTCTGTAGGGCTGCTACGTGGTCTTCACTATCCACATTCATCAGGCATTACAAGATATGTATGACTCTGCTGATGCAGCATTCGGATGGAGAGTGCTGCAGTCTGTTCTAACTCTTGATGACGACCACCCTCCCAAAAATTAGGGACATTGCTCTGGGAGGTCCCACAAGATGTCCTCCACCTCAGAGGGAGAATGACCATTGGTTACTCACCGTGAAGGGTCTTTCTCCTCTGAGGCTTGGAGGACATCTTGGCCCTCCCGAGTCATCATTTCCTCTATCTACTATGCTGTTTTTTCACACTCTATTTAAAAATAATAAATAATAAGTTTACATGAGAGAGAGGAGTCACCTTTTTCTTCCTATTCCAATGTTTGTGATTTGGCTATACTCTTGTTGTTGATGTTCAAGTTCTCTTTTTTACAGTGGTTAAGTTAGTGTATTGCTTTTGGAGCACCAGAACTGAGCCTAGGGTGACTTCCACTTCAGGAAACAGGAAGTAATTGAAATTAGTCCTGCCTCCCTAAGTGATGGATGGGAATCACCCACAAGATGTCCTCCAAGCCTCAGAGGAGAAGGACCCTTCACGGTGAGTAACCAATGGTCGTTCTACTCCATGGTGTATCTTAATCTGGTGGGGGGAATCCACACATCACTTGTATTCCCCACAAACCCGTCTACTACTTCTCTATTTACTGTTTCAGCAGTGATGCTGAGTAGACTTGCTCACGAAATCCTACCAGCTGAGCTATGTGGTCTAAGAAGCATCTTTTGCACGATGCTCAGGGGCAACTTTTGGTACTGTGGGATCAGGTTGTCCCTGAAATTAAGATATATGGAACAAATAAAACAGTATCTTCTGCTGAAGAATTCTTAACTTCCTGCCGAGCAGTCTATCAACATTTCGGGTTATGATGGACTGAAAACAGCCTGTCAACATTTCAGGTTATGATGGACTGAAAACAATCTAATGTCCCAGCTGAAATTTCTGTGAGCCTTTTTCTCTATAGCTCAGTGTGACCAGTGTTTTCTCAGGGGAGGCCTACATATTTCATGTCCTTTCTTTGCCCATCACCTTTATCTTGCCCTTACCATCTTGCTCTCTGCTTGTCAGCCCTTCCCTTTATTTTGACTGCCTAAACTGTCTCAAAATAAGTTGCAATTATAGATAAGGAACCAGACTGACTACCTTTAAGAATACCATTTATGTCCAAACCTTAGAAAACCTGGACATACCCTAGTTTGTCCTTACCTCAAGATATAAAGCAGCTGACCAAAAGCCACACATATGAGCTTATTTGTGTAAAAGCTCTGGTCTAGTTTTTACAAACAGGTGAGATTTGTAAAATGTAGTGCTTCAGGCTGCATTTGTGGGCTTATGGAGTGCAAATGCTCCTCCATCTGGGGAAAACCAATCTCCTTCATAAAACTCTGGCACTTAGGAGAAGCTACAACCCTGTATGAGTTACTGCATACGTTCAGCTGAATGAACAGGCCTTGGAGATAGGGCCAGTGAGTGTGGTCCCATTCCCCTTTACACAGTCACATATAGTGTGCAGTCTTTAACCTCTGCACCAAGATTTTGTTAGTCTCCCAAAGTAAATTAGCCACTTTGACCCAGCATTTGGCAAAGTGAAACTGTTTAAATGCTACTCATGTTGCTGCTTTCCTTAGGAAAAAACCACACCTTTTTAATAGGAGAAAAGCTGCTTATTACAGATATAGCTGGTTATTTCATGAGTAAGGGGTTTTTTTTTGGTAATCCAAACAATTTTTAGTTTCTTTGAGACAAAGATCCCATTCATTATATTGATTTATTTTAGCTGGGAGTCTGGAAAAAGGACTGATGATGATATCCATAAAATTCCTACAATATCATGTACTTCAGGAAACAGCAAATTCGATAGAATCATGATCAAATAGATAGTAGCACCCCTCCCCCCAAAACCACAGATGTCTGCAGCAAAACATGTTTTCTAAATGTTTGTGTCTGGATCGCTTTACTTTTACTAACACTTAAATTAATATGCAGAACCCACTCTCTTTCCTTCCCCCCCCCCCGGCAGCCTCCACAAATATATAGAAATGGCACAGGAGATCTGTTCTCAGGGTGTTTAGTGTTTAAAGCTGCATCAGAAAGGCAAGAATGGGAGAGGCAGGAACTGCCATGTTAGGGGCTGACATGGGGCTGCTGGGTTGCAACTTGGAGAATGAAATTTGCTATGAAAACAAAGGGCGATTTCGCACTAGAGCTGCCTCACAGCGCAGCCGCCATTTGCCCCGACACAAACATGTCAATTTCACACCCAAAGCTGCGGGGCTGCATTTTGACTCGCGGCTTCGCCCGATTTCCTCCGCATTTTCCTGGCTTCTGAGGATCACGAAACTGCGGAGGAAATCGGGCGAAGGTCAAATGCAGCCCTGCAGCCTCGGGTGTGAAATTGACAAATAGTGTCGGGGCAAATGGCGGCTGCGCCGCGAGGCAGCTCTAGTGCGAAATCACCCAAAGACTAACCAGTGTGGGCTTCTCCCATACATTCCCTTTTCTCATCTTTTCTCCCCCCCTCCCCCTCAGCCTGCAGGAGCAAGCATGACTTCAGGTATGGGAGCTGCAGTGGTTAAAAATAGTTTCTTGAGCCCCTGGTACTACTATATTATTAATATGGAGTATAAAATCTTTTGTCTTATAACCTTCCTAACTAGTGTGTGAGAAAATCCTTTTTCTCCTAACCTTGCACTTTACTATTCAAAACCCAGCTTGCTGTTTCTGTCCTCATGAACTATAAGATCTTATAGACAGTGACCATGATCTTTGGGAATTGTGAAATATGAATATTTTATTACTGTTCTGCAGCTTTGCCTGAAAGTTGTTTGTGGCAAGAATGTCATGGAAGGAAGCATCAGCCACATATGTAAACTTCCTTACAACAGGTTCAGTGGAAAGATTATTTTCTGAGGGTAGGATATGATGGTCCAATTGCTTTGTTTTTGGGACAGAGCTGTCATGAAGAAAGACAGTGTTTATAAGACAGTATCTGGGTTTTAGGCTTTAATTGTGCTACCATCTCTCCCATACACATGCTGGAGGCAGCAAATCTTTTCAGAGAGTGTTCAGGTT
This sequence comes from Gekko japonicus, assembly GCF_001447785.1. Classification (NCBI taxonomy): domain Eukaryota; kingdom Metazoa; phylum Chordata; class Lepidosauria; order Squamata; family Gekkonidae; genus Gekko; species Gekko japonicus. The sequence continues at coordinate 602,594 of NW_015163609.1, forward strand.
AGGCGAGGAATGGTTGTTTACAGGATTTTTGCCTCTTATGAACAGGTTTTGTATTATTTCAGAAACCTGCTTGGCTGGAGGTGAAAATGGGACAGATTTCCCTCCCCCCCCCCCGATTTTTGAAAGAATTATTCATTCTTCAGCCATGTTACTCTTATCTGGAGGTGCTTTAATAGCATAGCAGATGTGAAATTGGAATGGAAGATTTAAGAAGTCGCTGATGCTTTTGTGATCTAATTTCTATTTGAGTTACTCATGTTTTCAGTTGTAAAACTGTAAAAGGAATTAGTTGAGATTTTGATAGTGACTTGAAACATTTTCTAGCAATAACACACACACACATGGGAGGGGTGTTACATAGCGCTATGTACTAAAATTAGTCATCTTTTGAAGGAGGTGGATGAAATGTATAAAACAAGCATTGTGTTCAACTCTCAACAGTACAAGATTATTTACCACCTGGATTTTATACTTTGGGTTTAGAGGTGTGGTTGTACTTTAAAGTTTATTCAAAGGTCTACATGGGGGAAGAGCTACAAATTATTTTTTTCCCCCTTTTGGAAGAGGGACTTTTTAAATACATGTTTGCAAGAGAGCTGTGCTTGTTCAGATGCTTAGTAGTCCTTGCCCTTTCTTCTCTGGATCTGCTGTACACTCAAAAGTGACTGTGGGCGAGCCATTTCCTCTCTCTTCCCAGTTGTCAGGACTGATACCACATGGGATTATTTCTTCATTTGTACTTGCCCATGTGGTGTGGAAATAATATAAAGACCATAACAGATTTGCTACACGCTTATGAAGAGAGAATGGCTTCTGGTTAATAAGTGAGTTGCCAATGGTTAAAATGGATTTATATGTTTTCATGGTATATTTGTCTGTACTCTGAGCTTAGCGTTAAATGTGGGTGTCTCTTTCTGCTGGAACAGCGTGTGCGTGTGCATTCTTGTCCATTTTCAGTGTTGATAGCAGCTTCCCAAACAATGTTGCAAAGTGTGATTCAGCATGAAGACAATGGCCTTCCTGTACAAAAGGGAGCAAGGTTCATTTTGCCATATATGTCTTAACCTTTTGCTTTTTTGTCTTGGTATCACTTTGCTAAACCTTTTGACAAAACTAATTTCTTATCTGGGGTGAGCAAATAGGTGCTCCAGTGAGTGATTTTCAGAAGCAGGCCACAAGGGTTTAATATGGCCCTCTGGATTCTTATATACGAGAACGGATCCAATTGTTTTCTTAACCCCATATGGTTTAGGTTAAGTTTCAGGGAAGAAGTTGTCATGAGCATCTTCTGGAGCTGTAGTTCCTGGCCTCACAAGTCTGCTACGTAAATACTATCTCTTAAGGCTTGCTGTCCCATACTTGACCCTGAAGTCATACATCTAGTGTTTTGGGTGTTTTTTTTTGTTCTACTCCATCTCCTGCACCTGGTGCCCACAACCTGGTGACCCAGCCACTCAACCCCCCTTCATTAGGGAATGGGAGTTCAGGAGGTTCTCTAGAACATGGGACAGAAAAACAGTTTATACGTTGAAGGTCAGGTTTTTAAAGCCATGTGCTCTTTGTTGCTGTTCATTCGCACAGTTGAGTCCGACTCTTCACGGCCCCATGATCTTGGGAACCTGTAATTACTTGGAAATGGGCCAGATAACAAACTCCAGAGAGATGTCTACTTGGGTAGTAGTTTCTTAAAAGTGCCAAAACAGCCTTAGTTTTTGTGTTCCTGGAAGATCTTCTGTGTGAAATGCCAGCTTTCTCTTCAGCCCAGGAGCATGTGAAGATTCTCATATAACTCTGTGTATGCTGAGGATTGAATTAACGTATAATAAAGATTCTTTTAGCAGACGCAATCCCACTTCTGCTGTTCCTGTTAATGATGTGTGGGCTTGCCCACATCTGGTTGTACCCTGTTATCCATTCACAAGCAGATCAACTCAGGCAGAAGGTTAGGTACCTGGGGTAGGCACAGAGGCTAAGAGAAAGGTTGGCTATGCACACTTGCATGCTCTGATGTTTGGATGCATTCTTATGGGCAGGCAGGATTATGAAAGCTATGTCCGAGCAGATGGGTGGCCTTGTGGGAGTCCTGTAACTCCCAGCCGCCTGGTGTGGGGTAAATTACCACAGAAGAAACTACATTGAAAAAATCAGTGCTTATATGATGATCAGCTGTATGCTGAAGCAGTGGATGCTTTCCTGATAGAGCACTGTAGTACTGTAGGGGTATTAAGCTTGGGGCGTGCACTGGTGGAAATAACCTAAGGCTACAGTTTCTAAGTTTCTAGGTCTTTAATGCTGCTGTATCTGGAAGAAGTCAGTTGTGTTAACATTAAGACTTGGAACAATAGATAGAAGCATGATCCAATAGATGGAAGCATAATGGATTTATCTTGAAGCTTACTGGTTGACCTGGTTGATCAGGTACGCGGTCTCATCCTAATCTGATTTGAGTGACTGAGTTTTGTTGAATGGATAAAATAGAGGAGGGGAAAGCCATATGTGCTGCTGTAAGCTCCTTGAAGGAAAGGTGGGATAAAGTGAGGGAGTAATATTTTGAATAATAACATGAGGCAAGTGCCCAAATACAGAAATCTTAGCTCCTGGATTGTGTTAACATGAGGCAAGTGCCCATTCCTTGCTGTGCTCCAGTCCTTCTTAGTGGCATTGGTCCAATGGTGTGTACTGTGAAATACAGAAATCTTAGCTCCTGGATTGTGTAATGAGATAAATGGAGAGTGTATTCTGAATTTCTAGAGAGTCTTTACCCGTTTGTGATATGGGAATCCATGGAACTGTAATGAGCTGGTTTCCTTCTAGCTGTTTGTGAACTTGTCTGTCCTGAAGTTCAGAATACTCAGGTTGACCCTGCTCCATCATTCAGTCTTCAGTTCTTGTGCTTCTGTTGGTGTGTGATGTATTTAGTCTGGATGGTGTGCTTTTGTCAGGCTCCGTCTGTGACCCAGGAGCTGACCCTACCATGGCCGTGGTGTCTGTCCTGGGACTTGGAGGGAGTTCATTAAGGAGGAGTTTGCCGTGGGGCCTCAGATAGGCAGGGGACGGGGTTAACGTCACCCCTTAAGTCCCTCTGCCGGCGTGCGCAGGACACCTCTCGTTCTTCCTCTCTCTCTCATTCTCCGTTTCTCTCAGCTCAGTTCCGTCGCACGTTTCTCCTCCCCGGCCCCTCTGCATCTCTCTCCTTTTATTCCCCCTTCTCCACTCCCAGCACCGCCTGTGTTTCCCACCCCCTCTACTCCCAGTCTGGCCCCGCGCCCGGTGATAAGCCTGGACGCCATCTGGGTGTTCCGGCCATGGCTGCAAGTGTGCCAGTGGTGGTCCTGTCAGCCTAGGGGCCGCGCCGCAGCCTTGGCTCCTTGCCGTGTCCACCCTCAGTTCTCCCTCTGTGACATCCACGCTGCTGCTCGCTGGGGTGAAGTTCCGGGGTGCACACTTTAGGGGCCGTGCTCTGCCAATGCTGCTGCAACTCTCTGGGTCACCAAAGGTTGTCTCACCCGGGGCTTCCCGCGCTGAGGAGCCGGGCCGCGGCTCCACCGGTTGCCATGGCATCATGGTTGCTCCGCTCCTTTGCTGGTTCCTGGGTGAGTCGGGCGGTTGGGACGTCTCTGGGGGGTGGGGTCTACGTCCCACAGTCACCGGACCGGGACAGCTTTATGTAGCTTATTACAGGAGCCTAGGTCCTTTAAAGAATGCTTTAAATGTTTGTGCAGAGTTGTACTAGTATAGCCTAGAGTGGCTTAAATCCTGTAACCATCCAGTTTCTGAACCAATAAAACAATTTAAATGGTAGATTTCCCACAAATTTCAGAAGAGTTCTATTAAGATGCAGGCCTTAAGATATTTATGGATAATGTGAAATGAAGCTAATAGGAACCATTGCATTAGCTTCAAAGAACGCCTGCCCAGTCTTTTTGAAGGAGAGATCTATCTGGTTTCCAACTGCTGCAGGCCTAGTCAGTCCCACCCCAGCAAGAGGTTTTTTGGAATTACTGTTGCATAATTACTTGCAGTTGCGTAAATTTAGATCAAGGCTTAAAGCTGTTAAATAGTGTTTTAAAGTTACAATGCACTGTTATAATGTGCTGGGATTGATGCAGTTATTTTGTATTGCAGACAAAAGAGGGACTTAATCTAGCTCTAGCCAAGTCTTGGCTGTCTTGAGTTCTGAATTCACAAATATTTTCAGTTCTTGTGTGGCAGCCTGTTTTAGTTCTCCTCTATATTTTAAGATGGTTGCTTCCAAATCTGCACCCGTGTCAACGTTGGCCCTGGTCAAACGGGCCAGATAACGTGGGGATGAGGTGTGGCTGTTTGCCCCAGAGCAAAGTAAAGCGCAGCAGCCCGATCACACGTCCCGTGGAGTTCCCATGGTATGCCGTTAGGTGCCGATCACACGGCTATCCTGAAGCGTGGCAAAGAAGCGGCGCGGCACGATCACACCGGCAATCGCTAGGCACCGCATCCGTGGCAAACGGGAATTTTTTCCTCACCGACATTTGCGCATGTGCATGATTGAGCAAACGCAACCCGTGGAGACTTTAAAAAACCCCATCCGGTTTGCGACGGGACATGGACGGGTGCTGGATGCCACGGGATTCGAGCGGAAATGCAATCAGACACCCACCCTTGCCCCGCGTTTTCCGGAAACTAGTACATTGTATGCGGTAGTTTTTTACTTCGCATCTTCGGCAGGAAGCCACAGGTTAGCTTCCCAGATGTTGCAGTCTGATCGTGCACTGAAAATCCACCTATCATCCGTGTCTTTAGTGCGGCAACTTCTCCGTGTGAACGGGACCGTTCTGCAGCAGTTTAGATATTTCCACGCTAGTGTCATTTTAATTCCAGCTTTTTGCATTAGTCTGCATATACACCTGCGTTCAACGAATCTCTGTGAATTCAGTGCAAGTCTGCTCTCCAAGCAAACAAAATCATCTGCTTATATATGGGTAGGGTTTGTGACACATGAATAATTGCTGAAAGGTTTTACATAGATGTCGCAATGGAGCTCATCATGTACTTGTGCATCTAATCTAGTGTTAGCCAAATTGCTCTATTTCTTAATAATAGATTGAGGAATTATGATATTAATGAGCAATTGGCATAGCTATAGGATCAGACCTGTGTATACTGAAGTTAGAATTCCCAAGAACCCAAGAACAGACACAAAGACTGGATATCTAAAATAATGATTTCTTTACAAAATGTTCTCAAGCATACAAACAGTATTCAAACATTCACACACACAATACAGAACTAATAAAGCAGAGGTGATTGGTAGCTAATAGAGGGGTCAGTTATGGGTGATACTACTTGTCCAGATGTGCAGAGGTCCATGGAGATGAGTTTATGGCCTAAACCCAGATGTTTAGGGGTGGTCTGCCAGTTGGCATCAGGGCAGAGGCACACGGTCTGAGGCCATGTGCTGACGGATATAGACATCGGAAAACAGTGCAGGCCTATGGAAGGGCTTGGGGGCTGGTCTCAGGTGAGAACAGTAGATTACCTGGGCCAATGATGAGTGCATGGCATCAGGAGGGGTATGGCCTGATTTGACCAACGAGCTTCCAGAGAGGCAGAGTCTGGATATAACGAGCTTAAGCTAGGTACTGGATGGTTGGACTGGGGGTGTCCATTGTGGAATAATAGAGTGGTCTGGTGTTTCCCTGGTGCCAGACAAAAGAAGTGATGTTTCTTAATGTGTGGCAGGATGAACCCGAATGGGTGACCATTCACTAGACATGGAAAGTTAATGTTTACCTTGAAAGGTCTGTCATAGGTGTAAGAATGCAGATATCTTAGACAAATATATGGAGACAGGAATGAGAGGATTATTCCAAAGTTATTCCCTGACATATAGGTGAAAAGGAGAGGGGGGATGGAAACATGCAACATATTTCATTCATGACAATAGCACAGACCAGAGGCTTTTTGTCCCTGCCTGCCTGTATATTTGACAGACAAAAGACTAGCCATTTGGTCAGTAGAAGATGCCTGTGGCAAGAGCAGAGACTTGCCCATTCTAGTCTTTTTTGGACTGAGCTGACAGGATAGATGTGTGTGTGGGGGGGTTGCTTGCATGGAGGGTGCTTGGCAGTGCAGCCAGCCTGGAGAATTCTCTTCGGCCTGAATTTTCTCAGCCAAGATGTGGTTCTTCTAGCCTCCCAGTAAAAGCCACTGTTTAAGCTAAGCCTGGCTTCATAGGGCACTGCTTGTGGAGGTTCAGAAGTCATTTTGGGGTCTCTCTCTCTCTCTGGAAAGACCACCCTGGGTTCACGGCTGATGATGCTGGCAATACTCATTAATCCTCATATCAAGAAGACTCTTGTGATCTTCCTGTCTGCACACAAGATGCATAGGTATGGCAGCGCCTACTTAGAGGATTTTGCAGCCTGGATAGAAAAGGCAAACAAGTTTTAGGTGATTTGTTTTCTTCTTTCATAGCATATGTTTGCTTTAAAAAAATAGATAACATCCACACTCACAACTGAGGTCAGATTCTCTGATACATTTAGCCTTCTGAATTCTTCCTTGTTCCTCATTTGGGTTTTTTCGCAGTTCCCTCAAGTAGCCCTTGATTCACCCTTTGGTTTTTTTAAAGCACTTTAAAATGTAGATTTGGGAAGTGAAAAATGGTAGAATTACTAAATTGTTTCCCAAGCACCTGATCCCACTGTCTTTAACCAGAAAGGAGACCCACTTCACATGTCGTCCCCCCCTTTAACTAGAGTATGAAAACTACATCAGAATCTGTTTGCCATAAATATATATATTGGGAAGCCATAGGTGAAGGGAAAGACATTTTAGGCCTTTTCCACATAAGTTATGTTTCCGGGGATCAGTGCTTTAGGGAAGTGGTGTGTTTATACACCTCCGGGGATCCCTGGCTTTACTCAGATCTTTCCCAAACCTGCTTTACTGCAGTGTTTTGAAAAAGTTTATGGAAAATCCTTGGTGGCTGCTGTGTTGGTAGGAAGGTTCAGATTTTCCTGGCTGTGCTCCAACAGCAGCCATTTTCCCTTCCCCAGTCCCAGCAGCAGCCATTCCCCCCTCTACCTGCCACTAAGGTTTTTGTTTTTTTTAATTAATTGGCAATTGAATTTCATGAGACACATATTGTTTTAACAATTGTTATAACAATATGTGTATCAGGTTCTCATTTCATTTTGTATGTAGCTCCATTTGCTGTGGAGATATGCTGTTCCCCTTATATTTCTGCAAAAAGGGATAGAGATTTAAATCTCTTTGAAAAAAAGGAAAGCTAGGCGTTCAGAGATGCCAATTCACACATTGTTATAACAATTATTACTATATAATAATATGGAAAATAAACTGAAGAAGCTTCTGTGCCCATTTCCTGGCACCAGCCTAAGAGTTTATTGGACCTGGGCTGGGAAATTGTTTTAGATTCCTAAATGTCAGGACCAAACTGAAGGAAAGTTTGGCATAGACTAAAGTAAGCATTTCTTCACACCGCATGTACCTGTGGGATTTTCTACCACAAGTTGTGGCCTCTAGATTTAATGTCTTTTCAAAAGGAGTAGACGCCTTTATGGAAATGTGTCTGAAAGGCTGTTTGCTGTGAATGGAACCTTCATGTGCAGAGGTAGTCTACCTTTGAGCATCAGATTCTGAGAAAAAGTTGGCCACAGTTTCTGTCTTGTGGAGGAGGCCTTAAATGGGTCCCTATGGGTGTTGTTACTCTGCAGCATCATTTGCACATATTGGTTCACTTAGGTTATTGATGAGGCACTTTTCATGTCCCACAGACATTCAAAAAACAAGGTGTCTGGCAGCATAATGGTGAGCTACTGCCCATTAAAAGGCCATAACATGTTAACAGTTGACACACAGAAGAGATATAAGTTGCAAAGTGTCCCTCTGCCTTTGTTTCCTCTCACTTCCTCCACCTTGTGTTTCTTTTCGCCCCCTGTGTTTTTCTGGTTACTGTACATTTTCCTTGCTTCATCCAGGCCTTCCATCTGCAGATGATTACACTCATCAGCTCCATACGCAGGAGTACTACTTCTTGTATGGAGCCTCGCATTTATCAATACTGCGCGGCATCAAAGGAGGAGGCATGGGTGATATTTTGCCACATTGTTTCCTCCTTTCCCCAGTATTTCTCTTCTGTGCCTCTGCTCTGTTGAGAGCTAGCTATGCAATTCTGATGTCACTGCAGTATGCTGCAGTAGAACGTGTAATGCATCAAATCCCTGCAGAATGATGCAGAATGCACTGATTTGCTGCATTGTGGGCGGCAGCACAGTGCGGAGCAGGTTGTGATCTGCTCTGAATTCCCTGCAGTGTTTTCTCTGTGACGCTGGACAATTTTAGGTGTTCAGGCAATGACCTAGATGTCTTGAACTTTTGACCCAGGGGCAGGCTTTTTTCAAAGACAAAAGAGGTTGCACTGTCAGATTGCTGCGTACACCCATCTTCCTGCTTCCTGTCATAGGTCTGTGGAGGCCGCCTGATTTGCTGGAGACCTGTGACTCGTCCCTCATTTTTATTTCATGTTTGTATCAGCCATGGGAACGGGGAGGATTGAAATAGCAAAGGGTGTTTTTCTAGCTATTTTGAGCCCTCCCTCCACTGCTTCAAAATCTGAATTTTGTTGAGCACTTCAAACTAGCAGGATGTTGTCCTCCCTCCACTGCTTCAAAATCTGAATTGAAAATAAGTGTTGAGCACTTCAAACTAGCAGGATGTTGATTCCATCAAATGCTTTTCTCTAGCAAAGGGGAGATATAGTCTGATAGCTGCTGGCCCTCTCTACCTCTCCCATCCCCATCAGTTACTGATCCAGCCACCTGGATCAGCAGACTTTGAAGCTTTCCTCCAGTCTAAGGGAGGCTTCACACTTCACTGAGCAGAGTGGCTCACTCTGTCCCAGTCAGCTCGTTTAGCCATACATCAGCCAATATCTGAGAGAGACTGCATGTGACAAATCATTATCACTGGGTGTGTCTTGGGCAAGGTCTGAAAAGTTGGGCTTTGGTCTGCAAAGCATCTCTTGGGCTGAATGTTTTTAGCTCAAAAAGATCAGTTTCACAATCTACAACAGTAAATGCTTCAAGATGTTTTGTGTGAAGAAGACTTACAAATACCAAAGGTGAATGCAGCAAACTGAGGTTTGATTTTTTAAAAAATGTACAGGGTTCATTTACCAGGAAGCTGGGCTTGGTTGCTTTTCCTTGTGGATTATACTGTTGGGGGCAAACTAGGATTTGCTGTTGCATAATATGCAAGGACCACAAACTCTGAGCTGGCACTTGTTCCATTGCTGAAAAAGGAGGGATCTGCTACATTTGTTTTGCTCATAGTATGAAAACACAGGCCTTTCTAGACAATGTGATTTTCACATAGGGAAGGCACAGTGTTTACTAATTTGCTAAACCCATGCCAGATGATGTTGTCCTCACAAGAATTGCTAAAATACGTGCCAGACTTGACACAAGAGGGGAGATCTATAATTCTGATCAAAGGTTAATTGCAACTGTGGGCAGGAAAATAGGATTGGGGTGGAACTTGGGACCTTTTCTCTTGTTGCCCTTCCCCAGCATTGCTAAGCCCCACAGGGAAAATATACAAGCACTGACTGTGAACCTACCCTGTCCCCCATGGCTGATTTGGCCTTAAGGCACTGTGAAGTTGCTCCCCTTTTCCTCTGTAAGCACATCTACTTGATTCATTATTTAGGAGCAGGAAGATCCACCATTGGTACTGGATGAGGACTCATCAAAATAACCTAGTTGTGATCGACGCCTCTCCGTAACCACGGAAGCTCCACGGTACCTCCACAGAACCTCCACAGGAGGTTTGATCGCTTTACTGCGTGTTAGTTTGCCCCGGGGCAAATAGCCACGCTTCCCCCCCGCAGTTTCCTGCCCGTGTGACCGGGGCCCTAGTGTAGTTTTAGTCTGGAAAAACTCTTACTACTGATGCAGTATTACCATCCATCTTTTCTCTTCACATAAACCCTGGTACCAGAGTTTCTGTGGTAGGAGACACTTATTTTTATAGCTGTGCATCAAATGATATATTGTATTGACAACCCAAATAATGGTAGCAAAGAACTTTTTGAATGTTCTGCGTGCTTAATATACATGATCTCATGAACCCATATACCACCTTGTAATGTATATCAGAATTTTTATCTTAACAGTGTAGTCTGAGATGGGTGGATTGGCTTGCATCCATTGGAGGATTTCTGCAGAAAAGAAGAGGCAGGAGGCAGTTTTTGCTTATTTCCCCTCCCCCTACAGCTGCAGACTTCTGACTTGCCTCTTGTGCTTTACCTAGGGGTCAGTTTTGCTGACATTGTTTTGTCACAACACCCGGTATTTAGAGATACATAACCCTTGAATGTAGACCATGTACACCTGGTAGGGAGTGCTGCTTATGTACCCCAAAGTGGTTTTGATGGGTCAGCATCAACATGTTAGAACTTGCGCCAAAAAGGGTGAGCAATGCCTGAGAAAATGAAAGCTCATGTCACAGAAAAGTAATAATTAGTTGTTGAGCTTCTCCAAATAAGAAATGAGAGAGAAAGAGGGTTCTTGCACAAGGTACAAAGGGAACTTCTGGAAGTCTGCAGCTGAAGCTGTGTCACAGTAGTCTTTGTTGCAGCTCTGCCTGTTGAACTGGAGAGAGCTGCTAATCAAAGTGACTGGGTCTGTATCTGCCACAATAAACCTATCACTGCCAACAAAATCTTCCCTTTGTGATGCAGTTTCATCATGCTGGGAGGGGATTGCAACTTTTAAAGTAGTCAGGTTTACTGTACCAGTGCACTACACTACTCAACTAAAAGCTGTGAACTTGGCACAAATGTGTGCTTTTCCATCCTAAGAAATAAAGCCAGTGATGACATGTTTGGCACAAATTATTTCTAGAGATTCCCATGGAATATCTTAGAGCAGAACTTCCACTTCATGTGCTGCTATTACCTTGTTTTTCCAGCTAGACTTCCGGCAGTTTAGAAACTGTTCTGGAGCTCTTACTGTGCTTTGAATGTGTTTCCCCCTTTGCCCTTCCCACTAAATTAGCAGCAGAAATAGGAGTGTGTGTCAGAAAGAAGCATTCCATTTTCCGCAGCTGTTTGATTGAGATCAGAGTGGGAATAAGGCCAAACACTTCCCCCCCTTCTAAAGCATTTTATTCTTTTCCATAGATACCTTTTGTGACATTTGATGTCCAAAGAAAATGAGTTCTTATTCTGTGATAAAAAAAATTTTGTCTTCCATTTCTCTGCCCACTAACCTCCTGGAGAATCCATTCATTTGTGCAGTTTGTTCTGCTGCTTTAGTATATGATGGTAGAACCTAATTTTTTTTTTTTGCTTTCATTATATGTTTCTCCATCTGCTTTAGTTGCTGAATGAAGTTTTTCCCCCAGTGCCAAGTAAAAAGTTTAAAGATGTGCATGCTGAATGAGGGAAGTGCCCCACAAACACATTTGTCTGGTTTATCCCATTTTTTCTCCTGAAGTTTAGGATAGTATATACATGGTTATTATATTTTGAAGTGGAGATTTGGACTTGGATTTCCTGAGTCCAAGGTTGACACCACTGTCTTCTGCATTATACTGTTTCACAAATAGGTTTCGACAGCTGTTGACTTTACACCAATGATAATAGCAATGGATTTGCTATCTGGAAAAAGTATTCAATTTCACCAGATAGAAAATACTGCATGTTGAGGGCCTGAGACTTTTGAAGAAGGCAGTATGGGTGTGCAGCTCAAAAATCATTATTTAAATTCTGTATCAGAAAGTCAAGTAGAGTCTGACTATCATCGCCATTAAATATAGAGTGTATTGTAGAGGTCCCCACCATGGTGCATGGACACCTTTCCTGGCGCCCACCAAGTGTCTTTAGAAAATGGGTGGGGCCAGGTGGGGCTCTTGTTCAGCAAGCTTCTGATTGGCCACTGGAGATGCAATTTGCTGTGCAAATTAAAATAATATCATTTCAGCATTTCAGCAGCAGCTGCCACCAAGGTTTTGGTTTTATTCTCTCACTTTTCTTTCCCAGTGTATTTTTATATCACCCCTCTTCTCCCCTGCACCTGGGCTTCCTCTGTGTGGTTCGTTCTGTCTCTTGCAGTAGCCATTATGTGGTTGGCTCCAGCTCCTGCAGTAGCCATTTTGTGGCTGCAACCACCACTCATCTCTGAATTCCAAAGGTGACCACAGGCTAAAAAGGGTTGGGAACCCCTGCTGTATTGGAAAGCCATGTAAGGAAAAAAATCCATTTTCATTAATATTGGGAAAATATCAATACTCCCAAAATTGTGTGGAAATGATAATGATGCCTTTTTCCAAATTACAAAAGAAAATTAAATCATGGTTTTGAAGTCCCTGCTGGGAGGGAAAGGCAGCATGCCTCTGCTGGTATTGTCAGTGGGTGGTAGACCTGGCTTCCACGTACTGCCCATTGAAAATAATGGCCCTTTAAAGCTGAAAGGGGCATATGTGCTGCAGCCCAGCCCCCCCCCCCAGCAAGAGCAATGAGGGAGGTGGGGGAGACTGCTCTTCAGCTGGGCTATGGGAACCCACAGTCCTTTAAATTCGCTTTAAAACACAGTGGATTGTAAAGTGGGTTTAAAGGCTCATACAGCAGCTCCTCATGTGCACACTCTCTTCCCTCCCTTGCTGCTGCTGCTGCGGCCGGGGGAGGGGGGTGTCAGTTGGTCCACGATGCATTGCCGCTTTTTTGTTGTTGTTGTTCAGTCACACAGCCAAGTCCAACTCTTCGCGACCCCATGGACCAAATCAAGCCAGGCTTGATTTCTTTTAGGATTGACTGATTTGATCTTCTTGCAGTCCAAGGGACTCTCAAGAGTCTTCTCCAGCACCATAATTTGAAAGCATCTATTCTTCGGCACTCGGCCTTCCGTATGGTCCAACTCTCGCAGCCGTACATTACTACTGGGAATACCATTGCTTTGACCATACGGACTTTTGTTCTCAGGGTGATGTCTCTGCTTTTTATTATGCTGTCTAGGTTTGCCATCGCTTTCCTCCCAAGGAGCAGGCGTCTTTTAATTTCATGGCTGCAGTCACCATCTGCACTGATCTTGGATCCCAGGAACGTGAATTCTGTCACTGCTTCCATGACTTTCCCTTCTATTTGCCAAGGAGTGATGGGGCCACATGCCATGATCTTAGGTTTTTTTTGATGTTGAGTGTCAAGCCAACTTTTGTACTCTCCTCTTTCATCCTTAACAAGAGGCTCTTGAGGTCCTCTTCACTTTCTGCCATTAGAGTGGTATTGTCTGCATATCTGAGGTTGTTGATGTTTTTCCCAACAATCTTAATTCTGGCTTGTGATTCATCCAGGCCGGCATTTTGTATGATGTGCTTTGGATACAAATTAAATAAGTAGGGTGACAATATACATCCTTGTTGTACTCCTTTTCCTATGCTAAACCAATCAGTTGTTCCATATCCGTTTCTAACTGTCACATCTTGACCCTTATACAGGTTTCTCAGGAGACATGTGAGGTGGTCTGGTACTCCCATCTCTTTAAGGACTTGCCATAGTTTGTTGTGATCCACACAATCAAAGGCTTTAGCATAGTCAACGAAGCAGAAGTAGATGTTTTTCTGGTACTCCCTTGCTTTCTCTATAATCCAGTGAATGTTGGCAATTTGATCTCTAGTTCCTCTACCTCTTTGAAAGCCAGTTTGTACTTCTGGCAGTTCTCTGTCCCTTTAAGTATCCCTTTAAATTGTCCCTTTAAATACTCCTTAAAGTTCAATGGGTAGTTATTTTCAATGGGTGGCAGATGTGACCTTCAGATTTGAAATGGTGGCCTTTTAAAGTTATTAGATTTTTGCTTAAACAACCTTCATCAGCTAATGATGAGGTGGCCAGTTATAGGTCAGTCTCCAAATTGCTTTTTTCTGGGGAAGATGATAGAGGGTTTGGTGGCAGAGCAGTTCCAAGGATTTTTAAATGGTACATCTGCCCTTGACCCGCATCAGTCTGGCTTTGAAACAAAGGCGACTTTAATTCTGCTGGGGAATGGAGTTTTTTGTTCAAAGTTGGAAAGGGGCCCAGTCATCCCTGTTGATACTGTTAACTCTAACTTGGGTGTTTCCCCCCTTTATGCCATTTTTTACATTATACACCATTTTTATGGAACTGATGCAAAAATGAAGTTAAAGTTATCTAAATTTAATGGAATAAAATTCCATCCAAGGAAACAGAAGATGGCATGAAAATAAAAGATTCTTGGGTTTTATCTATGCTGTGGCACAGTGAAATGAAACCAGATTTTTTAGTGGAAATAGTAGAGCTGTGAGATTCAGTAGCATCCCTGAGCTACAGCAACGCTGGCAGCTACCCAGGAGTAAAACTTAGCTGCGTTGGAGTAAATGACAGTGTTCTGCAGGCACACACCCTAAGATTAAAACTTCCTTCTCATCAGTTCTTGAATCCACACAGTCCCATTGCTGCTGTTCTGTGTCCTTGGCATGGCCTCCCTGATTGCCTTGTTCTGACTGGGTCTGATCTTCCAGGGCTATCTTAAGTGCAGTTCTGCCAAGGTTCTAATTTAGCCCTCATCCCAGGCACTATTCTTCTTATAACTATTGCTTTCGGTCTTTTACATGCGTCTTTCTCTCCCACCCTCCCTTTAATTAGCCTTCTTACTGCATGGAACAGTTTGCAGTTATATATGGAAAACAGCCTACACTTTCCCAGGAGCAGGGCTTGCTGGGAAGGGAAGCAGGACTAAGCAGCAAGCTGGCGCTCTCTGGGAGAAGAGAACTCTTTTTCCTACTGCATTTGCTTTTTGTATTTTTTTTTTAACTCTTTAGAGTGGTTGGATAATTTTTTTCCCCTTCAAGTGTCTCTTGTTTTCTGTGGGAAATTTCAGTGGGGAAGCTACAGGTTCTTCACTGAGTTTAAGGAAACTCCCTTTTCCTGCACCAGTGTTTGCTTTGTATAAGCTGAAGCTGCCCATTTGTAACTATATTTGACATACTGAATTCGAGGGAATTTGCAGTGTAATGACTGTGGGATTTTATGGGGAGAGTTAACATTTTTTTACCCTTTACACCCCCTCCCCATCTGTCACTAATGTCATGTGTGGTTCAAATATGCTAAAGAGAGGCAAAGAAATAAAAGCTTCAGCAGTGTCAAGTAGCTTCCAAGAAAAAAAAAATCACTAATTTATCATTTCCTTTTGGCAGTACAAGAATAGTACAGCAGCAAAGGCACCTGAGAGAACATGTAAGTGTCTGAGGCCAGTGTCTGGCCTGTCCACAGCTGAAGTGCCTGCGGCAAAGTTAGGGATTGCCCCAACACTGCAGGAGCCAAGTGGGACCCACCCACCTACCTCCTTCATACCCCGGGCAGCCAGAACTCCCATTGACTCAGCCAGAACTCCCAGGATGGCACTCCGGGTGGCAGGTAGCTGCAGCAGCTAGGCATGGGTCTTGCCACCTTGCTTTGGGAGCCCAAAGCTTTGGACGTTGGCCAGTGATGTTGTATGCCAGTGCTGGGGCAACAAAGATGACACCAGGGAAGACCAAGCCTCAGAGGCCACTGGGCCAGTTTGTAGGCAGCCAGCAGAAGCCCAGCTGTAACAGCCTGGGTAGAGCATGGGAGAGAACCAGCCATGCAAGAACCTGGGAGATGCCAGGTAAGGTGGGCCTGGCTGAAGGCCTCTGGGAAAACAGCCAGTGAGAGAAAGAGAGAGGGCCAGTAAGGATGGAACAGGAGGCTGGAGGAAGGGGTGCTCAGGCCATAGGGGTGAGGGCTGGTGCTGGTTTGCAGGAATGGGGAGGAAGCATAAATGGAGGAAGCAACCAGGCCAGGGAGGAGAAAGAGAGCATTGCACTGCCCAGACAAGGGTAATGCTCCAGGAAAGGCCTGTGTTCTGAGGCCTGAGGAGACCCTGGGGAGTGAAAGCATGAGGGCCAGGGGGCAGTGCCAGGGAGGGAGGAACCTCAATAAGAAAATATAATCTTGTCAATTTCACCTCAGCCCAAGATGCTTCGTTTGTTTCAGTTTAGCTGGTGGTAAAAATGACCTTGTGGAGCTGCGGTGGCTCAAGTGGTTAATACGCTGAACTGCAGGCTGTGGAAGGTAGTTCGAGACCTGAGTGCCGCATGACAGAGTGAGCTCCCGTCTCTAGTTCCAGCTCCTGCCAACCTAGCAGTTCGAAAGCAAGGAATTGCGAGTAGATAAATAGGTACCACTTTGGTGGGAAGGTAACAGCGTTCCGTGTGCCTTGGTGTTTAGTCATGTCGGCCACATGACCATGGAAACGTCTTCAGACAGCGCTGGCTCTTCGGCTTTGAAATGGAGATGAGCACCGCAGCCCTAGAGTCAGATTCGACTGGCTTTCAAGCAAGGGAACCTTTACCTTTTTTACTAAATATGATCTTAACACCATCAGAGCATACACTGTCATTTAAAAAAAAAAAATTCGAGAGATATGAAGTACTATCAGGCAGTTAACCTAATTAAGGCTGAATAATGCATGGGCTATGGTTATGTAGAAGATTGAAAACGAAGCTATATCCCTTTCCCCCACTTTTCCAAGTCAGTTTGACCCCACTTTTTTGGTTAGGTTAATAAATTGAAGCCACAAAATCACTATGAACTGGATGTTGATTTGTTCTCTTTTATTGCATTTTGGGGTTGTCCCTTATGCATCACAAGGAATTCTATTTGTACCAGGTATATATGAAGTTTGCCCTCTGATCCACAAACAATATGAGTGTTGCAAATCCTACTACAGCTTTCTTCTAGAGCAAACTGCAGAGACTCATAAGGTACCAGGCCACACCTGGAGTATTGTGTGCAGTTCTGGAGGCTTCACTTCAAAAAGGATGTGGACAGAATGGAGTAGGTTCAGAGGAGAACTATGAGGATGATCAGGGGCCTGGAGACCAAACCCTATGAGGAAAGGCTGAGGGACTTGGGAATGTTTGGTCTGGGGGGGCATGATTGCTCTCTAATTTTTGAAGGGCTGTCACTTAGAGGAAGTCAGAGAGATTTTCTATAGGAAGCAGAGGATATGACTTGTGATAATGGGTTTAAATTAAGGGCAGGAAGGTACCAGCTGGATATTAGGAAAAACTTTTTTTACAGTAAGAGTTGTTCAACAGTGGAATCAGCTGCCTAGGAGGTGGTGAGCTCCCCTCACTGGCAGTCTTTAAGCAGTGGCTGGACAAACACTTGTCAGGGATGTTCTAGGCTGATCCTGCATGGAGCAGGGGGTTGAACGAGATAGCCTGTATGGCCCCTTCCAGCCCTGTGGTTCTATGATTCTATCAAATCCCAAAGTTCCTGATGCTGGTTGTCAAATATCTGTGTGGCAGCTAGTCCACAGGGTGTAACCTGCAATCCATGACGATAGGATGTCTCTTATTTGTAATATGAGAGTTGTATATAACAGTTCTAATGCATTTATATTTTGGAAAAAATGTGTGTGTGGTCATTGCATATGATAAGCTGCAGTCATTTTTTCTGCTTTTTCCTGTACAGAAATATTTTCTGTATAGGGAACATGTAGGTGTTAAGTTATTGTAAACATCCCCCTTTTAATATAATTTGCAGGGTCTTTTGTGATGTGTAGCTCCACACTTTACACTATGATAGGAGTGTGCTTTGTCACGAATGTGGTACCAGGCCAGGCGAGAGCAAGATAGGTCAAAGGAAGTCCAAAGTCAAAACCAGGCAAGCAGAAACACCAAGAGACCAAGTCCAAATCACCAACCATTAGAGTAGTCGTTAAAGTCAGAGTCCAAAGAAGTCAGAAGCCAGGGAGTCGACGGTCCGAGGTACAGGTCAGGAGTGTACTCGTACGAGCCGAGGTCAGGAGCTGATAAGTAAAAATGAGGAGTCGGAACAGGAACACAAGTGGTGAAGTGCAAAGCTTCGTCCAAAATGACTAGTTGCTAGCACAACTAGTCGGCGTGAGTGCGAGAGCTAAATAGCCCATAAGCCTGTAGGCAATTAGCATGCCCTGATTGTGTCCCGGCTCCCGCTAGTACTCAGGGTTAAAAGAGCGCCTACCATGCATGCGCACATCCCGCCGCCAGGATGACATGTCTCGTCGGCATTGTTCCTGCAAAAGGGATACCGGTGGGGGCGAGTCAGGGGGCATGTTGCTCTGACATGAGTCTTCTTCAGCTGTTGCTGGAGCAGTTTCCGTGGCTTCAGTCCTGTCAGGTGCGGGGTTTTCAGGAGCCGGGAGCTATTCCCCAGCAGTACTTAGGTCTTCTGCTGGGGCCAAATGTTCATCCCCAGCAGTACTTCGATCTTCTGCTGGGGCCAAGTGCTCGGGTTCAGCAGCAGCCGTGACACTGCCCTCCAAATTGTATGCAGATTGGCATTGGGGAAGGGGGGGGAAGATCCCTCCCTAGAGTCCAATGTGCAAAGGTGGGGAGGAGTGTGTCAAACGTCCCCCCCATTTCAGCTATCTGAAATGGCCAAACCCCGAAAATCTCTAAAATATTTGGGATTTTCAGGAGTGCTGGATTTGGTGCCTCTACCTTAAAAAACTGCTTCCCCCAGAGCCCCAGATACCCTCAGATTAATTCCTCATTATACTCCATGGGGACCATTGACTATAATGGTCCCCATATGGTATAATGGAGCCAAAAACATTGGGTTTACTCAATCTGAATACTATACCAATATTGGGATTCAGGAATAGCAGGAAATTCCTACAAAGAGCAGCAGCATAACCAAACACAGTGGTGGCAAGAGAACAGTGGAGCACTAGAACAAAAGCCAGACTACAGTTAAAGATGCTCTTGGCCAGTTGTCTACAGACAGCATCTGTGTATAATTCTATCATTGTCTGTGTCGCCTCCCCCCCCCCCCCCCCCGCCCCCCCCCCACTGATGGCAGTGTACCTTTGGGTTCTAGTTTCTGCTCTACCTTGACTGCTGAAGTGGGGCTAATTGCCAGTTAACCCACGGTTACAGCTATACCAGTGTATTAGTGACTTTGGTACAGGGCTGGAGGATACCAGGATTTTCTTTCCAAAGCAGGAGAAGTTATCTTCAGGTTATGGTAAACAAGCCCACTGACTATATCTGTAAGGATAAAACATGGCTGCTCTGTATTGCTCTTGGAAAAGAGAGCCAGAACAGAGAGGAAAAAGAAATGAGGACCTTGTATCTACTGAGCATGGCTACCACGATTCCCTATTATGACCTTGTAATTTGAGACCTGGTCATGGTGGGATAGATGCAAAATTTGTAAGCAGCCATATTGGGCCATGTAAAATTCAGAACAAGAAACAGAATCCATATAATATGTTTTGTTAGGTATTACAATCATGACAAAAAACATTGTGCAAATGACATTAACAGATACATGAACAGATCATGTGGAACATGGGATCTCAATTTATTCAGGTGTTCATAAGGGCTTAGATGAAAAGCAAGAAAGACAGCAGGATACTGTCTCTCCCAGCGGGAGTTTGGCTTTTGAAACTCAACAACAATAAAATAATGCTTAAGGAGGTAATTGCACATTGATTACTCCAAGGAAGGGAAACCATTTCAAGTTTATCAAAGCCATTGACAGGGAAGCCTTTGATCATGCAAAGCATTTCAGTTAAAGGTTTAAGGAACTGCTTTTTTGTAACAGAGCCCCCCACCCTTGCAAACTTAGCAGAAAAAACAAAGGGCTATTTTTGTTTTGGGTATAGTCTAGAATGCCTTAGCCTTACTATGGCAATCTTTATTACAATCTACATCTTTAAAATGGGGGTGATAATATTAACTTCCCTGTGGCATATACTTGAGCTATGACGTTATTCTAGATGAGCCACTGAAACAAAGGGCATGGTTTTGTGATGTGTGCAAGTGTGGCATGGTGGTTAGAGTGCCAGTCTAGGATATGGGAGACTCAAGATCCAAATCCCTACTCTGCCATGGAAGCTTGCTGGGCAAGTTACTCTCCTTCAGCCTAACCTACCTCGCAGTGTTGTTGTGGGGATAAAATGGAGAAGAGGAGAATGATGTAAGCCACTTTGGGTCTCCATTGGGAGAAAGGTGAGGTATAAATATAAGCCAAGCTGAACTCAGTTTTGGGTGAGGGTGCTAGACGTGGCTACTTGGTTCTTACAGCTTTGGGCAGGTCTTCATAGCCTTTTGTTCATAATCATGCAGAACAGCTTTTAAAAAAAATTACTTGATGGCACAAACCCGCTTGTAATTATAATTAATAATTATCATATGGCATTGTGTGTAGTATAGCCAGGAGATCCTAAGATTGTTTGGCAGCCTGAAGTTCTAGCTCTTTTAGGTTTATGCACCACTAGGTGCTCCTGCCAAACTAGAAGAGGAAGAAGAGGAAGAGATTGGATTTATACCCTGCCCTTCACTACCCAAAGGTGTTTCAGAGCGGCTTACAAACTCCTTTCCCTTCCCCTCCCCACAACAGACACCCTGTGAGGTGGGTGGGGCTGAGAGAGCTCTGATACAAACTGCTCTTTTTCAAGGACAGCTGTGCCAGAGCTTGTGACTGACCCAAGGTCACATCAGCAGGTGCAAGTGGAGGAGTGGGGGATCAAACCCGGTTCTCCCAGATTAGAGTCCACACACTTAACCACTACACCAAACTGGCAGTTCGAAAGCAAAAAATTGCAAGTAGATATATAGGTACCACTTCAGTGGGAAGGTAACAGCGTTCCGTGCACCTGGGTGTTTAGTCATGCCGGCCACATGACCATGGAAACGTCTTCGGACACCACTGGCTCTTCAGCTTTGAAATGGAGATGAGCATCGCAACCCTTTCGACTGGCTTTCGAGAAAGGGAACCTTTACTTTAGGTGGTGAGCTAGACTTATTTTCTGGGGCTGAGAGTGCTCTGAAAGATCCGTGACTAACCCAGGGTCACCCAGCTGGCTTCATGTGGAGGAGTGTGGAATTGAACTTGGTTCTCCAGATTAGAGTCCATCACTCTTCACCACTATGCCACACTGACTCTAACCCACTTGTGAATTAGCCCACTTGTGAACAGAGCCCTGCCATTTGATGCAGCTTCCAGAATCTAGCTTGCTCCCAGGCACTGCGGGAGTTGCAGGTTCACGCAGGTATTATTGGGAGGAAACCTATCTTAAACCGTTAAGAGAGATTCAAGATAGGGATCCCCTCTGCTGCCAAAAATAACTTGCATGGGTTTGTAGGCTGGCAGCACTGAGTCCACCATCATTCACTCTACTTTCTCTGCTATAATCTTGTGTGTTTGGTCCCATTGTTTCATTTTACTTTTACTCTGTGTTGAGGTCTCTGCCACTTCCCAAAGCAAAACTGTGGCCTGGTCATCTGATCTGGCCTCCAGTAGAGGTGCCAGGTTCATATCTTGAGAGGACTCTTGAAACTGTTTAATGGGTTTGATCCAGATTAAATTAGCAGTTTCTACAATTTCCCCTTTCCACTGCAGAGCAACCTCATGTCCTCCATCAGGTTCTCTTATCCCCCAGAAGGAAGATTTTACAGAGGTCAGATGCCTGCAGTGGAATGGTCAAGGCAGGAAAGTTCCATTCTACTGATGAAAAATTTAATCTGGATACAACCCAATAGTTTCTTTTTCTTCTATATTTGAAGGGGGGATACATGACTCCAAATGCTTGGCATGAGCATGAATCATGATGACTGGACATGTCTCCCTTTCACATTATACATATGCATAAGTGGCAAAACAGAATTACCACTGAGAGAGTTGGGGATTGTCCTAAGCATCCCTGGGGAAACTGCATTAGAAGGACAATTCGATTTGGGATTTGTCTCCCTACAAATTAGTAGTTAGCAAGCACATCCTTTTTCAAAACAAGGATCTAGTCAATGCTAGGTAATATGCTGCATGGGGTAGCCAAAATATTTTCCTAGCCTAAACTATGGATTGAGAGTCAGCCATGGAAAAGCGGTAGTAAAAACATTAATGCAACTCTCCCTAAGGATGCTGAAGGAAGGTAGATAACTAGAATGCTGCAGAAAGAAATTAGTCCATGCTAAAGTTACCCCAGAAGTAGAATCAGTGCTGAAGTTGATTTGTGCAAACTATAAAAAGAAGAAAAGGAAAGAATGAGCAGGTGGAGAGTGAACTGGAAGTTTTTGGGTGTGGCTTTTTAAAGTGAGTTTGTCAGATTTGTCATCATTTGAGGAAGCTGGAGTTTCTCTTTTCAGGCGTACAGTGAAACTCCATCTGAGTCTAGTTCATTATATTTTCTCCTCATGGAATTCTTGTTCCTTCTATGAATACTCTGCCTTTCAACACATTTGAGGGATATTGGCCGAGAGAGGTGGAGAAGCTCCTGTGGGACATTTAAACCCCGGGCTAGATCTGCAGTCCTATGAGCCCATTGAACTCAATAGATCTTACTTCCAATTAAACATGCAATCATGTGCGCAGTATCAGTTCCAAGCAAGTTCCCAGATGAACCACTGATAGTCTACTGGAGATACAGTTCTCTACTTTGTTAGTGTTTGTTTTCATACTCTCATCACATGAATGTAGTACAGAATTCAGCATTATGAAAACTTCAACTTTAAAAATGGTTTCTAGTCCTTCTAGTGATGAAGATCACCTTTCAAATGGTTGGACAATGCCTGGTAAAAACTCAGAAGCCATAATCACAAATAGGGGCTTCATTGTTTCACAGTTCGCTTTCTCTTCCCTTTGGGTAACAGAAGCAGAATGATGTATGTGTTCATGTGTGGTTGTATTGTTTTCCCAAATTTGCATAACTGGCACTAGCAAGCTTTGCTTTTGTTGTGACGGACCTTTGATTTGTAGTAGCAAGATTGTGGCCAAACCTATGAGTACTTGACAGGTGGTAGAAAAATGAGTCATAACTTTGGAAGCCCTCAATTTCTCCCCCCCACCAGCCGCCTTTGTTAGCTCAGGTGCCCAAACAATTTAGTCTGGGGTAGGAAAAATAATGGATCAGAGTTTTGGGGCATAATGGATAGCAAACAAAAAAACTTGCCGTGAAGTCATTGCATTTGTGCATTACATATGGAGTGAGAGAACATAAGTGCATTTCTGTTAGCGGATGTTAGGGAGGAGAAAGCGATACCTGGCTCCTAGTGCTTATTGTCTCTCTTCTGCTTAGTGCTTTCAGTCCTTCGGGTTGCAGCCAGAGCCAGACTGACCCATGCAGAAAACTCCTTGAGGTTTCAGTGAACTGGCAAGGCTACAGAAAGAGATGGGGGGGGGGGTTAGTGGAGCCAATTCGTCTTTAAGCTCTCCAAGAATTCCTTTTAAAGAAACTGACATGACTGACTGTGAGCACACATGCACACCACCACCTTCTGAAATTCTGCTGGAGCAGACTAAGAGTGTCTGTGCAGCTGAGGTGGAAGGAGGATGGCAAGTCAGAATTGCAGGGCTCAAAGTGTTGTGCAGTTTCCCACTCCCAGAATGACATGGAACTGTTCTGTGAGTTGTACCGGGGCTGGGCTGGGGTAAAAGTTGCAGAATGATTTGCAGCTTCTGATTAGCGGAAGTGACATGAATGTACTGTAGCCCAGCTCTCTTTTTGTTTAAGGTTACAGTAGAAGAATGCTGTGACTCTTCTGTTTTTTCCATTGTATATGTTTGTTTAGATACTTTATGGTTGTTCCCTGCTTTGTGAATTTGTAAATAAAATATTCTGCAGTGCTGTGCTCCCTTAAATCTTAAACCATATCTGAGCAATACTGGTTTATGATGGTAGTGGTACTGGGGAGTTCCTCGCAGAAACAAATGTTGTCTTCCTGTCTGTTCTTGAATAAAGTTTTTCCTTTGTGTGACCTTAGCAATCCAGAGAAGGGTTTGCCTGGCTAAAATCAGTCCTTCCACAAGAGACTACAGCATGGCTAAGCAATAAAGGTGAGGGGATGCTGTTTTCTTTTTCCCAGATGAAAAGTCGTTTCCCTGGCTTGTCATGTATTTTTAATGTTGTCCTCGCTAACGTCCTTCCCTCTGATTTGCTTGTGATAACTGGCTGATACTGCATGCCAGAGACCTCTCTTTGCGCCACTGCTTCTGCTCCCAGAGGGCGGATCCTCACATTCTCTCTTCAAAATGAGGGGAGGCTTTCTCCAAAACAATCCCTTCCCCTGTGAGCCAGCAGAGTGCAGATGGCCCCACATGGAGGCTTGGCGGAAATTCTGCTGGGAACAACCCATCTGCCAAGCAGGGGAAATCTCTCTGCTTGCAGATCGTGCTTCAGTCTGATGCGTGGTGATTCCTTTGGGTAGAGGAGGGGGGACACCTCTGTTTGACAGGAATCCATCATTGTGCTGTAAAAGGAAATGAAGAAGCGCCTAGTCATTCTCCCACCCCCATGAGCTGTGCAGAGGCCTGGGGGCCAAAAACGGAATAATAAACAACAGTGCTCCAGGGCTTTTGTCTAGGGTTCCTAAAACACTTCATAAAAACCTGACAGTTTCCTTTTACTGAAGGGGATTTCCAGATAGTGGGGTCCTGGTTACATGCTTCAAGGCACTTAAAACAGGGGTTGTGTTTTTGCCCTCAGAATCTTGATACTCATAAACAACAACATGGTGTCAGAAATGTGTGTCAGAATTGGGTCCCTGCCAAATTCCTACAAAATGTAGTTTGGGTGAGATATAAAGCATAGCATAGGCTAGACAGATGTATTTTCCTCCCATGTCACCACACTCCCAATTTTTAAAGAGGTGTTTCTACCTGAAGGGTTCTGCCTCTACAAAATTGGTTTCAGGAAGAAAACCATGGGTGGGAGGGAAAAGGTTCATCTCCACCTGCCCCTAATGGCATTTCTATCTCCCTTCCCCACTATGTAAGGATTCAGCATGAACCAGGTTGGATCGTGCTGTGTCATATTCATTTTCAGCCATAGGCTTGTACAGCTGAGCAAAAGTTTCTGAAAGTCTTTACTTTGCAGTGGCGGCGGCTGTTGTGATCCTTGGGTCCAGATGCCAAAGACACTGCTGTGACCAGCATGTAGAGACCTGGCGGTAGTAAAATCTGCCCTCAGCCAATTTTCAAGGTCTTCAGGTGATATGGAAAAGTACTTTAATCCTTTGTGACCTTCCCAAAGTCACACAGTCAGCAGCAGAATTACAGAACAATAGTCCTGTGTGTCTTAACCAAAGAACTGTGCATACTTCCCAGATGGTAATTGCATGTCTCTCCCTAAATTTCCTTAGCCTTGGACAGGCTCCTAAAAAAGATACTAAGGCCTGGGTCACATGGGCAGGAAAATGCGGGGGGGGGGGAAGCGTGGCTGTTTGCCCTGGAGCAAAATAACGCGCGATTGCGCCAGCAGACGTACCGTGGAGGTCCCATGGTAGGGGGGAGGTGCCGAGCACACCACAATCCTGCACCGCGGCAAAGAAGCGCCGCAGCGCGGCAAATGGGTGTTTATTTTTCGGACACCAAAGTGTGTGCGTGCCCCGTTGGGTGTTTGTGCGCATCCCATGGACAGTTGGGAAAAAAAACCCTTTATATGAGGGGGCATGGGCGGGCACCAGAACTACCACCGGAAACGCGATCAGACGCCCGCCCTTGCCCCGTGGTTTCCGGAAACTAGTACCTCCGAGGTACTAGTTTTTAACCGCACATCTTCGGCGGGAAGTCTCAGGTTCGCCACGGGAGCTCTACGCTTCCCAGATGTGGCGGTGAGATCACACCCGGAAAATCCGTCTGTCTTCCGTCCCTCTAGCGTGCCTAATGCTCCATGTGACCGCAGCCTAACTTGGGGCAAGGAGGCAGAGATAGTACTCTGTTAAATAGTGGGTTCCATGGATGAACAGACCCCCAAGTACAGTGATCAGCTCTACTTTATTAGTGATTTCAGCAAGGAGAAGGAAGACAAAATCCCAGGCAGAAGCCTGGTTTTTAAGCATGCAAAAAAACACACCCCAAACACTCCCACTCCCAAGGATAGGCTATTTACATTACATTGGCTCTGTTCATACGAGGCATTTTGGTCCGGGAGGGGGATGGAATGGGGCCGGAGCAAACAGGCGCGATCCCACGGCAACATCTGGGAATCATTGCCTGCCCGTCACTCATCCATCCCTACCGCCAAAAACGCGCACTAAAAAAGAACCACCTAGGTAGGTGCGCCTCCAGTAGAGCGCCTCAAGCCAGGCCGTGGGATCGGCCGGTGCGTCTTTGCGCCGGCGCATCCCGGCCGTACTGTGCATACTCGAGCATGCGCAGTTCGGCAGACTTCCCCCTCCCATCCGACTCTTCCTCCCCGGCATCTGATCGTGCTGGGGAATGACGCTCCACGGCTTGGGGGATCCCGCCGCGGTGTCTCAACTTTGGTGCGGCTCAGATTAGCCGCAGTTCAGCCGTCCTTTTCCCTGCCGTGTGGCAGGGACCATTGCTTCTCTATTGGTCCATTCTAGGATCCTAGCCAACTATTGTTTTTTGGACACAAGCTCAACCTGACCCCAGGGCTAGTTTAGGGTTGACTCATCCTTAGTACAGAACATACTCTGTCTTTGTAATTCTGGACTTAAATTTTGCTCTAGCCGCCTTCTGGTACTCTGAAGGTGGCACATCACGCAGCTCAAGAGCTTTAATGGCCTTATTCAGAAAGTACTGATAGTCTCAGCCTTAAAAGAAACGACTGGACTGCTCTGAAAGTTTCAACTCTTCTTCCTCCTCATCTGATAAAAATTAACCCCCCTCCCTGTCCCCAAGGGATGATGCAGTGGATTCAACTTCCTCCCTTCCAAGGTTCATCAACTGGGCTTCTAGGGATGCAGTGGATTCAACTTCCTCCCTCCAAGGTTCCTCAACTGGGCTTCTAGGGATAGCGGGGGGGGGGAAGAGCCTTTTTAGCTGCCTTTGTTGGCCAGCCAGAGGGTGAAATACTTGGAGAGGGAATCTCAGGGTGAGCAGGAGCAGTGGGCCAGAGCTGGGCAATTTCCTGTTGAACAGTTTGCCGGATGATGCCCATAAGGTCAACAGGCTGGAGAAAATTCCCTCGGTCAGGGGACTTACCCCACTGTGCACCAGATGCAGAAGCTTCCTGCTGTTATAAGGGAGTTATGGAGAGGCATAGCCGCCCACCTTCAGCCCCCGCGGCTGCTTTAGAAGCTCCTTGGAGTTCACACAGGCTCGAAGCTGTGTCCTCAAAATGGCCGCTGGCCTGCAAGCACGCCACAGAAATGGCAGGCTCTTCATCTTCAGGCTGCCGGCCGTGCTTCTGGGCGCGCTGCACCACCGCCGGACCAGCCACTGTCGTCAGGGGAACACAATCAAACCGCGAAGGCAGATCGGCCCCGGGAACGTCGTGCGCTGTCACCGCTGCGTCGAGCACATGTCCCTCTTTGCCTGAGGAGAACTCCTCAGGAACCTCCTATGCTGCCATCGTGGCAGCCGCAATTCCTCTCTTCGGGTCAGTTGACCCCTTGGAACTTCGCTCCAACCGGAGCAGAAATAAGGAAAGGAGCAGAGAGGAATGAAAAAAGGAGAAAAAATAGCAAGGTAGACTCGCAAGAAATGGAAGGAAAGGGAAAATGAAAGAGACCACAGCTGAAGCCTAACGGGGATTGCTGCTGCTCCCTAACAAGGCAGGAACAGAACTGAGGATGGGCTGTTCCGGAGGCACCAACAGGAAGGGAAAAAAACTATTTCCTGCCTCCCTAAAGGTATGGTGGGAATAACCCATAGAGATGTTCTCCACCTCAGAGGGAGGACTAATTTTTTTCCCCCAATTTGTATCCAGCCCTACCCCACAAGCGGGCTCAGGGCAGCTCACAACAACGTGTGATGAAACAATAAATATCCCATAAAAACAACAACCAAACAAAATATCCCTGCATTGCAAGCAAGGGTTATGGTCTGGCATTGTGGGTGAGCCAAGATCTGAACCAGAGGGCTTCTAGCACAAGGGTTGTATTCATAACTACTTCAGTACACCAGTGCTCAACCATTCCCGGTAACTGCTTTAGAAATTATAGTTGCGTGAACCTTTCTCATGATCTCAGACCAAATATGGGTTGAGCTGTGGCAGCCAAAAGTAGCCCAAGTTATCTCCATCCTGAATGCTGCTAACTCTTTGCGACCCTACATGCCTGGGAAACAAATCAATTGAAGATGGAACCAACGGCAAAGGAAGGGAAACTGTCAGCTGTGGATATTTCTCTGTGGGTTATTTTTCAGGGTAAAATTGGCAGGGTTCATTCTGTCTGCCATGGAAGCTTGCTCAGGCCATTCATGGACATTCGTCCTAGCCTTGTTCACAGGGCTATTGTGAGGATAAAATGGAGGTGAGGAGAATTTTGGATTCCCACTGGGGAGAAAGGCAGGGTATAAATGAGGTAAATAAATATGACTGCATGGCTTAGATGCATCTGAAGGTTTCTCTGTTGAATTTGGAACCAGCCCCTGAGGCTCTCTTCAGCTTTTCCTCCGCTAGTAAAATTTCCAAGTTTGCTCCGCCTGCTGAACTCCTTATGGTCTGTCTTTAAGTGGGGCAGGTGGTATTTGTGTAGGGGGAGACCAACATTATTGCCTTCAAGGCAATGGAAATGCAACACAATGTTCTGTAGAACCAGGATCAGAATTGAGGCTCCTCATACACTGGATTATCTGACTGTGGGGAGAAGTCATAGCACAGAAGTGGAACCCGTTCCTTGCATGTGCAAAGTGCCATCAAGTCACAGCTGACGTATGGCAACCCCATGGGGTCTTCATGACAAGGGAAGCTTAGAGGTGGTTTGTCATTGTCTGCCTCTGCATCATGACCCTGGTATTCCTTGGAGGTCTCCCATCCAAATACTTTCCAGGGCCAACCCTGCTTAGCCTTCGAGAACTGACAAGATCAGGGTAGCCTGGGCTATCATCCCTCACGTTGTCACTCACCGTGGCCCAGTAGTCATTTTGGATCAGGACTCCCCAAGAGAGTTGTTTTCAAGTGACAAATCCCCTCCCAAACCCCTCTCTCCTGTTTCTGCATCAGAGTTGCTGTTTGAAAGCATCCCTTGACTGACACAAGAGTAAATGCACCGAACTCAATGAGACTACTCTCAGTAAATATGCACTTTACCCTCCATGTATTCCAAGGAAGAGAGGTGAAGGGAAGGAGTCTGAGAGGGATTGGAGCATTGGCAGAGGGATTGTGGAGCTGTCAAAAAGGAGCTGGAGTTTTGGATACAGGCACGTGGGTGAAAGACAAAACAAGACAGTCTGAATGACCATGGGATGGGTATGCGGTGAAGCCAGTTCATGGTGGGATGTCTGATCAAAACTCCCCACAATTATTCAAACTGCTGCAAATAGAAGCACAGCCAGATCGTGCCAAGCCTCTAGTGTGACCACAGCCTCTATGTAAGGTATCTTCATATATCAAGATAAACTCTGCTGCATGTTGTTTCTTATCTTGTCCATATCCTGCTGTGACAGCTTCCCCCCCCCATCACCAGATATGGGATTAAAGGGCAGTGAAATAGCTCACTGTCCCTTGTTCTTGGTTCTGTGTGGCATTATATCTCATTTTGTATCACAGCATATCTTTATACGGTGTGATCTTACTGCCTAGTAGAATATGGGTATCCCAAGTGCCTAGATTTGGGAGCCAGTTTGGTGTAGTGGTTAAGTGTGCAGAGTCTAATCTGGAAGAACTTGGTTTGATTCCCCACTCCTCCACTTGTAGCTGCTGGATGACCTTGGGCAAGCCATAATTCTGACAAGATGGAAAGAGCTCTCTCAGCCCCACCTAACTCACAGGGTGTCTGTTGTGGGGAGGGAAAGGGAAAGGCATTTGTAAACCGCTCTGAGACTCCGAGTGAAGGGCGGGGTATAAATCCAATCTTCTCCTCCTCCTCCTCACAGGTGGTGCCATAACACCCATTGATGTATTTCCTGGCTCCCAGTTACTTCTCTCCAAAAGCATCTCTTCCCCTGGATCGACTGTTATTCATGGCACGCTCTTAGATGAGCACTTAGGCGTGGTTTGTAGAAGGAGGAGGAGGAGGAAGAGATTGGATTTATACCCCACCCTTCACTACCTAAAGCGGCTTACAAACACCTTTCCCTTCCCCTCCCCACAACAGACACCCTGTGAAGTAGGTGGGGCTGAGAGAGCTCTAACAGAAACTGCTCTTTTTCAAGGCCCAAGGTCATCCAGCAGGTGCAAGTGGAGGAGTGGGGAATCAAACCCGGTTCTCCTAGATTAGAGTTCACGAACTTAACCACTACACCAAACTGGCTTTCTGATGCCTGGCCGAAGGAAACTGATGGACTTGGTTCTGTCTCAGTTAACTCTGTCTGAGTTTGAAATCCTTCACTAACCCTAAACTGGGGCACAGGAAGGGGACCCTGAGACTTCTTCTATAAATTTACTGTCTGCCTAGCTCACTGGTAGGCTCCCTGGTTGAAGTTGCCTTGGATTTGGCCTTGAAGGATTGCCAGTCCTAAAGGATTTCAACACTTCTGTTGAAGCACACACACACACACAAACCCTTTATTGGCATTGAAAGCACAAAACATCATGGAAATACAGCAAAATACTAAGATGCATCAGTCACTTACACTTGGCTATTTAAGCCTCATCTTCTGATTGCATAATATAAGAATTTTGCAACAGCCTCCATTATTTTGCAGTTACAATTAAACAGAAGAAAGTGAACAATTGTGTCATCAGAATGCCAGCTCTTACCCTCTTCTGTTGAAGCAATCTTGTCTGGACAGGCTTAGGACTTTGTGGCTGCTATGGCATCCATGGGACTGTCTCAGGTAGTTTTTACACCCAATGCAGAACAAAGAGTATGTGCTGGAACAGATTTCCGGTGGGGGGGCTAGGAGGTTTCCGGTGATTTGAATCAGATGTCAGTTAAGGTGGTGACACTGCTCACCCCATCAGATTGAACCTCTTCTCTCTGGTTTAATAAGGAATTGGGTAAAATAAAATGGGCAGGGTGACAGTTGTCAAAAAACTGCACTCTGAATCTGACAGAGCTCATTTGCAGAACTATGTCAGCGGTGGCAATGGCAAAAAGTTTTGTCAGTTTTTCTGTGGATGGCTTTGAATTGATCAGCCTGAATGATGTGTGGACAGGGTTTTGGAGTTATTCAGCCACCTCCTGCAAGTTAGTCTCTTGTCCATTCTTGGCATGTAAAATCTTCTAGGGATAAACTTAGTTTGTCTTGCTAGAGTAATGCATTCATCTATGGTAAAAGGGAATTTCCTAAGAGCATTCAAAGAAGCTGTGGGTCAGGCTTTTATGGAAAAAGCCAGCGTTGGTAAAGAATGACATCACCAATTATAAGGCCTGTTTCCAGTCTCCCAGTTTTAGGCAAGGTGACTGAGCAGATGGCAGAGCAACTTCAGAGTTTCCTGGCTTCACGCCTGGTTTTTGGAACAAAGATGGGTTTGGTTGCTCTCGTGGTTGATCTGTGCAAATGAATAGAGGCAGTGTCTCTTTGTTAATCCCTTTAGATCTGTCAGCAGTATTTGATACTGGTGACCATCAAATATTCTTGAAGTATCTGGAAACAGGAAGAGGGATTACAGGGACCACCCTTTGATGGCTTCAGTCTCTTTTGACAGAACATTTACAAAAAGTTGCCATTAGAGAGGCTGATTCATCGGCTTGTGACCAGAAGCAGTATGGAGTTTCTTGGGGCTGTCTGCTCTTTTCAGTGCTCTTTAATATGAAGCCCCTGAATGGGATCACCTTTAGTTCTGCAGTTGGGTGCACAAACCTCCAAAAGTGGCCATCTTGGTCTTGAGCCAGTAGTTGAATGGTATGGTCAAATAGAACAAACTGAAATTGAATCCAGACAAAACAGAGATGATGCTGATTGGGAAACCTGATGCTTTTGATGTGATTGACATGCCTGCTGCCCTGAGCTATGGGAAGGGTGGGATAAGTAAGTAAGATAAACTTGGCTTAAAAACTTATCTGTCTGTCTGCACTGGAACATGCATCACAGTCCTTGAGATGAGAGATTATTTATTAATGTATTTAGATTTTTAGGCCGCCCTTCCTTGCAAGCAAGACTCAGGATAGATTACAACAGAAAAGAACATACGAGTAATTTAAAATTAAAACCAAGAATAAATACATCATACATAGCACCAATAATTCATCAGCGTAATTTAATCATTCCAAGAAGGTGGGGAAAAAATTCAAATTTCACAGGCCTTTTGGGGGGCCTTGTGGAAAATGGAGGGTATGAGAATGCCAGACTACATACTGTGCCATCACTGTCCTCAACGGAATGCCTGGTGGAACATCTCTGCCTTACATGCCCTGCAGAAAGGTAACAAATTTTGCAGGGTGTGGATGTTCTTCAGCAGAGAGTTCTGCCAGGTCGAGGCCAAGGCCAAAAAAGCCCTGGCCCTGGTTGAGGACAGATGGGTCTCTTTTGGGCTGGGGACCACCAGGAGGTTCTTATTTTCCAAGCATAATGCTCTTCTTGGGGCATACTGGGAGAGACAGTCCCAAAGGGTCCCTGACCGCTAAGGGCTTTAAAGGTCGAAACCAACACCTTGAACCTGATCCTGTGCTCCACCAGAAGCCAGTGCAGCTCACGCAGCACAGGTTGAATATGTGCAATCTGGGGAGTCTCCGTGAGGACCTGCACGGCCATATTCTGGACTAGTTGGCGCTTCTGGGTCAATCTCGGGTAGTCTGTCTGTCTGCACTGCACTCGGGTAGAGTGTGTTATGGTAGTCTGATCTGGAGGTGACCGTTGCATGGATTACTGTGGCTAGGTCAGAGAGAAGACAGGTAGGGAGCCAGTTGCCTGACTTGGTGCAGTTGGAGGAACACCAGTCTGGCAACCTTCGCGGCCTGGGCCTCCATTGATAGGGAAGCGTCCAGAGTCATGCCCAGAGTACTGATGGTTGATGCCGGTGTTAGGGAGTTAGCAAACCAGCTGTGCCCCCCCCCCAGCCACAGAACCTCTGTATTACCAGGATTCAGTTTCAGCCACCCTACCACGGCCTCCAAACTCTCAGCTAAATTCACGGGAATTCAGCATTGGTTGGTGGGGGTCTTTTTAACCAAGTTATGCCTGTTGAGTAAAAGACAAAGAGGGGGGAAATGAAATTATGAGGAATCTACGCAGCTGAATGCCAATTGCTGGGCTGCCTTGTTTGAATGAATATATAGCTTGATAGTTTGAATGAGTATGTCGCCTGCTTTACTGTATGCCAACTCTACCACCAAGCAGATTCTTTAAAATATAGTAGCCCTCAAAAGACATCAGAGATTATCATGCAAAGGCAAATGAGAATGGAGTCACTGTTTCAAAGAACCTGCCGTGTAGAGAGATGGAAAAATGTGGAGTGCATAGCTAGGACAGGAATTCTTAAGAATCTGCCCCAATGTGGAAGTGCTGGACAATACAGCTAGGAACAAAACTCCCGTTTCATCATATAAGTCCGCTTCCTTTTTCATTGGTCCACCCTACTGGCCCAGAGGTTGTCTGACTAAAGCTGAGCCAGAGTTGGATCTTGGAAGGATCAGAATAAATGGAGTGGAATTATTCTTAGATTTTTGGCTTAGAAAATTAACATCTCAACCCAATGTTATATGCTCCATTGCATTTTCATTTCCTCCTGGTTCCCTCAATCTATTGCGTAATCCCAAGCAGTGCTGAAGAGTAAAGAGTGAGGCTTGGATGATTTACTGCAGCCACTTGGAGAGACATACCAATGCCTTAGATGGAAAAGTTTCCCATAAGAGTCTTCCAAGAGGCTCCTCACCCCCTGCTGGATTCATCTGCCTCCTCAAAAGTACAGCCTTCAAAGGGAAGAGTACCTTGAGACAGAGATGCTATAAATACCACTGATTTCCATGGAACAATGACCCAAGAGTCTGTTTTCTCTGCACCTGAACACTTTCTGTCATCTGAGGCAGGTGGGCTGCATCAGTCTGATGGTGTTCTCTTGTTAAAAGTTGGCTCAGTTCTTGGAGTCAGGGAGGCATTTGTGCGCATGGGAAACTTTTTGCACATGGATTCCCCCCCCCCCCCCCCCAGTTCATTTGAATTGGTGAGCATCAAACAGAAAGCGAATTTGCATTTGTCTCTAGGAAAGACTCATAGTTTCTGTTACAAAATTCCGATACTTATGTGTATTAAAAAGGTCATGAAAATGTGATGTGAAAAAGCTGTATTTGAAAAAGAAAACAAAGCAGTTCTGCTTTTTATTATTTAACATCTTGAGACAATTGATTTCCCTCTTTTGTCTCTGTGTGTGCGCATGCATGCATGTGTATGTGTGTGCTTTTCACAAAGTCTTTAACAGGTATGATTCCATGAAAATCATTTGTTCTTTTTTCCTCTTTCCCATCTCCTCTACATTTGAACATGATAGCACCTCTATAAAAACCCGGTGGGTGGTTCATATTGCTGCAGTTGGCTCTAGTGCCTGCCTTTGTTTAGTTCTGAATACAGTTGCTTCTTTACTGGGGTGGGGCTGACATTAGATCTATAGCATGTCTGAGGAAACCGGAAACTCTTTATGGGAGTGGGGAGCAAGGTCTAGACTTCTCTCTCTCCACCATTATATGGGTTCAGAAAGGAGGGTTCTTATAGACCTGTATCAATGGGAAAGTGTTCAGCTGTAGCCAGCCATGATGCTGTATTCTGTAGGAAAGGATTAGTGTGGGATCATGCTAGGATCAGAGACTTAAGCCTTTTTCAGACAATCCATTTATGGAACAACAGATGTGTATTTGCTGCTCATTTGTTGTATGGGATCATTTGGGAAGATCTCATTTTCACAACATTCAGCCCCTAATACATTAGAGAAGTGTGATACTTTCCCCATCTAGCAGGGCTGTTGTGTCTTGGAGTGTTATGTGGAACATGGCTGGTGAGAGCCAGTTTGGTGTAGTGGTTAAGTGTGCGGACTCTAATCTGGGAGAACCGGGTTTGGTTCCCCACTCCTCCACTTGCACCTGCTGATGTGACCTTGGGTCAGTCACAAGCTCTGGCACAGCTGTCCTTGAAAAAGAGCAGTTTCTGTCAAGAGGTCTCTCAGCCCCGCCTACCTCACAGGGTGTCTGTTGTGGGGAGGGGAAGGGAAAGGAGTTTGTAAACCGCTCTGAGACACCTTTGGGTAGTGAAGGGCGGGGTATAAATCCAATCTCCTCTTCTTCTTCAAGTGTCACAGAAGCAAATAACTGATGATGAGCAACACTAAATGCCTTCTTCCATGTCTATGCGTTTTGTGATTTTTAATGGGTTTTTCCCTCACTCAAAACCCAAACCCACTCTGCCATTTAAGTGGAAGAACACTCATGTGTCCCTTTAAACTGAAACCAAACACTAGCAAAGCTGCCCCACCATTCTATAAACCTTTTACAATTTTGTTTATTTAGTTTTTATATATATAGGTTTCTTTCCAGATGGATATATGCCTCTTTTTGTTTATTATTGTGTAAACAAGCTATTCTCCCTCCCCCATTTACTATTTATGAACAGGATGTTATGCTGTTACTCCAGGATCAGTTACTATAAATACAGCAGTAAGGAGGGCTGTCGGTCCTCCTGTGCATCTGGCTGATGCTTTACAGGAATCCCAGAGGCAGCTGACAAATCCTTCTGACCCATAAACCCCCTATAATTACGGTTCTGATTGCTCCCCCATCCAATAAATGCACTGTTCTGAAGGTGTCTGAAGTCTGAGTCACTGTTCTAAGCTTTGTATCATTCATTGCGCTAGTCTCAGCTTCCTGATGTCTTCGCTTTTCTTCTTCTCCTTCCCCTATCACTGAACCTGATCCGTTGCTTCCTCTGCAAACATGCTGAGTTACGGGGTTTCCTTTAGCAAGAAGTGATCATTATACTCAAATGCAGGTTTGATTTATGACAGAGCTCTGATTGGTCAGCGAGTTAAGAGGAAATACCACCTGATAACAACTTTTCCTCCTATTGGAAGAGAAACTTACCATTTGAAGGAAGTGCTTGCATCTCCTTGGTAAGCATGCTCACATAGAACCAGCAACATCTGGGAAGCAATTTCCGTCTCAGGCTGTAGACTTGCAAAAATGAACAGGCAAGTTTGTGCTGCTGAGGTGGAATATATATGCATGGTGCAAGCTATGGGTAAAGGAACATAGACTCTGAGTCCAGGCTCATTCAGGAGATAACAGCATGGGGAACAGGTATGTTTTTTTAAATGGCAGTATTATTGTGCTGACTGCTTTTTCCCTGGTGCGCAGGGGTCAAGTCAGGAAGCTCGATGTTTTTTAAGCTAATTAGCCAGACTTGTATACACCAATCTGTGATTTTGTGGTACCTAGATTGCCTTTGCATTTGATGTCCTGTCCAACAGGGTTGGAGTTGGGAGCTGGTAGCGCGCGCGCGTGCGTGTGTTAAGTGCCATGAAGTCACTTCTGACTTATAGCGAACCTATGAATTAATTACCTCCAAAACATCCTATCAGTAATAGCCTTGCTCAGCATATAACACTGGCTGATTCACTGATGTGGGCAATAGATGGATTACCCACACCCAGAGGCAGTTTGACAGCGTATGCATGCATTGCCTGTTCCCACTTTTTTTGTCAGACCAAAAAGGTTAACCCTTAAGCTATAGCATATGCCTACACTGGTGCAAATTTACCTGAATAAAATACATTCCGCCTTCCTTTCGTGCTAGACCTCAATGGTGCACATGTTGGGAGTGCATTGGTACCTTTGTCAGCACAGGGTTTTTTCCTCCGTGCCACATTGTTGCGACCCAAAAATGCACTCCCTCCCTTTCAAGAGTTAAGGCACTACTGGGTGCAGCAAGCACTATGCTAGTGCAGTGCAGAAATTATAATTTCAGCGGGTAGCTGTTTTGGTCTGCAGTAGAACAGCTAGATTCACGTCCAGGTGCTACTGAACTTGAATCTAGCTGCAGAAATGATCTAACACTTACTGTAGCTGGAATAGCTTTTTAATTCCTAGGTTTGCTTTCTGATGGCTAAAAGAGAGAATGTCATGTGCATGCCTGAACTTAAGCAATAGCTACTGAACCATTCACAGGAGCGCATGCATGCAGAATTGTGAATTGGAAAGAAGCTCGTGGTGCCTTAAAACAGACTTATTTGGCATAAAATTTGGTGGGCTAGAGGCTACTTTAGCAAACATAGACCTTGTGGCTTCCTGTTTGGGCATACCTGCAGCAACTCCTGAACGTTCCACAGACTGGTACAAATGCTCCTTGTTTGACTACAAGAACCGTTCATTGGTACATTCCATCGCACACAGATACACACAGATTGTAACCCACCCACCCCATAAAGTGTACATGTCAGTGGAGAACCAGCCTGAGAACAATAACACAGGCATTTATATCTTGTGTGGTTCATGCTCCCAACTGCAAAGGGCCCAGAGGGGATAAGCAGTTGCCTGCTGGGGAAGGTGTTGGCAGGAGAGACGGTGGAGGGTGGAACATTGCACAGTTGCTTTCTCCTACTTTCCATCATCGCCAGTAAATGTTCTTAGAGGGAGCGAATGATACACTTAAGTGTGCTTCCTATGGTAACAGCTCACCCTTCCTGTTACAGCCTCTCAAGTTGCAGCTCGTCAGAGGAGCTTATGGCTGGCAGGGAGGTGTGTAGGAGTCAGAGCCATGTGGGAGGCTGGGAATTTTAATTTGATCTGTTTCCTAGCTGCCATTGTTCCTCCCTCCTTCCTGCTTTTGCGGCACTGGAGGGTGGTGACAGGTCTGAGGCACAGGATACAAAGGGGAAGCCAAAAGGCCAGGTGCTGCTGCTTCCCCGTCAGGGAAAAAAGCAACCCGGCTGACCATTGCCTTTTCACCTGCATCAGGAGGAGGACTTTTTTTCCTGCAGTTAGTGGAAGGTTCATCCAAAGA
This sequence comes from Gekko japonicus, assembly GCF_001447785.1. NCBI lineage: Eukaryota > Metazoa > Chordata > Lepidosauria > Squamata > Gekkonidae > Gekko > Gekko japonicus. The sequence continues at coordinate 640,401 of NW_015163609.1, forward strand.
AGAATTGCAGGGGAGGGAAGAACCATGTGTGCCATTGTGCACTGCTTGAAAGAAGAGTGGGATGAAATGGTTAGGCAGGAGGGTTGGCTGCTGTGATTAGGCCAAGGAATAGGAATGTAATGGGCTGGCTGTCCGTCCTCCTGTGCAGATTTTTCAAGTCACTTTGGTTTCACTCACATGGCAAGATAACTTGAAAAGAGATGTTGCAGTGGTCGTGTATACATTACTGCGGGTGGCCTCTGATTTTTTTTCCCTTCTCTTCTTCAGGCAGGGTTCTTGTGCCTTTTAATAGCCACAGAAATTCAAGAGGTAGAAATAATCCTACCACCACATCTCCATGTCAGGAAAAGCAGCCCCTTGTTATATTGCTGCCTTAAGTGTTTTAAGATATGGCAGGCATGTCAGAAAGAAGTGGTCACCTGCATTTCTCAAGGAGAATGGAGGGATATTGTAAAACTCTGCCTGTTGCACCATAGGAAAATTACCAGTGCTATGGTATTTGTTATGGAGACACATAGCTTCACAGGAGATACCACTTGTGATTTTGTATATGGTGTTTCCCCTTAATGTTAGTATTGTGAGTGTACCTTTCGGAAGTGCTTTCTCATGCACCACAGCTGTTGTGACTGCTGCAGAACCTGGTTGTGTATGCTGCATATTCCTGATCACAGTCAAGAGTACTGATGTTCTGTATGAGCCTATCTTACATCTGAGCCTTGGTTACTCTAAAGTTTGGTTTCTTCATCCCTGTCAGCCAGGCATATTGTTCCCATTTTACAGAAATGACTGAGTTGGGCTGGATCAAGCAAGAAGGGGAAGAGAGCTGAACTGACAATAATTCAATTCATAGATTGCCATGTTGATACATAGTTCATGTACTATTTAAGATGGCAAAACAAATTAAATTAAATTTAACATGAAAGGAGCAAGCCTGTGGGTTGTTCATGAGTTGCCACAGCTACACACAAGTGTGAAGCCACAGGTTACATTTGCTAAAGTGGGCTGTAGCACACCAAAGCCTGGGGAAAGTTCCCACCCCCACTGCCGGGTTTAGTTTTTCTCCTGGAATGTGTCAGTCTAAGCTAGTAAGTCTATAAGTAAGTGTGTGTGTGTGTGTGTGTGTGTGTGTGAATGCAAGGAGTAATTTGGAACACCCCTCCACTTTCCCACTCCAGAATTCTCTAAGATTTCTGGGCCTTGAGTAGGCTAATTTTCACACACACATTCCTGTTTTTCCATCCTTGAATGACTAGTCTCAATGATCTTTCAGAAGTCCTTTCACTTATCAGGCTAGGGATTTTTTCCTTTTGGTTAATTTACAGCGTCGATTTTTCTGCATCCCCAGAGATTTCCCAGAGTACTTAGAGGCCTCTGCCATGACTTTTGGCAGCCCCCTTTTGTTGTCTGTACTGGGGCCAGCTATTTTATTACTAGATATAGTGAGTTTTTTGTCTGCAAAAACTGTTCTCTGAAAACCCCTAACTCATATTTAGTGGTGGTTTGAGTCCGTTAGTAGCATTTTCCCATCACATTTTGCGGCACTTGCTGACTCAGGAAGGAAGCCTGCTTGGCAAGGGGTGGAAGTAGGAGGCCGTTCTTTTTCCGAAGGAGCAAAGGGTGTGGTGGAAATGTAATTTCGCCCAGCAGTCAAAGGAGAAGTAGATGGGTGTGAGTAAGGAGAAGGAGGACAGAGTCCACTTAGTACTGGCTGAACAGATGAGGAAATTGTGCAGCTTTCCCTATTGCTGCTTCTGCTGCAAAGTAACAAGGTGTACCTGCCTGTTCCACTCCTGGGCCATAATCTTAAGGTAGGGTAAGAGGCTCCCTTCTAGAGAAAAGGATCACTTTAAGCTTCCAGTTGGAGTGGCTTTACCCTTTTGTAAGCAGCAACCTGTGTGGACTCGCAGAAGAAAGGGTTTGTGTGTGAGAGAGAAATAATCTGCCTGCAGTAAATTCAACATGTAAAGAGAAGAAACAAAACATTTTTAAAAGAGTGTATTATAGTGGCTAAGAATGTGAACTGCATTGTCCCAGGTTCTAAACTTGCCCCAGTCATGAGCTCACTAAGTGGCTTTAGGCAAGCATTGTTCTTAGGTTGCCAGTATAATGTGTGGGGTGGGTGG
>NW_015163609.1:642591-673262 GCF_001447785.1 Gekko japonicus
CCCCACCCCCGCCACCTGTTGGCAACCCTGAGGCTGGCTCTTCTGTCTTTGTTCCTGATCTGTAGCATGGAGACAGTAAAACTAACCTCACTTATTGGGGGGTTTTGTTACTGAGATAGTGTTGGTAATCCTTTTTGATCTCTCTAAACTAGTGTTATTATTGGTGGTGTGATCATTCTAAGAAGCATTCTAAGAGGCAGCAAAAGAGAGGATGCAAATAAATCCAATTAGAATCATTATTCTAACCTTATCTACTGTCACCCAAGGTGGAATGTTGAACACATCTGGTGACTGCCTTTTCTCACTTCCCCTTCTTCTCTCTTGAATGTGTGTGTGTGTGGGGGGGGTATAACTGTCTTCTGCTTGTGGAAATACCCATGCTAATGCAGGAGGCTTTTCCCCATAAGTTGCTTTGATTTCCACCCCCACCCTGTTTTTCTCTTCCTTTAGCTAGAAGGGAAAAGAAAAAAAATCTTCTGAAGATGAGGACTAGATGCACCAGATATGTGTAGGCAGCTCTCTTTCCCCCACTTCCTTGTCCAGCAGGATTCCCCCTGCCCAGGCTTCACATGATCCTCCCCTCCAGCCTGGGTGACTCACCTTCACTGTGTCTTTCATTGATCTCTCTTGACAAGTTATAAATAATGCAGATCTTGCTGCAGCTACTAGTCCAGGGACCTTCTCAGGTCCCCCACTCTACCCTATGCCATTGTTGGCTAGCTGGGAAGGGTTTGCTTATCTCAGTTTAGTGATGCACACATCCAGACCCTGGTGGGATGGAATACAATCCAGTGTGGAAAGACAGTCTACTTACTAATTTCCCATTTGTGCACAGTTGTACTTAGGATGTGAGAAAGGGGTTATGGTCCCAGCCTTTCTATGTAAAGTGAAAAACTTTAGGATCCAAGTGAACCAAACTTTTCCCCCCTCCCAGTTTTTCGTCCTCCTGTTCACTCCAAGGTCTCAGGCAAACATCCCACTCACCTCCTAGGTTGTTCCATTGCAACAGGAAGTGCCAGTGTTCCCAGCTGTGCTACTACTTCCCTTTCCCATTGTGATTGTTTTGAGGAGGTTGGACCTCCTCTCGGTGCCTTGATTTCCTCACCTTTTGTGCTCTGAGAACCTGACAGATGACAGGCTATTATTAAAATGAGCACATATTATGGTGTGAGCAGGAAGTGCTGCCACTCTAAAGTTGTGCAGGTGGGCAGTTTTAATGTTTAGTTCTGATTGTAAGTGGGTTGGAGAGCATGTGTGCATTTAGCCTTCTTCTCTCCCCCCCCCAGCCAACACATGCACGCACACACACCTTCCTCGGTGCCAGCAAAATCTGAAATGCTAGGGGCAGTCTGGATGCACTAGTGGCTAATGCACTGCCACCAGGCTATTTAAATAAATCGGGTTTTGCTTTCCCCATAACAATCTGTAGTGCATCAGGAAAGGATTAGGAAAGGAAGGCTTGCCTACCCTTTCTTAGCTCAGCCAGCTACTCCCCCCCACCTTTTCAATTATTCTGCCAAGATAAATTTCTGTCCAAAGCTGTAATCTCCGATATGCAGCTTATAAACTAACTGCATATGTCAGGGCTTCTCTGGCCTCTTATTAAGCTGTGGGGGGAAAGAGCATGCGGATTGTAGAGCCAGACAAGCATTGGGTTGCCATCTTTCCTTCCACACTTTACTGCATTGCTTTCTCTTTCTCGTATGTTTATGTGCAAACTCCCGTAGTCTGAGAGGCACACAAATAACCTGTTACTGTGACAGTTGTCCAGAATATTGATTGCAGCCTGCACATAATGTTTCTGGGGTTGTAGGCAGGAACTAAAAGCATCTTAAGTCAGGAGAGGTATGCTGAAATAACTCTCAGATGGTACCTGAACAATGTGAGAAGGGACTATCCTTTGTCTTGAGAGTGTGAGGGGGAGAGAGCTTTCTGTTCTGGAGAACACTGAAGAATGAAAGCACATTTCTTCGCTGCTCTTTCTCTGATATTAAGATAGTAGAAGGGATAGTGTTGTCCTTAATGGTAACAATAGCATGCTGAATGAGGAACTACATGGTGGTGAAAGGTGATAGCTTCTAGACATGTCTGTCAGCAGTGAATGGAGCACTAAGCTAGGAAACATGTGCATATGCAAAAGGCACAGCTTCCATTTTAGAGGCACCATCACTGCTTTGGTTTGCTGTTCCTTTGATGTTGATTCATTCAGTCTCTCTGGACTAAAATTGATTGATACATGAAATGTGTGTGTGTGTGGGTGACCTGTCCTCTGACTTCAGACTGCAAAGCACTATATCTGGAAGTGTGTGTATGTATGTGTGAGAGAAACTCATCTGGCACTGTATTTGCTATGATAGGCTTTACTCTAGAAAAAGGTGGCTATGAGGACATATTGATGAAGGGAGGGTAGTCCATAAGAGCTGCATGCCGGTTCTGACCCATGCTCCCATCTTGCTCAGCACTTGGGTATGACTCCGGTGAACTGTCACTGGGCTCTGCTTCTGGATTGTGACTTTCCATCCACCTCCTTCCTGCTGCAGAGCTCTGCACTCCTGATAAGCCACCCCCTGGGGGAACCTTGGGCATGGTGTAGCCTTTAATGGGCTTGTGAACTTCCCAGTGACCTGTGTTTGGGATTCCAGCAGAAAAGAGAAAGTCAGGAGAAACCATTCCCTCCATCTTTATATGAGCAGAATTGCCTTTCCAGTTACTCAAGAGCAAGTTTGGATCCCGGCCTCTGTTTTTTAAATACTGGCCAGTTTGATGTTATGGGGACATTCATAAGTAGACCATGATGTCAAAAGAGATCCCTTGAAAACATCCAGCTGCTGGCTGTTACAGGTATGCACTGTCTGAACATAAACATGATGTCTTGCAGTGGCTAGTATCTTCAACAAATCTTATCCCATGGCATTGAATTCCACAGGCTAAAATTGTAAAGAGTATTTTGGCTGGGTTGCCAGGACTGGTTGCAGCTAATAGTTTGCCTCCGGAGTTAGTTTATAATCCTAGAGGGGTGATAAAATTCCTGTCAGTGTCATTTTAAAAAATAATTAGATGAGTGTCAATTGCATGTCATTATTATTATTCCTGTCAGTTTCATTCCTGGGACAAGCTTGAACATGGAGTCTCTGAATGAAATAGACATGAAATTGGTGCACATTTCAATATGTGAAAGCTATATTGATACAGATCTTCAGGCCCTGAGTTTTAATATATATGTAGAATAAGCATCCCTTTCTGACTTTTAAAATTTAAATTATTCTACTGCTGAAGACCTCAGAGAGAGAGAGAGAGAGAGAGAGAGAGAGAGAGATCATCCCTATCCCGTATCGCTTCTTGGGGTCATAGAATTTTTTTGGCTAGCACAGAATTAGTGTGACAGCTCTGTTCCTTGCCACCATGCCTGGAGCAGGAGTAAATATATCCATTTTGAACATGTGGTGAGTGACTGTCCTCTGCTTCCTATTTGGAAATTAAGACCGTGCTAAAGAAACCTTGAAACATACAGCTCATTTTTGCAATCCCTGTATGGCTGCCAGAGGTGAAGCTGTTTTCTTGCTAAGGCCAGGCTATAGCAGGGGGGCATGCACAGAGAAAGTGAGAATTGGGCACTTTCCTGCCATAACAGTAGAGTCAACACTGTTGTCTCCACATGGTGTTCTCGTATCTAGAAATAACCCCCAGAGGTAGCACTTAACACATCTCCTCTCCCTGTTTTTTTCCTCTTGTGTTGTCTTTGGTGCTTGGCTTCAGAGTCACTCTCTCTCTCTCCTTTTCTCTTTCCCTTCTCTGACAAAATAACTTCTGTAGAGGTGAGTCAACCTTGCTTGGCACTCAGATAAGCTTTGGCACCGAGTGCTAATTAAAAGGTGTGATGGGAGCCTTGTAATCACTCTGTATAAAACACTGTGATTTGCACTGAGGAGGAGAGTATTATTACCTGATTTTTTAAATATATATAAAGTCTGTCAAGAAGGTTTTCATTTTATAAACTCTCTTTTTAAAATATATATATTAATTTTATTTATATTTAAGCATGTTGACTTTCTGGAAGCACCCTCAATGCTGTTTAAGCACTGCCAAGTTAAACCTATATCTCATTGGAGAAATTGTTTGTATGGTTGCTAAGGGCTCTGTACCCATAGAAAGGAAAATAATGGCCAGTGGCAAGAGCCATGTCCTCTGCTGGGCAACTGCTCTGTGGGCAGAGTGTTTAAGGACTGGTGGATCTCCTGATGGCACCTGGTATTTTTGGCCAGTGTGTGACAGATTGTTGAACTGGATGGGCCAATGGCCTGATCCAACATTGGCTTCTCTTATGTTCTTGTGACTTACCTGGAGCAGAAATTGCCAGCCTGAAGTCACATATAAACCTGTCCACTGCAAATGCATTCCTTCATCAGCTACCTGCACATTTAAATTACCCAAGAGGGATCTCCTGAAGGGAGTGGAATTCAGCCCCACCAGCAGGGCAGAGTCAGCCTAATGCACAGGTGGATTGATGCAGATGCACATCTGTGTGTGTATCTACATAGCAATATTTATCCATTGCCACACATCACCCACCCCTAGTTGAATGTATATATGTCTTTTGATGTGGATGGGGAGGTGTGTCACACTTTGGAAGCAGTAGTTGTTAAACATGATGAGATGTTGGGCTAGGTTTCTTATCATTTGGCTTTCCACCCAAGTTGCTGATGGTGCACTCATCCGTCATGGGTTCATGCATACAATTACAGGATCATTCCAACAGGCAGTAATCACATAGTTTGTGGTTACCAAGTCATTTATCTGTTAAGGATCTTCTGTTTTTTAGAACATGAAGCACTTCTGTGTAACTTAGGGCTAGTGCAGAATCATGGTATGTCCTCATCATATGTTCTCATGCTGCCTTTGGAAGCAGTTATCTTGTGTCTTACTCTTTCAGAGGGTCAGGGTAGTTTTATTTTTGATAAAGCCACAGTTATAATGTGTGCAGATATCTGGCAAAACTGCTAGAATGTCATCGATAAAGAACAGATAGTAAGATACTTTCACGCATTCAGTAGTGCTGTGGGGCACAAAACCACACATTTTGTGCACTGTGGGAGCCAATGAGATATAATAATTTAGAATCAGACTAAGATGGGTTGTTGTTGTTTTTTCAGACTCCCACTCAGTCCTGAAATTCACTAGGTGAAATTAGATATGTTTCTCCCTCTCTTGGTTTAGTCTACCCTTCAGGGTTGACTAGTGAGGATAGAATGGGAGAAGGGAAGAACTATGTGCAGTGTCCCCGATCTCCTTGGTGAAAAAACAGGGTAAAAGAATTAAGTTAAATTTTCAAATTTATTAAAAAGTTATATATATATGCCCTTTATTATAATGTAGCTTGCTCCTGAGCTCCTCACTTTCCCAAAGTCACCAAATATAACATTTCTCCTACGAACTACTGCCCTGTACAAACAGCATCCCCTATGTCAAAGTAGGAAAACCCAGGTAGGAAAACAAACATCTGCTGCTTTAAGTGGCTGGGACAAGGAGGTGGGTGTCTATATTTGGGGAAGGAGAATGGTGTAAGGTGGGGGGTTGGGGGAAGTGTGTTTGGCCAACTCCTTAGTCCTGCCTTGATGATGACTGACTGGGTTGTGCGTGATGTGCCAGACACCTTGGTGTGAGATATCACAGCCAGACTCAAATGTAGCTTTTAACAGTTATAAAGAAAAGGGCTGCAAATCTCATGTGTATTCGGTTGCCTCCACTTATAGCTGCATGAAACATTACAGAATTTCTGCACTTTCCTGCTTCCTTTACAATGTGTGTAGATCATTGCAAGGAAAGCTGTGAATTCACATTGTAGGAAGCCACAGTCGTATAATTATGCATGGAGCAAAAACACACGTGTGCGAACACTTACATCTATATGCAGGTTGCATGCTACTTCCTTCATGGAAGTGCAACCTACATAAGAAACTTGTGATATTAGAAATATTTGTTACTCTGAGAAGAGCAACATGAACAGTCTGTTTTACCATAAAAGTCTGAGGAAATGCACTCTTCTTTAGGGAACAATTCTGTTGTGCAGATGATGCTGCTTCCAGATCATGTCTTGATCCACCCTTGCATTCTCAGAGAGCAGCCTTGGCTCAGTTTTTGAACTCAGATGAATGAAGATGGAAGATCCTCTGAAATGTGCTTTGGCACAAATGTGATCAGGATAGGATCCTGTCTCATGGGACAACTGCCAAAGTGCAGCTTCAATTTTTGACAGTAGACAGGTGGTGGTTGGTGGGGTGGAGTGTGAACACGGCAAAACTCCTGGCCTAGAATCTAAACTGATTAAAATGCTAGAAGAGGGAGGCAGGATGGGATGGGATGTAGGATCCCCACTGTCCTTTGCTTTGGCAAACCAGTGCTGAGGAAGTGTGTTAGCAGTGGCTGCTGCATAAGTCTGAACACGTTCCCTTGCAGAGTTCCTTTGGATGCTGAAGTGAATAGAATAATAATCTGCACTTGATCTCTGCTCTTTGATCTTTGACTGGCTGTGCCTGTTCTAATCACTTTCATCCTTCTCTATCTGTCTAAAGGTTTTTGCTGTGCATGTAGTAGCATAGCATTTTGGCTTCTCTAGGTAGATCAAAACTAGACCTGTTTGCAAATCATGCTGGGAAAACTGGCATGATTCATACATAGCAAGCCATGGTTGCACAGCAAGGTTGAGGGACAAGCCACTGTTCATAGATGGCTTGGAGGCAAGAGAACAAACCATAGTTTGCTGTTTGGGTGTAAAAACACATAATGGCTTACCATGAAAATGGAAATGTTCCATTTCTGGCCATGTGCAATGGGAAGAGGGAAGAGGAGGGAGAGGGTAACCAAGGACCTCCCAGACATGTTCTGAAACAACAAATCATGGCTTGTCAGTCTATGTTAAAAAGGATATTCTCTTTATTGCACATGCACAATAAGAATAAGAATCCCCATTAAGAATCTTTGTCACTACATATACAGGAGCTAATTGAAAGTATACAACATGTATTGTACATTGAGGGTGTTCAGGGCCCTACTTGGAAGCCAGACAGTTAATTACAATTTTGTAAGACCCATATACATCTTATAAGATCAGTATGGACCACCAGTTCTCTTAAATGCATCCATATGAGAGCTGTAGGGTCGCCAACAGGCCTGGAAAAAAAAGCCATGTCCCTTTAATAGAGGATTAATTTCTGGAAATGGGCAGATGAAGTTTTTCACGACATGGAGCTAATAATGTCCCTTTAAGCTTATATTAAAGAGACGGCATTTTTTTCCCCTTGAGGCTGTTGACAACCCTAGAAAGCTGTGATGAATCTGACCTGGCTGCACAGACGTTTTTGCACTTCTGCATAGTTCTTAAAATGACAGGGATAGTCTCTGTGGGACTTGGGCAGTCAGCCACAGCAGCAACACACTGTTTAAAAAGGTAAAGGTAAAGGTTCCCTTGCTCGAAAGCCAGTCGAATCCTACTCTAGGGTTGTGGTGCTCATCTCCGTTTCAAAGCCGAAGAGCCAGCGCTGTCCGAAGACGTTTCCGTGGTCATGTGGCCGGCATGACTAAACACCAAGGCGCACAGAACGGTGTTACCTTCCCACCGAAGTGGTACCTACACTGTTTGGAGCCACAATAAAGGTTGCCTCCTTTAATGCAGTATAAAGGGAGAGATGCTTCCTACTCAAGATGTATGGATATTCTGCAGTCAGTCAGCAGGTGAAGAAGGGCACTCTGCAGATGCTCAGAGGCACTTATTTGATTGTATTATGGGATATTGTCTTCCGGAGGTTCTCCTTCTTCTTGGCAATTAGGCATTTGGATTGGGGGGGGGAGGCTGTTTGAAGCTTGTTCTTTCTGTATACCTGCATCTAAACATAAGCAAATGCCTTTGTAGGTGATTCTTGGCCTTTGTGCTTATGTTTAATATGGGTATCCAGGAGTGGGGAGGTTGTTTTGCAAGGGAGGGGCTTGTTCTGAAGCTCATTTCAGTGCTACTGGGCTCTGCTAGACAGCATTAAAGGGCAAGGTCCTGTTTCATTATCTTGGCTCATAACATGTAAAGGATTTTCTGAGAATGAATGAAGATAACAAGTGAAGGGTGGGGGAGTGTTGGCGTACCTGGCTTCAGGGTCCTCCACCTACTTGTGGGGAAAGCAATGATAAATGTGTCAAAATCATGGATCTCCATCAATCTGTGAAAGGTAAATTGCATGTGCATGCTCAGCCACAATTTGGATCAAGACCACACATGGGAAGGGAGAAGATGTAACTCAAACCCTTTCACTAATCAAAACCAGGCTTCCTGTGCTGCTGATAGTGCTTGTTTATGTTTTACAAACTGGTGATGGGTGACTAACATGAATAACATTGAAAAAGTTGTCCTAGATATTAAAGGTAAAGGTTTCCCTTGCTTGAAAGCCAGTCGAACCCGACTCTAGGGGACGGTGCTCATCGCCGTTTCGAAGCTGAAGATCCAGTGCTATCCGAAGACGTTTCCGTGGCCATGTGGCCAGTATGACTAAATGCCAAAGCACACTGAATGCTGTTACCTTCCCACCAAAGCGGTACCTATTTATCTACTTGCAATTTCTTGCTTTCGAACTGCTAGGTTGGCAGGAGCTGGGGCCAGAAGATGGGAGTTCACTCCGTCACACAGTACTAGGGTCTCGAACTGCCGAACTACAGACCTTCCAGTCTGCAGCGCAACGTCTTAACCTCTGAGCCACCACGGCTCATCATCCTAGACATTAGAAACTGTTTAACTGGGTATTGATGGATATCCTGTGAGAGGATTTGAAATCACACAGGAAGCCCTTGATGTATATTGTTTGGTGCCATAGTGGGTTTCTTTGTATCTCTTTGGCCCATTGGCACTGCCTTGGTTTCTAAAGATAGCTGTGCATCACTAGCCTTGCACCACCACTCTGTGCTGAGACTTGGAGCTGGAGGACTCCAGTAGGTGTCAGACGTGACATTAGGATTTTGGAGATCTGTGCAGGATACTGGGTCATCCCTCCTCATCATCTTCTATTTTCCTCTCCACTTTCCTTCGCACTGTCTGCCATCTTGGAGTAGGAAGAATGAATACAAACCTTGCTTTGAATTCTTGAGCTGATGTTTTTACAAGGATCTTTTTTGTAGTGCCAGCAGTGATAGGAGCCATAGAGTTTTATGGTACCTGCTGCACATTGTTTACAGTCTCCATTTGCTGAACAAACTAGAGATGTAGGAAGGGTCATCATGACTGACAAATGGATAGTGAGGCCAAGGGACAGAGTGTGATGATAATGAAAGAGCAGCAAAAACTAGATTCCTGTATAGCAAGACAGCATTCACAATTTCCCTCCATAGAAAGGCATCCCCAGTCATGCACAATTTTTTGGAAGTAAATCCTATTGTTTTCAGAGGGGTCTTCCTTCCAAGCAATTGCAGCCCCATTGGCTTGTAGGAAAACAACTTCTATTGTAGTCATGAATTCACAGATTCTCCCACCCATCACTCTGCAATCTGTACGCACTGGTAATTTTTGAATTCTAGCTTCTACACATGGCTGACTTCCCCCTTCTGTCCCCTCACATGCCATGCCTCCCCCTTCTGGTCTTTATCCTTAATAGTTAGTTCTTACATGCAGAATTGGGCTGTCTCAAATTGCATCCCTAGTTACCACTCCCTTAATACTAGCTAAAGAGTGGTGCCCTTGAGAGGTGATGGCATTTGCACTGCAGCCTGCCTCTTGCTGTCCTGCAACTGTTGTTTTGAAAGGCCTCCCCCTGTTCCACTGAATGCATGATCTCCACCTGGCAGGACAGAGGTGTAATGCAGCTGTTTATTATTCTGGGCAGGTTCGTCTGCAGCACTGCATCAGCCATCATTTTTCATCAGCTGCTCGCTCCCTCCCTCCCCTCTTCCACACCCCCTTGGTTGTATGCTCATTCTCCTCTGCTCCCCCTCTGTGCTTCCCCTTCTCGTTTCTCACTTGGCTAAACCCAGAAATTGTCAGAAGAGTCTCTGATGTGAGTGAGTGAATGTGCTAGTTAGGGAGTGGCTGTGACAGCAGTATATTGAATGAGGCTTGGTAGAAATCTTGGGGCTGCTGGATAAGCTGATGCAGAGGGGTTTTGGTGCATGGGGAGTAAGCTCTTCCCAATTTCACTTTCCCAACCTTCATGTTGCTGGAGCTTGTCTTTTGCAGTGCCCCGGCTCTCCTGTGCTTTTCTATCACCTGTTTTCTTCATTTGAATAAAGCTTTCATGTACTCATCAAAAGCCCTAAAATGCCATCCAGGCAAGCAAAGCTTTGACAGCCCCTCTCTTTTACCTTCCTTAGAAGGTGTCTTCTCCCATATGCATAGGTAAATGCATTCACTTTCACCTGTTGTAGAGCAGACTGCAGTGGATTTTAAACTCCCTGATCTCAGGAATCTCATTTATCTCCTGTGGCATCTTTGTGCATTGCAGAAGGTTTTTATGTTTCAGGTTGCATTCTTCATTCATGCAGGCCTGGCTGCTGCCCCATACAAAGTGTGGGTATATCCAAGATGTCTTGTCTCAGCGGCAGCATGTTACAGAAGAAAACTGGCAATGACAGATAACCTCCTTGGGGATTTGTGATCAGCCACTAGGAATTTTAAAACCATTGAAGTCAATTAATGGATTCGAGAGGGGATGGCTGTACTGCAGAGATGAAGAGAACCAACATTTTAGGGCTTCTTGCCTGTTGTTCTTTTCCTATCATATTGAAAGCCAGTGTGTATAGTGGTTAGACTGTTGGTAAAGGTAACAGTAAAGGTTCCCTTGCTCGAAAGCCAGTCGAATCCGACTCTAGGGTTGCGGTGCTCATCTCCGTTTCAAAGCCGAAGAGCCAGCGTTGTCCGAAGACGTTTCCGTGGTCATGTGGCCAGCATGACTAAACACCAAGGTGCACGGAACGCTGTTACCTTCCCACCGAAGTGGTACCTATTTATCTACTTGCAATGTCTTGCTTTCGAACTGCTAGGTTGGCAGGAGCTGGAACTAGAGATGGAAGCTCACTCCGTCATGCGGCACCCGGGTTTCGAACTGCTGAACTACTGACCTTCCACAGCCTGCAGTTCAGCGTCTTAACCACTTGAGCCACCGCAGACTGTTGGACCCAGGTTCAAATCACCACTCTTCGATAGAAGTTTGTGGGGTGATGCTGGGCCAGCCGCACACTCTCAGCCTAAACTACTTTACAGGGTTGTTGTGAGAATGAAATGGAGAACAAAGGGAGCTGCTTTGATTTCCTATTGGATAGAAAAGCCAAGTATGAATAAATAAATATGGACTAGCTTGTTTCTCTGTGGAGAAATATGGACTACCTTGTTTCTCAGCTTTGACTAGCTGTTTCTCTGTGATATACAGACCCTTTTGCTGTTTATTTTAACTGAATGTATAGACTGTTTTATCCTCATCACAGAGCATTAGGCAGGGAACCATAGACTTAACAACCAAACATAATACCCCTCTTAAGTTAAAACTGTAAGAAACCCTACCCCTTCCTTTGTACATACTGGCTTAATTCTGCTTCCCAGTCTATACTAAAATCTTTGCAATACTGCCCAACGGTTTTGAGGTGTGACAGATTTCTAGCAGGAGGGGCTTATGATCCATTCCCTCCAGTCAGGGGTCATTTCGTAGAAAAAGAGGTGCAGGAGCTCATTAGCATGACATCACCGGAAGTGTCAGAAGGCAACACCCACCGCTCAGGCTCCACTGGACTGTTTTGGATTGCTAGCTATTGAGGGGGGGGGCCATGCAGATCTGTCCTCAGAGAGGAGAGAGAGCTTGTACCTGAATAAAACTTGGTCTTAAAGGTGCCACTGGACTGTTTTGGACTGGGGGGGGGGCTCTGCAATTTACATGGTTGCGTCTTGCTCTGACGGAGGGCTGCTGGGAGCAGGGGGTGGGGCTTGTTGCATGTGCCCACCCCCTGGGCTCTTTACTGCCGGAGTTCTGCTCCTGTGCGCTCCTGCAGGAAATGACCCCTGCCTCTAGTGATGTTGACTCGATATGTGGGTGTTCAGCTCATGATGTTGCTGTTTGCTTTGAGCAGTCATATCCAGGCATAGGAGAAGAGATATGCTGCTCAAGTGTGTTGGGTCCCTTCTCTCCAAATATTCACAGATCATTTGCTGTTATGGTACTCAATTCCTCTACACACCTGTTTATTCCCCCTTCTCTAGTGTTTGTTTCCCTGCTGCTTCTCTTTCTGTAGTCGACCAAAGTATACTTTTGTTCCATACCCTAAGCACTTGCAAAAAAAACAATTTTGTTGTTGTTTTTAGGACATTCTCTAAAACAAAAGCATGAGATTCAGATTACTGAAGTGCTATTGTTCCCTTCCCCCTCATCCTACATGCAGATTGCACAGAAGTTGATAACTCAGGCCGTGTATCCACAGCAGGCAGCGTAAAGGGACATCGGGATCCATAGAGTGCCAGAAATACAATATGAGTTCAAATAGTGTGTAAGGAAACACAAATGGAAAGTGTAAGAAAATATGGCAGGGAAATTTTGTTTATCAGTGTTGCATAGGCTATGCAACTCTGCATAGAATTGCACTGTGAAAGACCTTGGGGAATTTCACATTACCCTTTTAAAGCCGGTTTTAAGCTGTTATTGATCCGTCTTGGAGTAAACCGGTACAGGGCTGCCATTTCACACAAGCCTTTCCCCTACCGGTAAAGAGCCATCTCTGAAGCAGTTTGGCATTTCAGACTGCACCACTTTTCCCCGCCCTTTTTCACCCTCGTGGGGCGATCTCTGTCTTTTTTTTTACATTTGTTTTAGAGCACTATAGCGCTATAACGCAACACTAAAACAGCATTATAGCAGCCCCATTGGAATGCCTGGTCTCCACCGGGATATATGAGATGGCTACATCTGCCACCTGGAAACAAGTACCCCATTGGATACAGGCTTCAAGCGGGAGATGAGGGTATCAGTGATTGGTGAGACAGATGTTACTAACCCAGCCTGATGTGCACCCATCCATGCCAAGAGGCGATTGGCTGGGAAGTGACTGGCACAGAGCTGGGTCAGGTATAAATGGCAGGAAGGCAAGCCCCTTATCTTTGTGGGTTGAAGTTGGTGAGTGGTAGGCTTGTCTGGTTACAGTGGTTTTGTGTAACTATGTGAGAGGCTACTGATCTATTAGTCATGGTCTCCATAACTTCCTGGTTGCAACCCATCACCTTCCCCTGACTCATCTTTGGGCATAAAAGGGTTAGCAACATCTATCTCACTAATCACTGATGCCCTGATCTCCTGCTTGAAGCCTGTATCCAATGGGGTACTTGTTTCCAGGTGGCAGATGTAGCCATCTCATGTATCCTAGTGGAGTCCAGGCATTCCAGTAGGGTTGCTATAGTGCTGTTTTGGTGTTGCATTATAGCACTATAGCACTCTAAAACGAACGTTAAACAAAAAGACAGTGATAACCCGCGCTGGCAAAAAAGGGCGGGAAATCGCACTTCAGAAATGGTACGAGAAATTGAAGACCACTTGGAAGCAGTTTACAGGTAAAACGCTTCAGCCACGTTTCCTGAATGGGACAGAAGTGTTTCTGTCTGAAAGTGAAAATATACTCCGGTAGGGAACCGTTACTAAAACGGTTCTGTCTGAAATGTCAGACCAGAAACCATTAGGGAACTGTTCCTGTACCAGAATATATGGGCTGTCTGAAATTCCCCCTTGTCTTAGACATTCTCTCTCAGCCTAATCTATTTCAGAGAGTTATTGGTAGAACAAATGCAGGGAACCAAGTACACCACTCTGAGCTCCTTGAATAAATGACGGGATAAAAATGCAATGGAATAAATAATACATTTGCTGGGGTTTTAAAGTAAATCTGAAGTTTCTTGTGGTTGTGCATCAGGTTCTGCGTGGAATTTCGTGTGTGTGTAATCTTGGAAGATGAACAGTCCTTCTGTATTAGAGCCCTTGCATGTCATTTTATCATGTAACTGCTTTCTGCGGACTGACAGATTTGAATTTGTAATGTTGGGGCATTTTGCCTTGATGCTGCAAGAAGAGTTTGTTGTAGTAAGCCAATAGGGCCTTCAAAGAAGCCTTTTTAATGGGAATTAAGTGGTGACTTTTCCCTAGCTAAAATGATCCTGTGGACCTTAAAACATGTATGTCAAATGGTGACCTTTTTGAATCTAGAAAGCTCTGAATTAATGACTTGAACTTTTATAGAATAATCAAGGTTCAAGTCCTTGGAATCAGGGGGGTCCACTTGTCTATCAAGCTCTGCCTACATAATGTCCTGCTATCTTTGCTCTAATGAGCTTATAATATAAGAAGCAGGCTCTCAAGGGCTCAGTACCCTTTTAGGGACCTAAATAAGATCAGATTGAGCGCCCTTTTGGGATGTATTTATAGAAATGCTGGCTTTCAAAACAAGACCACTTGGATCACTGCAGATCAAAAGCTGTGAAGAAACAAGCTATGAGGGAGAAAATTGCACAAATTTTGGTCATTCCTGTTCAGTTGCATCTTAGACGAGACTGCCTGAAGCGGCAATCCTTTGCACACTTACCTAGCAATAAACTACAGAGATTAAAGTGGAACTTACTTCTGAGTATATATGGATAGGATCACACTGCTATTGTGCCTAACAGTGGGCCTAAGCCTGATTAAGGACACTTCCCTGGAACCCTCTTTCTGTTTGTTAGCCTGTCTTGTGGAAGGTCCTTGAAAACAAATGGGAACAGAGACCTTTCCCTTCCCCCCCCGCAAGAATTTGTTTTTATCTCCCTTCTCCCAACCTGTGGCAAGGAATCCCTGGCGTTCTAGTTCTGAGAAGGAAAGGAATCTCGCTGTTTGGAAAAGGAAGATAATGATAGGTGCCCTGCAGGCTCCTCCAGGGGTAATTATGGACTCCACCATAACAATATTAATTAGCTGCCTTTTTTCTTAACCTCTAAGCTCTTTTCAGAAGATGTTATTTGCTATTAAAGAAGGGAAAATAGCAAAAAAAATAATCTCCCACTGCCCCTCCCCAACATGCTATTAATCAGCAGGGGTTTGTTTAATTGGATCTGCCTTCTTAGCCTCCTACCACGGAAAGCTTTAATGCCTTTAAACATAGATGAGTAGCTGCTACCTGGGCTTCTTGGTAGCTGTGCCAGGTTTTGTAGGCAGTGATCCCAAATCTATTCCTCTGAGTGAGATTGGAACCTGTGTTAATCAACTATCTGTTTTTGGAGTTCTACATTTCCCCCCACCGTATTACTCACCCCTCTCTCTTATACACATTCACACACACACACCCCACACACAGTTTTTTCCAAGGTTACATAGTTGTGAACCATTGTGACCTGGATAGCCCGGGCTAGTTGGATCTTGTCAGCTCTCAGAAGCTAAGCAGGGTCAGCCCTGGTTAGTACTTGGATGAGAGACCACTGAGGGAGCACAAGGTTGCTATGCAGAAGCAGGCAATGGTAAACCATTTCTGTTCATCTCTTGTCTTGGAAACCTTGTCTGGTTGCCATATGTTGTCTGTGATGTAGCAGCATTTTCCACTGCAGTTGTCAAGGGCCTGTAGTTTGGAAGACTCTTGTAGTGTAATGAAAGAGCACCGGTGGCTCCAAGAATTGCAATTTTGATTGAGATTAGTTGACGATACGCATAATACTTGCCTGCCTTACAAGATGTTGTAAGGATTGCTTTCATAATATATGTGAAATACTTTGAATACTGAAAGCATTATACCAGTCCTAAGTAGCTGTTAGCAGAAACTACACTATTTGAAACTACGCTTTTTGGCTACATCACCAACTGGGTTTTCCTCCTTTATTCCTGTGCCTTTGTCAGTTGTACAAGAGCCAGAAATTCAACAGGTAATGCTTTCCCGTTGCAGCATTTTTATGATAGGGTAGTTGCATCAGCTGAATTTATAGTGCTCAAAAGGCAGGAAAGGCAGCACATTTATCCTAACCACCTTTAGGGTCTGCTGCCATAAGATTTGCTGATTTCCTATCTTCAATTACCAGACCTTCTATCTACTTTGGGAAGAGCTTGTAGCCTGTCTCTTTACCTAGAATCCTGTTTAGTCTCTTAGCAGTAGTTGAGGCTCAATTTAGGCATGATGCCAGGTGAGCTAAAATACTTTAAACATGTAGTGTTATAAGCACACCAAAAATTTCGAGTTCTTGTAGTCTCCATGTTGGCATGGTAAAACTTTATATGAGCCAGCCTCTTAGATCCCTTTCTTTCCAGGTGGGTGGCAAAGAGGGCCGTTCCACAGTGGTACCTTGGTTGTGGAACTCCTCCTCACAGCAGCCTGTTGGATGCCTGTTCTTTAAAATTTTAGGTGGCTAGTTTGATTCATCTTGATTGGTTTTGGTTGTGTATGTGTGGTGTCTCTCTCTCTCTCTCTCTCTCTCTGTGCATGTGCTCTTCCCTTCTGTATCCTGGCTTTAGTCATATATGTCTTTGGATTGATTTTATTGTTTTCTGTTTTGTTGACTATTTGCTGAGATGTTTTAATTGTTAATTTTATATGGAAGCCACCTTGGAAACCCTTGGCTGAAGCAGGTATAACTTATGAAGACAAGTTTATTATTTAATATGCATGGTAACGGAGGGCCCAGTTTACCAGGCCTGTGGGGTGCTGCCTGGGCCAGTCTTTTTTAGCTTGCCCTGCATCACCTTTAAATTGTACCTGAATTGAAGGGGCTAGCCGTGTTGTGCACAAACACTTGGAACTTTATTTTGTACTCTTGTGGAAGAAAAGCTGCTTGGGGAGGGGGGAATCTGGGGAAAGTTTGTTTCGGGAAGTGTTACGCACATGCACACACACCACAACCTTGTCTGTATTCTCTCTGCCAATATTGTTTTTCATTTCAAAACAGGCAGTGGCTGAGGTTCAGTTAGATGTAAATGCATATGACATACAGTTAGTTTCATGGAATCAAAAGGTACCAGGTGGAGTTTATTGTGGATAAATCATTTCCCCTTGGCCTAGGAGGTGAATGGCACTGTCAGAGCTCTCTGTCTTGTTGGCTCAGGAGTTTATTCTCACTGAGTCTTCTCTGTGCAGGGGATTCTGGGTGAAGGATAGCAGTACAACTTGCCCTGTTTTGTTGGGGCTGAGAGGATGTGACTAGGGAGCATAACAGTTTGTCCTTTGAACACTTCCTTACCCCCCTCAGTTCCTCCATCATCCATCTGTTGCCGTGTTCCCTTTTCTATCCTTCTGCAACTGGCGATTTCCTTGAGGCAGATTGTCATTTGCCAGTGCTGGGTACTTTGGTATGTGGTGGAAGCTGCTTATTAGCTCATATTATGTTCCTATGTCTAGTGCAACACAATGAATGACAGTCTCTGGCTTCTGCTAGATAACAGTATAATTTCTTTAGCTTAAATCGCAGTAGAAGTAGTTATTTTGGTACTCTATTCAAGTGTGGTTAATGACTTCTTAGTTAGACTCATTATGTTGCTTGTTTATCAAGAACAGATCTGTTCCTGTGAACTAACTCCTCCTCCAAATGTTATTATCAGACCACCCTCCAAATGTTATCATCAGACACATATACCCCAGTACTGGGGAAACAGGGTGTTTGTGCGAAATAATGTGTAAAAGACAACAAGTCATGAACTTTTTATCCAGCCCAATAGTGAGCATCATGGCTATGATGCGCAGTCATTGCTAGACTGGTGTGAATTTGAGCATAAGAAATTCAATGCTAGATTCATGGTAAGAATTCAAGATGAAAATAAATAGTCCATTACACTTGAAGACAAGCAAAAATAATTGGAAGGGCGAGGGATGAGCTTTGAGGCATGTGAGTCGAAAAAGTTAGTTTGTTAACCTTGACTTGGCAAGACAGATAAAATGCTGTAGGAGATTGAGAAGAAGAAAGTTGCTATCCATTGGGAGATACATATTATGCTTGGTTTGCTTCCATGCCAGTGATCTAGTCTGGTTTGGCTGTGAATATGAACTATGATTTTTTTTTTACTCCTTCCACACAGCATTGTGGGACACTAATGCAACTTCCAGCTTCTCCCTAGCTTTGCTGTGGTCTTCTGTGAATCTGTTTTACTAAAATGTTTTTGGAAAGACTGCAGTAAAGCCAAGGTGAATGCCCTGTGGACAAAGTGCAGATCTTTCTGGTCCTGCCCCCGGAACAGGCTTTTGGGGATTGTGTTTTTCTTGATAGGTAATTGACATACTGTTATGTCCTCTGGTGGTGTTTGGAGGGGATAGTGACAGTGGAGGAGGGTGTGAATCAGGGAATGTGCAGTGAAACCTGAGATGTGACAGCTCCATTGCTACTGTAAATGCCTTTGCATTTCCAGCAGCAACTATGGCTCTGTTGGCTTGTGAAAGCTGCCTCAGTCAGAAAGCAAAGCAAGTACCCTTGGCCGTAAGTATAAACAATAGCAGTAGACCTGTTAGTTTAAATCTAGTTCTGCTCCAATCATATAGAGTGCTGAAATTTTAGAGCAAAAGGATATATGGTTGTGGCGCACCAAAGCTTTCCTCCCTGTGATCTGTGGTGTACTTCCATGACTTCTCTTATAAGTTCATTTCACATCCACCCACCCAGCTAGGCTCTGTTATCAGAAGAGCGCATAACTGGATATGAGGGTACCTGGAGGAAGGGAAACCTCACTGAAAATGACATAATGAAACAGTCTGTCTCTTACCCTTGGATGTTTAGGTGCCATTGTTTTTGCTGCTGTAGTTTTAAACTGTATTTTGTGCTTATTATTTGCAAACCACCTTAGGTTTACAATGTAACCACCTTAGGTGGTTTTCAAACAGAAAGACCGTATACAACCCTGCTAAATAAAGAAGCACCAGGAAGGCTTAGTTACCCTTATCTGCACATTCCTTTTAAGCAAAGATTTAGTTCCCTCTACCCTACTTTATAAGTGATTGAAGCAGGCCCCATTGTGACTATGTGAGTGCACTATTGTCATGTATCATTTGAGCTGCTGTGTTCCAGTGGCTGACAAGCTGGTTTCCAGACAGGCACTCCTGGGTTGGATCCTGTCTAAAATTTTCATGCATGCAGGGGTGGGGGGGATTTTCACTGAGAGTAGAATTATATAAGCAATTTTAAGTACTAATTGGGGAGGAAAATAGAATATGTGTGTATGTAAAAATGCTTATATAAATATAAGATGTTTTGAGCACTGAATGCAGTGCAAGATCAGGAACAGACTTTCCCCTGTGTGCACACACGCTTTAAGCCCAGGAGGTTGGCAGGAGCTTGTTCCTGTCATGCTGTGCTTTGAAAGTGCCCAGAATACCTCTGAAGTGCAGCATGACCACATGAGTGATCACTCCACCCCTATTCCTTGCACCAGTTAAAGGAAAAAAGGCTTCTCACACTTGCCAGAGGGAGAAGAGATGCTTACCATGTTGAGTAAGATTTGTGCCTCTGATGCAACTCCTTCATAAAGATAACTGAAGAGGTGGATTTAGAAATATAAAGTTCCTCAGCAGCGTCTCCTTAGACATTATTGATTCCTCAACACCTTTATTCCCGGAACAGATACTTGTATTACATGCTACATCCCTACTGTACCCATTTGTCTATTAGCCAGTCTCCTGGGCCCCTTATTAACAATAATTTTTGTTTCAAATCATTGTCTTGCAGTTTCGGTTGAAGACAGTATCCAGGGAACCCACCTCTTTCTCTGGGAGATGCACACTGGTTGTTGCTAAGGTTGCTTCCACGGTAACATGTGTATCCTGTTTACACCTTCATCTGAAGAAGTTGGACTTGGCTAGTTTCACTGGCTTCACCTGGGGAGCTGTAGAAGAATTGTTGTTTCCCCGCCCCACCCCAGTCCTGCTATTTCTCCTGGGATCATCTTTTTTCCCCTCCAGAGGTACTGGCCTACAAGCTGTAGAACTGGGCTCCTTTCTGCAAGGAACATCAAAGTTTGTATTGCCTGCTGTGATTTTATAGAGGTAAGAGGCAAGACTGGTAAAGAAGTGGCACACATCCTGTCTTCTGCTGTTTCTTGTTGAACCTGCCAGGGTTGGGTTTTGTTTTTGGTTTTTGTCAAGATGACGAACAACTCTGCAGACCATCATCCTGGGAACTCAGTTGCTGAGGGCAATCATGAGGGGGACTTTGGTTGCTCCGTAATGGACCTGCGGAACCTCATGGAACTTCGCAGCTCAGAGGCAGTCAACAGGATAAATGACACCTATGGGGGAGTGCATAATATTTGCAAGAGATTGAAGACCTCACCAGTGGAAGGTAAGGAGATGTATTGCCTTGATGGGAAAACAAAATTTTCGGTAAAACCAACCAGTCAAACCTTGTTCTGCTACTGAAACTGTCCTTGGTTTTGAGTGGCTGGGCTAGTCAATAAAGAGTTCAAATCCAAAGTGTTAAGCTTGCATGGTGAGACTTAAGTGTATAAATCGGTTGCCCAGGACCAATATTCTGCATAAAATTATATGACTCAGCAGTAGAGGGTATATACATTTTTCGTTATAAAGGAGATTTGATAGAGAGGAAGTATATGCTGTTAAAAGTGAGGAAAATCAAATATTTTATTAACCTGTGGGATGCCTAAATTATGTGTCAGGTCAAATAATTTAATTTATTGCAGGGGGTGTCTCTGAACCCCCTCATGAGCCTCCAAGAACAGTAGCAAAGGAACAAGGGATGTTCTTACTGAGTCATGATGGCAGGTTTTTTTCTTCAGTTCCTGGCAGTTTTGGGACTTACTGCCTTGAACAGAGGCTGCCAAATATACATGCCGTGGAATGTTCATATGAGAAGGCAAACTTGGCAGATTCTGCTTGTAGTGAACAAGTTGTGCATTCATTGTGCCTTTAAGCAAGGGAGTAGCTATAGGGGGAAGTATAAAAGTGGCTGCCATAAATCCAGTGGGCGTATGGATTTGTCCACAGACATAGTTGCAAACAGCGCTTTGGGATTGTGACATCTCTTTGAGATGATCAGTGGAATTGGCAAGGCTGCAACCTCCTGAACATTGTGAAGGGTTGCATGCAGGATACAGCAATGTTCCTGGCCTAGAATTGTTATTAGCACACTTTGCCTTTTCACATTCTCTTCCTATCCAGCACAAAGACTGGACTGCACAAATTCCAAAACCAACGAGACAGGTGAAGAGTTGAATAGTACAAGGAAACATAAAAGGCTGTAAGATTCCTTTCTTCTACCTGAGTGATGCCTCTGAGCTTTAATCTGGTGTCCCTGATGCTTTAAATAATTTATGATGCCAACAGAAAGATAATACCAGATTAGTAGGGAGTGAAAATGAAGGAAGAGTTGGAGGCAGGTTTTGCCAATTGACTGCAGAGTCTAGTTGCTAGTAGGGCAGTCACAATGTATATGACACATTCGTTCTTCCTTGCTGACCAGGCTGACAGAATTTGAGTGTCCTGGGTTACAATCTACAAAATATCAAGGGACATTATTTCTTCTGGGAAGGATGCTTCTGTTGAAAGATTTCCAGCTTCCGGCTGACCCCTTGATTAACGGTTATCGGCAACACTTATTCCATCCAGGGTCTGTCCTCCTAGGACTATAATGGCACTGTTGTACTCCCTGCAGCACAGGAAATCTCCATAAGGGATCGTGATAGATTCTAGATGTTGCTGTGAGGAAGACGCATATATTAGTGGTGGCTGGGGGACACTTCATGGCAGGTACATTTTTAAAGTAAAGCTGTGTTTCCTAGTCCTGGAGTATCTTATGGTAGAAGGACATTGCAGTAATTGTTTACTCTCATTTGGCAATTTAAATTGGCATTGGCTACCCAGCATAGGACATACTACAAACTGTCCTGGTTTGATGAAGGGCACATTCCTTGCTTCACCCTAAAATATTCCAAAAATGCAACTGGAAATCAAATGAAGCAAACATTGTGACTATTGTCTCTCGGAGGAGTCTGTCTATTGTGTATAAACACATGCATGTGATTGGGTTCAAAACGTGACCTTTGCAGGAGTGATGGCAACTTTAGAGTATACTTTGTGCTGTTGCGCAAGTTCACGAATCATTCCTGTGATGTGACATAACTGAAGATGTGAGCAGTGCTTGTTTGCATGCTGACGCGGTCAGCGTTATGAACATGCAACAGTGAACCTCCCAGCAGGAAATTTTAAATGTGATAAGGAGTACAAGAAACCGCAAAGTGATCTAAAATTCAACTAATAAATTACACAGATCCACCAAGTTTCTTGAGTCTCAGTTTTCTCTTTTGATCTCACTTACTTTAAATATAAAATGTTGGGTCTTTCAGCCTCTCACAATCAGGTATTTGATGGCAGATGCTTTAAAATGGCAATAATCATGTTGGACTAAGAAGCATAGACTGGATGTGAGAACATATTTTTCCAGCTTGGAACTAAGTAGTATTGTTGAAATGTCTGTATAAAAGTTTTTTAGATATGCAGAATTCTCCAGTAAATGGCAGCAGTTGGTGAAATGTCACACAAGGCCTGCTTCAGGCACATCTGTGTATGCATTTAGAATTCTTCAGTAATAGTTGGTTCAAAGGAAAGACATGGTCTGTCGTTATGTATGTCTTGAGAGAAGGAATAACAGACACTTGCATTTTAGGAAGAGTACTCAAGGTTTCCTGGGAGTGGAGACCACACTGAGAATGTAAAGGAAGCAGACTAGGTCCAGCCAGTTGTAATGCAGCACAGAGAGTCAACCAGCATGGGAAGACAGCTGCACTAGGAAGGGTGAGACGCCCGACAACCACCCTTTTTGTGCTTTGAAAACTCACAGGTTATTATTAGCTCTCTTGTTTCGTGGTGTAAGCAGCGGATTAGCATATTTCACAGCTGCAATTGGGAACAGGAAGTGGCAAGGGAAAGACAATCTAAAGATGTAATTAGAGAAGGGGGGCTGTCCTGGTGGAAATGCCAAATCTGGATCACAGAGACTTGTGCTTCCTGTGCCAAGCAGTGAGCACACATAGCTGAGGGTAGCCCACTTGATGGGCCTCATCACAGGGGCAAACCAGGGCTGCCCTGATTCTCCTTAAATTAATAATCAACTTGTGTTTGCCGCTCTCCCACTAGTTCAGATCATCTTAGACCCTGTGCTTGTTCAGCGCTCCCAAGCTCAAGGTTTGTTGGGACACTTGAAGTGGGACTGAGATGTGAACTTAGTTCCTCCCATCCCAGTTCCCAGCTAGTACCAAAAACTACAGCCTCATCTGTTCTTTGCTCCAGGCCCAGCTTAAAGTTTTTGTGGTCTTCAGTCCTTTTGTGGATCCTCAGATTTCTTCTCTCTTGTTTCTGCCAACAACAGGCAGGAGGTGCAAGAAGGATGCAAGGGAGAAATGCGGGGTAAAAGGCCAACTTACATGTTAAGGTTCCTAAAGAGAAGCTGCTGAGAACAGCCTCTGTTTCGCCGCTTCTCTGCATGGTAATTGCAGAAGGGCAGCAGTATTAGTCTGCTGCAGCCAAAATGACAAATAATCCTATGGCATCTGAAGGAATAACACATTTACTTTGTCATGTCAAAAGCACAACAATTGCAATATAGAGAGCATCTTATCAAATGGATTGCCACCATTCCTTGGAAAGTCTCTACCACAGCTGGTGTTGCTGGCAGTGGGGTGAAAACTTACTCTGGGATAGTGATGGCCCATGTAATAAGTTGGCTGGTCATGTTACCCCAATCAACTGTTCCATCTGGGCATACACATAGCGTTCTTTGGACACCTTCTGTAATACTTTTTGTCATCTTGTGGTTATGCTATTGGGGTTTTAAATTGGATTATTGCCCAACTGTTTTAAACTTATTTTATTCTGTTGAATTTTGTTGTGAACTGCCCTGAGCCCGCTTGTAGGAGAGGGCAAGTTAGAAAGATAAATAAATAGATAAAATAAACTGCCAAGCAGGAGCTGTTTCAAGCATCTTCACTGTGGTGGCCTTACAATTTAAAAAGAAGAGGGTCAGAAGGTGGGGGCAGCGTGCAGATAAACACCATGTGTGACATGAGGGGCTAGCAAATGTGGGAGGGAAATGCTTAGGGTCCTTTCCTTAGTGACCCCACAGTGGCCCGCTGCCCTCCTACTTTCTAGCTCCATGCCAGCCTTTTTCCTATTCCATTTCCCTCTAGTAGCTGGTCAGGAGGGACTATGGCCTGGCCAGATGAATCCCTCCCTGCTTTTTGCTGCTGTGCTTCATGCCAGCATAAAGCCTGTCTTGGATGTGAGAAGTGGGGGGAAGGGAGCAACAAAGTTTGTGCTATGCAGTCACTGATGCTTTTCTCACTTAGGAGCCGGCCAGCTGGACCAAAGCAAAGTCCTGCAGATGTAGCACAGGTTCCTAGCCACTGGCTTAGCAGTGTCCTTCCCAGTTTTCTGACTCTCAGCTCTGCCTTTCTCCCGTATTTTTTCCATCCTTTGGAGACTCTGAAATGATCCACTGTGGTTTATTGCTGTTAGCTGTTCTCTGTGCATTTTGAGGCTGCAACAAAATAACTCAATAGGTTAAAGTCATGCATGCCCACAGGCTTTTATGTGCTTCCTGCTCTCTGCTGTTAGCCACCCATATGTCCTCTCATTCTCTGTTCCACTTTGTGAGTTTGGCAGGTTGAGATGATTTTGTTGCCTGTAATGAGGCATTTTTGCATCATCAGTGGCCTGATGTGAGCAGGCATTTTCCATGGGCTGAGCAGAGAAAAATAACAATTTTATTTCCCCAGGCCTCCAGCTTTTTTCTTTGCCTCTAGGAACTTCTCCTGTTACCTTCTGAGGAGCACAGTTTTTCATACAACCCATTATGAAAGTAAGAAACCATTTAGTTCAGGGGTGTTGAACTCATTTGTTACAAAGGTTGGATCTGACACAAATGTCACTTTGTTCAGCCAGGCTAGTGTGCCATAAAGTATAATGCCAGGTACCAGAGATACAAACTTTATAAAGGAAAGCAGCTGGTAAGCTCTGAGTTGGTGTGTCCTCACTGCAAGGCTCTGTGGCTGGTTGGCTTCGGCTGAGCCAGTTGAAACTGAATCCGGCGAAGATGGAGGTCCTGTGCCTGAGTCGTGGCGGCTCGGGGTTGGGGGTCCCATTCCCAGCCTTCGATGGGGCGCCTTTGGCGCCAGCGTCTAGGGTTAGGAGTTTGGGGGTGCTCCTGGATCCCTCCCTGATGATGGAGGCCCAGGTAGCAGCCACTGCAAAATCGGCCTTCTATCATCGTCGGCTGGTTCGGCAGTTGGTTCCTTTCCTTGACCGCTGTGACCTGGCTACAGTGATCCATGCGACAGTCACCTTGAGATTGAACTACTGTAATGCTCTCTACCTGGGGCTGACCTTGTCTCAAATCCGGAAGCTACAGCTGGTGCAGGATGCCAGGCTGTTGATGGGTCTCCCACGTCGGGAGCACGTTCAGCCTGTGCTTAGGTTACTGCACTGGCTGCCAGTAGCATACCAGATTCGCTTCAAGGTGCTGGTGCTTACCTTTAAAGCCCTACATGGCCAGGGTCCGGCCTACCTGAGGGACTGCCTTTTCCCATATGTACCCCAGTGGGCACTACGGTCAGGGGCACAACATCGATTAATTGTTCCGGGCCCCAAGGATGCAAGGCTTGCCGTTACCAGGGCCAGGGCCTTTTTGGTGGCGGCTCCTTACTGGTGGAACGAGTTCCCGGAAGAGATCAGGGCCCTGCAGGACCTTTTGCAGTTCCGCAAAGCCTGTAAAATGGAGCTCTTCCACCAGGCCTTCAATTAGGAGCTGCTGCCAATAACACCATTAACTACTCCACCTGACCATCTGGAGCACAGGACTGGCCCTAACCCATTGCCTGGCCTGCTATTTACATCTGCTAGAGTATGTGGGACACTGCTGGACTGAGACCTCGGATTCCACAGTATGAGCACGCCATCAATCCTTCTACATTTGGAGCACTTTAAATCAGTATGAGATATATGATAGAATTTTGATTGTTTATTTATTTTTAAATGTTTTATTGGTTTTATGTATCTAGGTACTTTGTACCGCTTTTGTGAGTTGCCCTGAGCCTGTTCGCAGGATGGGCGGGGTATAAATATAATCAATAATAATAATAATAATAATAATACTATGGGCTGGGTGGGGACATGCAGAGGAAAGCCCGCATGGGCAGATTGGAGAGCCAGTGGTGTAGCACTGCGCAGATGCCCCTGCGCTGCCTGGAGGGAGAGCAAACCCCTTCCCCAGCCCACTCCTAACCACCAGTGCTGTGAGCACGGGCCCCAGGGTAAAAACGCAAAGTGGCTGGGTGTTCCAAGCTCCCCCCTGCCCCCAAGCCACCATGGTAGGGTATTGGAAAGACAAGTTGAACTAACCTCCTTGCCTGCGGAAGTGGGGCGGTGGTGGCCCCAGTACAAGGCCATATGCACAGCAGGACCCAAGCCATGCAAAGCTCGGTAATCTGGAGACGCCTGTGCAGCAGTGTTTGCCTCCAGCCAAGACCAGCAGGTGATCCATGGCGGGACAATGCTGGGGGTTCAAGCCAGAGATCATCAGCAAGCCATGCCACCTCCATGCCACAGCATTTACTGAAGGCCACCAGATCTTCTGATGGGAAAGTGGGCACTGCATGCTCAAGGCTGCATGTGTGGCAGAGGCCCCAGGCCAGTGTCAGCTAGCTGCCATGTTTCGTTTGTATTTGTCCTTTCCTGACTGTGGCGCTATGGCGCATGCTTGCTCACTTGCTTTGCCCGCTTGCTGTAAACAGCAATAGGGAGGTGCTCCTGAGACCGTGCGAACTGGCGCTGCCAGACTGGGTTATCTGACTAACCTTGAGGAAGGGCTTGCGTTCCACTGTCGGTGTGAATCTTTCTGCTCTCATGAGGCACGGAGACTCTCCCGTTCATTATGTAACCTCCCACTGGGAGAATTCCCGTGCGTGCGCTTGGATTTCATTTGCTTAGCCATTTGCAGCATTATGCTATATGAAGGGATGCATCTGCCCCATTGTCATTCCTAACAATATACCCGTAGATCATGGCAACAGACTTGTAGTCTAATAAAGGATAGCGATTCCCTGGAAACGTGTGTGGAGATTTACTTGCTGTTGAACCTGACGGCCACCCAGTGACCAATATAGCTGGAGATCACCAGCACTGTGCCCCCCCTCCCATCAGGCTGTAGCCATCTATGGCTGAAGACAGCTGGGTATTCCATGGGAGAGGGAGGCCCAGCTACTGAGTTGTGTGTTTGGTGGCAGGACTAAGCCTCCAATGTGTGGAAGAAAGTGTTGAAAAATGTCCCCCATGGGCCAAAGTACAGTTGCAGCCGTTGGGGGGGGGCATGAAATATGGCTGTGGCGCTGGCTACCAGTAGGCCCCAGCAGAGGGTCCTCTGTGCTCCCTCCCCCATGTGAATGCTGATCCCCATGGCTATCAGGGACTGCATCCCTGGAGCTACAGGCCGAGTGGAAAGGCATGCAACCTTATCTTAGAATCTAGAGCCAGCATGAATGCAGCTGTGGCAGCTTCCAACTTATCAGTGAGGCTGCCACTGAAGCAAAGAGGTTCTGCTTGACTGCTGCAGATGAGGTTGCCCTGCTGTGCTGAAGCTACAATTGGGGTGGTTCTGCCCACTCCCCCCCCCCCAGGTAGCCTCCTGTTCCCTCCACCCCACCAGTTGCTTGCGAGCTGAATCAGAGCCCTGGCACTGAAGACATGTGGTGGTCCTGTGGTGGGTAGCTCATTCGGATTCAAAATTAAGTTCCAGTTTCAGTCTTCAGGTTGGATCCAACCAGGTTTTCCCATGGTGAAATAGAGAGGAGGTAGAACCATTTGACCACCAGGAAGGCTGTGCTGGGGATAATGGGATCTACACACGGCAACAGCCATTTGGGATTTGGGACAGTAGTAAAGAGACAGATTAAGTGAGATTGAGTGCCAACCCTTTGTCTGCAGAGCCACCTGGAGAATGCTCCCGTAATGATCGTAGGTGTGCCTACCTATAGGGATCAATGGGGGTAAGTGGAGTATATCATTACAGAGCTCTCAGTGTATGGATGTTTACAAGATGGAGTGAGAGTAAGATTGTCCTGAGTACCAATATTCTGCAGGCCTAAATACAGAATTGAGCTACCCTGTTTTCCTCTGTGAGATGTTTTGTTTTGTGCAGATGAAGTGTGGTGGCAGTTTTGATCATAAATAATTTAAGGCAGAAAGTTTTTTGAACATCAGGCACATTAATTTAGTATGCTGGATACACACAAGTCACACAGGGACTGTGCCAATCGCTGTACTCATCACTACTAATATGATTCTGAAATGAAAGGTGGGATAAAAATATTTTAAACACATTAATCATTAAATTTAATAACTGCTCATCTAAATGCCACCTCTGCTTAGTCCCAGATCTGCCAGAGATGACAACATGAGTGTAAAGATCTCGTGCTGGCTGGTAATTCCTCTTTGAGGTACCTTTTCACTACAGAACTGAATCAGCCGTGTGTATGTGTGCGTGTTTCTGTGTGTGCCACCCGGACACAGCCCTGGAACCTGGATATCATGTATGCTACACACAAGATTTTGGATGTTGTTCCTCAGAGCTGTATGCCAGGCTGTGTATCCATCACAGAAGTTTTCCTGGGAGTAATAAAAAGAAATTATTGAATCCACTTTGCTGACATGAGTTGTCTGCTGAGATTCTCTGTCTATCTCTATTAAAATATAGAAGCCCTCTGAGGAGCTGCCTCTGAGGGCAGCAAAGGCTGCTGAATCCCAGCCAAGCAGCACCTGCTGCCAGGAATGTGCATGCCCAGTTCCCATCATTCCCAATGTCAGATCTTTTACGCTGTCTCTTCCCAACAGCAAGCCTGTAGACTTTTCAGGGGAAAGGGCTAAGTATAATAAGCTCTGGATTTGGATGTATGTAAAGGCCCATTTCCTCAACTTTGAGGTTATCCTCAGCAAATTCACATATTTGAAGGACTGCATCCTTCCCTATGTCCCTGTGCATCAACTACGGCCACCAGGCAGCTATCTGTTGGCTACCCACCACTTAAGGTGGCCTGTCTGGCATCAGCCAGAGCCCAGGCCTTTTCCATCATAGCTCTGGCTCCGGCCCTGGAGATCTTCAGGACATGCTTCAAGGCCTGCCTCTTTGCCAGGGGGTTTTTTCGAGGGTTTCAGTGGCAGGCATCTTTCTGGGGAGGGGCATTTTGAGCTTGCTATTTTATTTTTGGTTTTAGTTAGGGATGTTTTAACTATTATTGTAAGCCACCCTGAAGCAAGAGGAAAGGCAGGATATAAGCATTTTAATTAATTAATAAAATTCCAGTAGAGGCCTAATTATGGTTTGTCTTAACTGGCAGGGCAATCCTATGATGCAGCCTCAGATTGTTGATGCTGTGCCAGAATTTTCAATAGGATAACATAACTCTCCCAGCAGAGAAATAGTCAGGGAAATGATATCACTTTTAAGAAGCAAGGATTTTGGCAACATCACCAGTCTTAGGCAACACTATGGTTGCAGCGTGGCATGCTGACATTATGCAACAATAGCCATGCATGGAAGCAACTAATCCTTACACAGGAAAGCAGTCATGTCTCTGTGATGTCATTGTGACATCACAGTGCCCTATTACACACACAAAGAGCCTGGAAGACACAAAGGCCACACAGCACCTTCAGCAGTATGAATCATTATGGCACAGTCAGTATGAGCTCTGTAACTGACATGCTCCAGAGATTCCTACAGATGGGGTTTCAGATTATCTTACTATACATAGACCCTACATTAATGACATCTTAAGTGATAGATATTCCTAAGATTTCTTCTCATGTTTGTGTGGATAATTTTCAGTTTTTTGAAAACTGAGGATGTTGACAGAATCCTTGGAGAAGCAGCAACTACCCGAGTTAAATTGATGTGGGAAAGGTGTATTCATTGAGTAGGGTAGATAATAAATGCTCCATGAGGAGAAGGTCTATTCCAGAATCCTTGAAGAAAGGAATGATGACTTTCTATAATTTCTGAACATTTCTCTTGACCTAAAGAACTTTCAGCCTCTGTAAAGTTTGCATCTTTAAGGCAAGGTGCTTGAGTGAGTTGATGGAGTTTCAACTTCATGTGTTTCTGGGTGATATGCATTATCTGGACCCTTTTCAGTCTCTCTTCCAATCCAGCTGTGGGACAGAAATAGCATTACTGTTATTCTGGGTTCTGTGATGGGACCGGAAGATGCTACTTTGCAGTGGCTCTGCTGGCAAACAGGTTCCAGAAAGTGGTGCGGGCTACTGGATCCCATGCTTGTTAAGAGCTGCCTGGGACTGCAGGGAGATTTTATCCAGTGATTTGGAATACAGAGTCATCAGTCTGCTAAAGACACACAACTATGGGCTCGTCATCCCCTCCCTTTGGATACAGGGTTGCAATTGAAGACCTTCTTGTTTGGAAAGTCTTCTAATACCAGTTGGTTGTGATATCCCAAAGTGGATACTGGGAAAGAAACAAATCACTGCATTAGCACATCAGCACAAAGAACAAACATCTAGAACTTAATCCAGGCTGGAAAATAATTCATACAAGATGGAAGTACTCTTTTGGAATTAAAACCAATCCAGGGTTAGTTTTACAACCTAATCTGAACCTAGGTGTATTTCCTTTGAAGGATGAGGTTCATGGTCTGGAAGATACAGAACTATTGAAAGGCAGGATACAG
>NW_015163609.1:673311-674720 GCF_001447785.1 Gekko japonicus
CTGGAAAGACCTGATCTGGCCACGGTCATTCATGTTTCGTAACATCCAGATTGGAATGTTGCAGTACACTCTGTGTGTGGCTGCCTTTGAAAAATGCTCAGAAACATCTGTTGGTTCAAAATGTGGGTGCAGGGGTTTCAAGAGATGCCATATTACCACACTGTTATATCAAGTGCCCCACAATAAACCAGAATTTGAGGCTTTTTTTTCACATCAGTGACTACCAGTTTGTTTCTGGACCCAGTTAAATTCTTGCTTTTGCCCTTTAAAGTTCCAATCTCAGGACCAGGATCCTTGAGGGGCAGCCTCTGCTCACATAAGCATTCCCATGAGCTACAATTGGCTACTGGTGTCCTAGTCTGTGTTCCTGAAATAACAGCAGTGAGTTTGACAGATAAATGGGACAGGGATTTGTTTTGCCCTGCAAGGGATCTCTGTCCTCCATCCCTTTTGGTCTTTCAGAAACTTGTAAAAAAAACACAACTTTATTCCAAAGGACATTTTGTGATTTTATTATGTGGATTCTGTGGCTGACTGCTGATTTTATGGCCGACTGCTGTTTTTTATCTCTTAATCTCTGTCTCTTTTTTAAAAAGTTTTATTACTGCGCATGCTATTTTTATGATTGGGCTGGCTGAGGGTTTTAGATCTTTTGGGTTTTTTCTTCAGTGTGTTTTATAATTTTGTAACATTTTATTTTCTGCCTAGTGTTCTACTTATGTCACAAAAAGCTGTGATATAAATCTCCTAAATAAAACAAGGTGAAATATCTGCAAGGGTTTTGTGAAAGGTATTAGCAGTTCAGCTGTTTGTGCAAAAAGCCATGTCTCCAGAGCCCTCCCTTGTGCCTACTGAGTGTGCCTGGCATCTGGGCAGAGCAGTATAATTTCATGCCCGATCATCTGAGGTACAGGGTGTCCTGCGTTGGGTTTATATACTGCTGAACTGAGACAGTCTGACTGAACCAGTAAGTTCCACTGGGGCTGTATAGGCTGTAGGAACAAAGGTATGAGCAGCAGTAATATTTTATAATATTACAAGTGGAGACCCGCAAGAAACTTGCGGGATGGTTATCCTATTCCTCACACCTTTGCTTCCTCCTGTCTCCCCCTACCTCTCTCAAATGGTTTGGAGGGTGAAGTCTATGGCATTATACTGGTCTGTAGTTTCTCCCCTCCTCAAATCCCACCCTCCCCAGGCTCCACCCCTCAAATGTCCAGGAATTTGCCAACCTGGAATTGGCAAGACAATTTCCTTCCCACCCAACAGCCAACCTACCTTTATCTGCTTCTCTGTCTTCAACTTTCCATCTCCACACTCCTCCCCCACAGCCTCTACCTAGGAAAGTTACAGTCTTTCTCCACAGTGGGGACCAAAGCAGCTTACATTATTCTCTCCTCCTTTTTATC
>NW_015163609.1:678260-679751 GCF_001447785.1 Gekko japonicus
CCCTTCCCCCACCCTTTTACAGACAGAGCCAGTTAGAAGCCTCCCCCCCCCTCGAACGTTCTAATCTCTCTCTCACCATTGATGCCTGGAGTTAGATCCCTGCAGAGGCCATTTCAAAAGCTATTGGGGGGGATTCAGCCGTCCCTGGAGGGATTTTTTAACTTTTTGGATTTTTCTGCAAACACAGGTAGTCTACTGACTATGTAGGAAAAGCTGTTGGGGCAGAGTGAGCTTCCTGTTAGTGGAAATAAGTATCTGCACACGGTGCCCTCTGTTGGAAATTAGAATATAAGATATAAACTGGCTTGAGCAGTGGGAAAGGTGAAGGTATCTCTTGAGATCAATGGGAGCATTTTTATCTTTTAACCTTTTTGCTGTTATAACATTTTACACCTTTGCAGCACACGGTGCCCTCTGTTGGAAATTAGAATATAAGATATAAACTGGCTTGAGCAGTGGGAAAGGTGAAGGTATCTCTTGAGATCAATGGGAGCATTTTTATCTTTTAACCTTTTTGCTGTTATAACATTTTACACCTTTGCTGGGAGCAGAACCCTGGCCTGAGAAAGTGTAGGGTTGTGGCCAGGAAATGATCCTCTGCTACCTCCCCGCCTAATTCTGACCCCAGGAGCCTAACAAGGTCATGCTACTTCTGCTGTTGTACAAGCCTAACGTTCCATTGGTGTCATGATGATATCATGCTGGTGTAGGATACCTGACATAGCGGGCTTACAGTGCAGTCCTAAGCAGAATTGCATCCTTCCAAGTCCATTGAACTCAGTGGGCTGAGAAGGGTGTAACCGTTGGATGACACTGTTGGAATCCTGCAGCTCTTGACCCTGCTTAACTGGAATTTAGGTTTGCACCGTGCAAGTGTTTTATTAACAGATTCTCACTGTTAATTAAAAGGTTATTTGAACCCTTCAGGCTTGGCATTTGAACTTCTGAGTTGGTACAAAAAGCCAAACTTGCCTTTTCATCCCCCTTTCTGATTAAGAAAAGACAGTAGACATTGTATCGTGATTGCTGTCAAGGATAGCTTCATGGTTCAGAACTATTCCCTTCTCCAGAGGCAGTGAGCTGAGCAAAACAGCCTCTGCAGAGCATTCTCTGATCACTGCATCCAGTTCACAGTTTGTTCATGCCCCTATACAGAGTTTTAAGCAGAGTTCCATACATTTTGCCAATTGTTTAACTTAAAAATGTTGTGTTGTTTTGAAGGGAAAATGTTGGAGAACTGTAATGAATCTGAGGGTGCGGTCACACAGTCCATTTGATCGGGGTTCACCGCTGTTCCCTCTTGCATTTAAATTTTCCGTTCACATGTGCCAATCCGCCTCCCGTGCTGAAGCAGGCTCACTCCTGCAATGCTCCCGGGTTTTCCTGCCCTTGGGAAAATCAAGTATTTTCCTGGCACTTGTGCTTTGAATGCGCAATTTCGCCCATCTGGACAGCCATCTTTCACAATGATTGCGATTAGGGCCGTCTGAC
>NW_015163609.1:680238-707466 GCF_001447785.1 Gekko japonicus
AGGCAGGGAAGGCGAGCTTGCAGTTCAGGGAAGGATGTGTGAACATCCCAACTCGGGAAAAAAATTCCGGTTTTAATTACATCGGGAACAAAACGCAATTGCCTTGCCGTGTAACCACAGCCTCAGAAACTGAAGAAAGTCCTGAGCAAATCAGCAAAAATATAGGGTATTTTATTTTGCTTTTTTCTCTCCAGAAGCAATGTTTAAAATTCTTTTTGGATTAAAAAAAAAGTTATGGTGGCCAACATTAGTCCTAAGTTAATAATAATGTAGAACCGAGCACTTTTCTGCTTGTAATTGTGTCTAGCTTGGTGAAAGCAGCTGGAAGACAGTAGGAAGGAGACAAAAGTGATAACTGTTGCTGTAAAGCAAAAACTTGTGTTGTGAGTCACTTTGGTAAGAAAGACTCTCCGCTCTCCCTTGGGTGGGGCAAGTGTCAGCAAATACAGCCTTGCCTCACCCGCTGGCAAGAACAACAATGTTAACTTCACTCCTCCAGCCCTTCATTTTAAAAAAAAGTCTATCCCCCTCCCTTTTCTTTTTTCTGCCTCTCTCTTTATGGCCTTCTTAGAATTGGCACTTTTAAAAAATCCTGGCAGGATTTCTGTGCCTTTAACAGCTGGCAGAAATGTAATAAGTGAAACTTTTCCTGTCATAGCATTTCCATGTTGAGGAAGTGGCATCAATTAAGTTTTTGTCTGGCACCTAGCATTAAAGGACTACTATAAAAATGCCTCCCTTATCGATCTCTCTGTGTTATCCTGCCCTCCCTCCAGTACCTTTAGGGCATCACACCAGGCTTCCCTCCTCCTATTTTTACCTGAAAACAGCCCTGTGAAGTAGGTTAAGCTGAGAGGGAAAATATGTTGTCAAAGGCTTTCATGGCCGGAGTTCAGTAGTTGCTGTAGATTTTCCAGGTTGTATGGCCATGGTTTTGGCATTGTAGAACCTGACGTCTTGCCAGTAACTGTGACTGACATCCTCAGAGGTATAACACAGAAAGATGGAGTACTCTCTGTGTCGAGGTGAGAAGAAAATGGTAGGCAGGTAATTTATATCTACTCCAGCAGGTGGGGTAGGGCTGAGTCATTATCTTGTAGGAGTTCCCCAGGCTATGAACATTCTAATGGAGGAGCTTTCCTGAGGAGGTTCTTTTGTATATGGATTGTTTTCTGAGGGGGTTTCCTGTTTCCTGAGGGGGTTCTTTTGTATGTGGATTGGCTGTTGAAATTCTAATCTTATCTGTAGTGCTATTGTCAGATGTAGAGCCTTTTGTGTTTTTCAGGACAGGAAACCATGCCCTATTTATTTTTAAACTCTCTTGCTTCCTGTTGAAATTGTGTTTATGTTTATGAATTTCAATGGCTTCCCTGTGTAATCTGACATGGTAATTGAAAGTGTTGTCCAGCCTTTCAGTGTCTTGGAACAAAATACTGTGTCCTGTTTGAGTTAGGCTATGTTCAGCCACTGCTGATTTTCAGGTTGGCCTTCTCTGCAGTGTCTTTCATGTTCTTTTATTCTTATCTGAATGCTATCCTGTGTGGTCCCGATGTAAACTTGTCCACATCTGCATGGTATGCAGTATACTCCTGCGGAAGTGAGGTGGTCTCTTCTGTCTTTTGCCGATCGTAGCATCTGTTGTATTTTTCTGGTGGGTCTGAATACTGTTTGTAGGTTGTGTTTTTCCATAAGTTTTCCCATCTGATCAGTGATTCCTTTGATATATAGCAAAAACACTTTTCCTGTGGGAGGCTGTTTTTCTTCAGTTGTTTGTTTTATCTTTGGTTTAATCGCTCTTCTGATTTCATTCTTGGAGTAGCCATTTGCTTGAAGTACGTGGTTTAGATGATTTAGTTCATCATTGAGAAAGTGCGGTTCACATATCCGTCTTGCACGGTCTGCTAATGTTTTGATTATGCCTCTTTTTTTGCCGAGGGTGGTGATTGGAGTTTTTGTGTAAATTACGGTCCTTATGAGTTGGTTTTCTGTAGACCTTGTGACCTAATTGAAGGTTAGCTTTGCCAGGTGACCATGACATCTAGAAATGGGAGTTTACCCTCAACTTCTTTTTCCATGTTGAATTGTATGTTGGGGTGGATGTTGTTGAGGTGGTCTAAAAACTCCCATCAAGAGGAAAAGCTTGTAACAGCGTCCCCTAGTGAGCTTCATGGTTGTGGAGAAGATCTGAGCCTGGGTTTCCGAGGTCCTAGTCTGAAACTCTATCACCCTATAGAACTCAGGAACTCAGAGACTTTCTAGACAAAAAGCTGATGAGATTCTAAAACTATGTCTGGACTGTACCACTTCTGTCTATGTGGAATTACATGATTGTCCCATTTGAAAAATCCTACAAATCTAAAATTAACATGTTATAGAAAAGGCTAGTCTACAAATGCTTTTCTGTGTGCAGAAAATTGTGTATTTTTAAAAAAATACATGGAGGACAATTCATTCAGCTGCAAGTGATTTATCATGTGATTAGCTGTTTGTCTAGAGAGCCAAAGCTTCTTTATACAAAAGCTTCTTGCTTAGGAAAGACAAATCCATGTATGAAATTCTCCAGAGGGCAGTAGGCAGGTCTTTCCAGGCTATGGAGTTGTGGGGCAGAAATTTCACTGGTGGGTTAGAGAGCAAGGGCGCAGCTTCTACTCTCTGCTGTGAGGAGTGCATTGTTCTCTCATCTGATCAGCTGATCCTGTCAAAACAAAAAGTGACTGCAGATAAAATTTTCAAGTGCTTTTCTCTTAGGAATCACGTTGTTCAGTCCCTGTCCTTTTAAGAGAAAAGAATATTTTCTTTCCTTATCCAAGCAGATCTGTTGCTTTTCTCATAACCTTTAAATTCCCTCTTCTCTCAAACTCCGTTTCTTTCTTATGTATGGCCTTCTGTCCTGTTTTTTGTTGGCTTCCTTCTAGACATTTTTCTTGATTGGGAAATAGGGGTTTCATGGCATATACACAGTAGCAGATTGGCTGCTGATAAAATATGCTCTCTTAAAAAAACTTTTCTTTGTCTGTTGTAATAAACCTTGGCTTGGTCTCAGCAGATTGGAATGGTCTCAGTGTGAATCCTTATCTGATAATGTTTGCTGTATAAATGTTCTCACTGGGAGAACAACATGCATAGCATGTATATTTTGGAAGGGATATTTCAGACTAAGATCTTACTGTCTAGCTGTGGGTGACAAGAAGTGGAAGGAAGGAAAGTTGTCTAAAGCCAGGTTCCCACATGTACTAAAATCAGGTACTAATGAGATGGCAGAGCATTACGGTTATAGAATGGCCTGGATCACTTGAAACTGTAGGTTGTGGATTCTAGCTTTTGATGTTGTTTCACATTTAAAATCCATTCAGACACAGCACAACACAACACAAATATTCTTGCCCTTTTATTTGTTTCCTAACTGTAACCAGGCTTTTAATTTTTAACACATTAAAAAGGTAAAGGTTCCCTTGCTCGAAAGCCAGTCGAGTCCGACTGTAGGGTTGCGGTGCTCATCTCCGTTTCAAAGCCGAAGAGCCAGCACTGTCCGAAGACATTTCCGTGGTCATGTGGCCGGCATGACTAAACACCAAGGCACACGAAACGCTGTTACCTTCCCACCGAAGTGGTACCTATTTATCTACTTGCAATTTCTTGCTTTCGAACTGCTAGGTTGGCAGGAGTTTAACACATTATTTGTATGCAAAAAGGATTATTGAGTAAGGAAAAGAATATCATTAATCAAAATTATATTCGTACATTTATATAACTTTACATTCTAATCTGTATGTTTGTTTGTTTATTTATTTATTATTTTCAATTTGTATCCCGCCTTGCCAGAGAACCACTTTTCCCGTATATGCAAGGTCTGCAGGTTTTTTGATTCAACCAAATATGTTAATCATAGACAACAAACCATGCAAACATTCCATCCATTCTTCCAAATGAAGAGCTGACAGTATTTTCTAGAATCTTGTGATCCCTAAATGTGCCACTGTAATGACATTCAGAAGAAGTTAATGCAGTTTTTTTGGTACTGTTAGGATACCATTCAATAATACCAGTTCTGGGTTAAAGGGGTTACAATTTTGATCCCATAAGGCAGTGATGGCGAACCTTTTAGAGCCCAAGTGCCCAAACTGCGACCCAAAACCCACTTATTGATCGCAAAGTGCCAACATGGCAATTTAACCTGAATACTGAGGTTTTACTTTAGAAAAAACAACTCATACATTAACTTAAGATGATCCAAACAAAGTAAGGAAAGCAATCCCAAAAGCTTTCATTTACTTAAAATTATTTGGCAGAGAATTTGACACTTTAATGATGGTCTGGGCCTGGCTGGGGCGATGGCACACGTGCCCACAGTGCCATAGGTTTGCCACCACTGCCATAGGGTATTATGCAGCCAGGGGAACAGTCCAAAATGTGATTCTGTGTTGTCCTGGTGTGGTCTGTTCTACCAGTTTAACATTCTCCCACTGTATTCACACCTCACTTTTCTGCATGTGTGAACCAGGTATTAGGCTTGGTTCAGATGTAATGGTAAAGCATAGTTTGCATTACATTAATAGATCTCGTGCTCACATGTTTCCTCCCTCTCTTTATTTCATATACTTTGATTCAATAAGTTGCTTTCTCTTTGGTGCAAACCATAGTTTACCATTACATTAGAACTGGTGAACAATGGCTTGTGCTTGTCCTTCAAAGCAGGATTGCAGCAGCTTCAAGCCATTATTGTGGGCCCATAGCCTATTAGGGAGAGAGCATGCAGAAGGAAAACACAACCAGACATTTTGGGTAAAAAATAGCCACAACTTTATTAGCCACAACCAAGGAGCACTGGTGCAGCATAGGGACAGATCCAGGATGGGACAATCCACCTGTTGCCCTATAAACCCATCCCCCTAGCTCACCTGCTTGGGGGGGGGGCATAAAGCAGAAATTCCAGTGGGGCCACATGGGCGCCTGTCGCTAGGTGGATCCCCTTGCCACCTGGTGGTGAGAGCCAGACAACAGCGTGCCACTTGACGGCTCCACCCCTCAGACCCCTTAAGGGAGTCCCCAACCCACCACAAGAGCAGGGAGGAGGAGCCCTTCCTCCCAGCTCCCACCAATGCTCCTAAGCCTGTAGCCAACAAAGCAGGCTGTGACAGATCCTGTAAAGTCAAGTGTCCATGCCCTACTCCTTGAGGTGTACACCATCAGCCCTGAATAATGTTGCTTGCTGGAAAGGAATGTCAAAATGTTCAATAATGTGACCCCCAAAAGAGTTGACAAACTTTCCTACTGCCTTGCAAACCTTCCTTCTGGCTAAATCGACTTCATCTAGTGCAATGGCACCCCTCCATACTCGATGTTCCAAAAGCTCTGACCAGAATAACTATGTGTTTGGTAGACAAGACACAAGGATCTGAAGGTCTGACATGATGGAACATAGTAGCATTGCACCTTTCTCAGTAGGTAAGTGATTTTCTCCCAGCTGGATAAAGGGCTGTGGTAGAAGACTTGGGTGAAGATGGTGTCTAGTAGAAAGCCCCAACCAAGTAAATTTGAAGTTGATTGTCAAGCCCAATGATCTCCCTCAACCAGATGAAGACATATATTTCTCTGCCCAATAGACGATGCTATGCCTGTAATCCAAACTGTTTTGTGCACACCTGCAGGGGCTAGAATAAAAAATAAACTGCCTTTAGTTGCACTGAGTGTGTATATAAGTACAATATGCTGAAGAATACCAGCAACCAATAACTGTAATCCTATCTAGCGAAAGCCGGGCTTCAGAAGCCGCCATGGCAGCGCCTATGTGAAATGAGTGAATTCTGTAATCAGTACAAGGCAGACCCAAGTCAAAAAGGCACTTACCCATAATGCTAGCAAATTGAAATCGTGAAAGGCAGGAGCCACCATTGTGAATTAAAAAGGGGCCGGGTAGAACTCGCCTGGATGCCAAATAATCAGCCACAGACTGGACTGGGCAGGGCAGTCCATTGTGAGCAGAATGCAACAATATCCAGGAACCCTTACAATGCTGATCCATTTTGGATTGCTTCAGGAAAATACTGACCCCTGAGCCTCAAGAGAAATCTCATTAAAAGACAGAGCACTTCCAGGGGATATGTGTTGTGAAAGCTCCACAAGCTCACTTCAATGGAAGGCCCCATAAAAGGCCAGCATGAAGGGTGGCCTCAAAGGTTGAGCAACAAGTCTGCAGCAGCAACCAAATGATACCGATGAGGATATCCATAGTGATGGGTTTCCTGGAGTCACGCCTCAAAGGAGAGGTCCTTTTCCATACCTTGATGGTCTGCCAGGCTATGAAAGAGTTACAAGGATCAGTGAAACACTAGGCCTTGCTGTAAAATGGTATTGCCACTAAGTGCAAGGATATGGTCCTGGGTGCCAGGCAACATTCTTTTAAATGAGTCATGTAATGAAGTATAAGACCAGAAAAGTTGTGCTAAAGCCCAAAGATGCCAGGG
This sequence comes from Gekko japonicus, assembly GCF_001447785.1. Taxonomy (NCBI): domain Eukaryota; kingdom Metazoa; phylum Chordata; class Lepidosauria; order Squamata; family Gekkonidae; genus Gekko; species Gekko japonicus. The sequence goes on from NW_015163609.1 coordinate 686,703, forward strand.
AAGATAAAAATGAAGAAACAGCACGGTCATTGTAAGACCTGCAAGTGGAAGAAGCAAGGGATCCAAATACTCCACAGAGGTGTGATGTATAGAGACCACGAAGAAGATAAACAGGTTGCTTACCTGTAACTGAGGATCTTTGAGTGGTCATCTGTGCATTCACACCACTCATCCTCCTTCCCCTCTGCTTTTGGTCCTTCCTTCCTTTCTTTCTTTGGAGACTGAAGGCAGCGGTCAGAAGGAACTGGCGGGATCGTCGTGCCCCTCCCTTGGTCATGCGCGGTGGAGCCCGGCACGTGACTGGGGAGTGGTTGCGAAAATCCCTTTTGCTTTCCATTATACCGATCGGGGTCAGTGCAGGCGCACTATATCCCCAGAGGTGTGAATGCACAGGTGACCACTCGAAGATCCTCAGTTACAGGTAAGCAACCTGTTTTTCCCAAGGCTCCACAGTTCCTCTGGGAATTGGTCTGGGTGCTGCTGTGTTTTGGGGACTAAGGTTCAGAATCTCTACTCCTGAAATCAAAACAACACATCCGTGATGTTGTTACTGGCACCTCCGACATATTTTGCTGGAAAAGAGATGTTACTGTTGAGGTCAGTTATATTGTTTCAATAACATTTGTAGAGATTGATCCAGTTGGTCAGCCATGTTGGTCTGAAGCAGTACAACAAATTTAGAGTCCAATGGCACCTTTAAGACCAGCAAAGGTTTTGTCAGCCTTCCCTGAGCATTGGCAAGTCTTCTCCTGCAGGGGAGGAAGAGAGTACAGAGGAGACAGTAAAGCGGCAAGATCAGAGAGAAGGGAGATCTCGGAATCGGAGGAGGTCGCACCGGGCGATCACCTTAGGAGAGAACGGTTGCAAAGGGCAAGACGAGGAGAGGGTGGTAGAAAAGCAGGGAGAGCAAAAAGAAGGCGGCCCTTTTAGCAAGAGGGTGGTAAAGTTGATTCTGAATAAAGAAAAGTTGACAACAGCCAGGGAGGAAGCGATTGGAGAAAAATTAGGACCTGAGGCAGCTGTGCAGTAACACTGCCAGGGGATTTTATCTCCAATAAATACGTAAAAGAGGCCAGCTGAGGGTCTCCAGTATCGTTCTGAGGCTGAAAACGGTAACTTCAAGAAGTTCAGACGCTCACGCTCTTGCTAAAACGGTAGGAAGCATCATAAAAAGACAAGATTCCTGACAGGTTTATTCAAGGTATGAGCTTTCGTGTGCACACATACTTTATCAAATACATTAGAATGGCATGTAAGGTTCAGACTTACAGCCAGAGAATGAACAGCAAATTCACATGCAACAGAATGATGATCAAGATATGCAAAGTGACACTAAATAACAAGTTAAGGTTATAGGGTCAGCAGTTGTAAAGCAATAAATACGTCAAACTAGCAGAAAAATGTCTAAAGGTATCTTTTCTAATTGTGGGAAGTGACTGGGAATCTTCATTCTCTTCTGTCAGGCATGGAGGGCTTTGTTTGTTTTGCATTGTGAGTTTATATACTGTCTTTGTTTTCTTTGTCATTTCCTACTGTGTATGTCTGTTTTTGGTTTTGTCTGTATTTTGGAGATCTCAGAAGCTAAGCAGGGTTGACCCTGGTTTGTACTTTGGTGGGACACCACCAGGACCAAGGTTGCAGTGCAGAGGCAGGCAATGGCAAACCAACTCTGTTAGTCTCTTGCCTTTAAGACCCTGTGGAGTCACCATAGTTCGGCTGTGACTTGCACACTTTACACAATCATAAAGGCAGTGTGAGAGCACAAGGTTTATTCAGTTTTACATCCGAACCAAGACTTTCACTTGTGTTGCAACAAGACGTACATCAAGCAGAATTAAGAATGAAGTTGTTGTGCCTGTAATATTTTCACAAGACAGAGTCAGAAATTAATGTAATTACATTTTATAGAATTAAAACTCCTTGGAGTGAAGGGAAGATAAATTAATGCTGCATTGTTCTGCTCTCTCTCAACTTGTACAAAGGAAGGATATACAGCCATTGTCAGCTACAGTCCTTAGTTTTTATGGCATGGCATATTTAATATACATCCAATCCTGGATTGACAGATGTGAATGCATATATTACTAGCATTATGCATGGGTATTAGTGCAACAGATGATTTTCACTGATTTTACTATGCATTCTTGTATATTGTAGAGCCCTAGGTAAAGGTAAAGGTTCCCTTGCTCAAAAGCCAGTCGAATCCGACTCTAGGGTTGCGGTGCTCATCTCCGTTTCAAAGCCGAAGAGCCAGCGCTGTCCGAAGACGTTTCCGTGGTCATGTGGCCAGCATGACTAAACACCAAGGCGCACGGAACGCTGTTACCTTCCCACTGAAGTGGTACCTATTTATCTACTTGCAATCTCTTGCTTTCGAACTGCTAGGTTGGCAGGAGCTGGAACTAGAGACAGGAGCTCACCCTGTCTTGCGGCACCCGGGTCTTGAACTGCTGAACTACTGACCTTCCACAGCCTGCAGTTCAGCGTCTTAACCACTTGAGCCACCGCAGCTCTATTAACCCTATTAAACCTGTTTGCACTTTTGGTATTTTGAGACAGAACAGTGGGTATAATAGGGGCCCCCCATGGCAGCCGGTCTTCCCCCACCAGACTTGCCTCCTGCCCCTAGCTAGTCACTGCTGCTCAGCTGGTCAGGAGAGAAGAAATGGGGGTGGGGTTTGATCATTAGTGCTCCAACACTATTAAATCACTTCCAGCACAATCCAGAAGTGACATTATGTTGGGATTCTTGTTTAAAGTAAATCAGCAGAGTATTAAAGAGACTGAGTCCATGGTGTGTTTAAAAGAATATAAAAGTTTACTATAAGCTAGCATGGGAAAAGGTACACAGGATATAAAATAACAAAGAGCTAAAATGACTACATCCTTACAGTTAAAAGGTAAAACTGGAATGGCATGGCGTCTTCTTCTCTATCAGAACAAAGAGAAACGGACGGAAGAGAAGCCATAAAATGCTAATACTTGACACTTCGATTTCCAATCAGAGTAGCAAACTAGCTCCAAAGTTCCCAGGCATCCTATAATCTAAATAGATTGGTTACAAACAAACATGTGACTTAACAAACATCATTAACCCAGTAAATACTGAAGTGTTTTAACTTGTAACATCCAACACATTATCATACCGCTGACGATGCTCAAGAACTCACTCCAAACTCTGTGGTTAAAACACTGGCAGCCTTTAAGCAGAGGCTGGACAAACTCTTATCAGGGATGCTCTAAACCAGGGGTGTCAAACTCATTTGTTATGAGAGCCGGATCTGACATAAATCAGACCTTGTTGGGCCAGGCCATGTGTGTCATAAATGTAATGCCAGGTAGCGGAGATATAAACTTCATAAAGGACACAATACAAAGGGTTTTTTTAACTTAAAATAAAAACATGCTTAAAACATTAGCACTCTTGCGATATTTTGTTTATTTAACAGTGTCTGGCAACTGACACCTCTTGCTCTGAATTATTGCATCAAAATGTCTGTGCTGTTGCAATCTTGAGTATGCTGTTCAGGTGTGTATATGTAAACTGCAAACCTGCGATGACGCAGCAGCAGCAGAACTGGAAGAAAAAGCAGAAGGCAGCCAGTTCCACTGCGGGCCTGATAGAAGTCCTCCGGGGGCCTGATCCGCCCCCTGGGCCACATGTTTGACACCCCTGCTCTAAACTGATCCTGCATTGGGCAGGGGTTGGACTATATGGACCCTCTCAACTCTGTGATTCTGTGGTGCCTGGAATACATTAGTGGCCACTATTGTTGGGATCATTGCTGTAGAGATAGCAGTGTTATCCTTCAGTGTGTTCCTCAGATGACTGCTGCTCTTCTGGTAGCATGTATATGTAACAATTGCAAGAGTTTAGAAACTTGACTGAGGATATGACTGGCAAGCAAGCAAACATCCAAACAGATTAACTAATCCAGTACTTGTGTACATAATGTAAAAAGGAAATGTGCATAAAATACAGGAACCTGGGAAAAACCAAGTAACAAAATAAAGTGTAATTTCAGTAAGGCCAGTTGTAGTATAAATAAGAAATACCAGTTTAGAGATCTCAATCTAGATTGCTGAAGCCCCTGCTCAGCATATTTTTAATATAGGCAATAATATACCCATTTCTTCACATCCTAAGTACCATCCAAATGTTAAGATGTTTTTTTTTAACAGTACTTCTGGGAACTAGAACAGTACTATTGTGAAAACTGATATTGCTGTGGTGCATTATTGGCTGAAAATCATGTCTCCATATCACTCAACAGTTGTTAACAAATTCAGATTTCCTCTGTGAATGGGACACAAACGGAGATATTTAACTATAACATCACATTTGACACCCACTAGTTCCTTTTTTCAGAAAGTTAAAAAAAAATGTAGGCATGCTTGAAACCCTATCCTGGAATTCCATTTTCAGTTCTACTTTCCCAGGCCAGAGCAGATTTCTGTGGAAAATCCGTCTGCCCATTTAAAATTCAGTTGGCTCAATTTGCACAGACATTCCTTCAGTATTGTCAAACGCTCGCTTCAGCAAAAGCCCCTGATGTTTTTAGACATGCATTTTTTCCAGTGTTTACCATGGCTCGCATAGGCTTAAGTCTGCATCAGCCAGTCATTCTTCAGCATACATGTTCCAGTTGTGCAAATTAAGATGGCACCATGTGAAAGATTACAGTATTGCAAGACTAAAAATGATGCATCTTTGTACATGAGTATTAGCCACCTTGGAGATCATGAGCTGGGTTGAAAGATGGCATAGAAATGTTTTAAATACAATTAATTTTATTTTTTTTTTTGCATAAGAATGAAGAAGGCATAGGTTTTCAAAATTTGCAAAGGAATTAAAATCAGGGCTGAGGCACCTTTCATGGATGCTTTCTTCTTACAGAAGTGTGACATTGTCTGTTCCGTGTATAGGGGGCAGTCCTAACTATGAACGGAGGGGAGAGAACATGTCCCAGTTTCTGAGACCAACCTGCCCTGTGTTGCCATACTGCCCTGTGGTGCTGGCAGAGAGGCTGAGTCTTATAACCATTGCAGCAGGGCAAAACAGGGCAGGTTGGTCTCTAAAATTGGAATATATTCTTTCCCATGCATTTGGAGTGAGGGCTGCTCCTCATTCATTCAGGTTTGCTGGTACAACTGGGCTGATCTCATGTATGGTCCTGAAGAAGAGTTTGGGCATCAGCCTTGGCAATCAATGGGAGGACAGATGTCACCGCCAGATCTGGCTCACATCCAAGTTTGGGCATCATAATAGAGTGCATCAAGACATGTCCTTAAAAAGGATATTATAGCTTTGGAAAAAGGGCAGAAAACGGGAAGCTAGAATGATAAAAGGGTTGGAACACTTTCCCTATGAGGAAAGGTTAAGGCGCTTAGGGCTCTTTAGCTTGGAGAAACGACGACTGAGGGGTGACATGATTGAGGTTTATAAGATTATGCATGGGAAAGAGCAGGTAGAGAAAGAGGTACTTTTCTCCCTTTCTCACAATACAAGAACCCGTGGGCACTCCATGAAATTGCTGAGCGGTCGGGTTAGAACAGATAAAAGGAAGGACTTCTTCACCCAAAGAGTGATTAACACATGGAATTCACTGCCACAGGAAGTGGTGGCGGCTACAAGCATGGACGGCTTCAAAAGGGAATTAGATAAGCATATGGAGCAGAGGTCCATCAGTGGCTATTAGCCACAAGGTATAGCTAGGGGCTCTGGGGCAAGGGATGCTCTGTCTTCTTGGTGCTTGGGGGGGGGGTCAACAGTGGGAGGGCTTCTAATGTCCTGGCCCCACTGGTGGACCTCCTGATGGCACTGGTATTTCTGGCCACTGTGGGATACAGAGTGTTGGACTGGATGGGCCTTTGGCCTGATCCAACATTGGCATCTCTTATGTTCTTATTATGTTCATGTCAACCCAGTTGTATTATTTTTCCCTTCCAAAAGCCGAGGCCATTTTGTTGGCTTCAGTTGCCCTCAGTAACATTAATATATAACCGTATCTGACTGACTGTGTAGCATGAGGATATCATTGCATTCATTATGTGAAAGAGAAAAGTCCTAACCTTTGGAGGGAAAATGCTACTGAAGCAACAGCAGACATGAGAAGCTGTCATTGAAACAACAGGAAGGGGAGCAACAATTCTCAAAGTTGCTTTTGTAGCAACCATTTCATCCCTTTAAGAAAACACATTTGATATAGCCCGAGTTTAAAAAATTATGAGAATACACAGTGCTTGTCCATGTAAACCTTGCTCAGAAGTGGATGAGAAGCTTGAGGTGTTTAGGATGGCTTCTGGAATTTGGCGGTCTTAATTATGAATTGACAGGACCACGTTTATTTATGTACTTCATTTATACCCCATCTTTGTGCCCAATGGTGACCCAAAGCAGCTTGTGTCATTCTTCTTTCCTCCATTATTCTTCCCAATTGCCAGTATTTCATAATGATTTATGCTTGGCTTCATGCTAGCTAGCATGCTCCCTGGTTAATGCTTTCTTTAAGCCAAGCTTCCTGTTCTTGCACCACTCATACTATGGCCCAGGCAATCATCGTGAAATTCTCCAGTTGTTGCTTTTGCTGGATGAGAGAGTCCGGGACAATTACTTGAGTTAGCATCAGGACAGGCATCACAGTCATGCTGATGTCATCTGAGGCAGGGAGAAGCATGAACCATAAGATACATTTGTGTTAGATGCAGGTCTCCTGATTGCTTCCCTGTGACTTGAAGAGAGATTTGTGAGAGAATTTGCCTACATAGTGATGGTTCATTCTGAGACAGAGCACTCCTTTAGGCATTAATGTTTCTCAGTTGTAGGAGCATGAATTGAACTGTCTCCATGGAGGAATGCATGGGGATCATTTTAGAACTTGCTTGACTTGGCTTGGGTTATTTTGACATTAACTCCAAGGAAGGGTTATCAACAGGAGGTGGTAGAAATCTGTTCCTGATGCTAAAATCCACATGGATTTTCTATGTCTGTTCTTCCCTGGGAATCATTGCAAAAAGCACTCCCATGGATGAAGCTGTTCCATTGGACTAATTAGCTCGAAGAGTGGAATCTCAGGATCATGTTTGCATACTGATACACATATTGTTGTTCTTGCAAGGGGAGCAGTTTAAGCAAGGTGGGAAGAGGACACACATGGTCTTAGAGTCAAGTGAAGTATGTACCTATATTCCTAAGCTAATTGTTCATGTTAATATTACCAGAGTGGGGTGCATTCTGTTTCTTCCCAGAATACTTCTGAATATTTTCCTTCTGGAGAAGGATGTCCGCATTCACATTAACTGAACATGATTCATCTTGTAGGGCAAAAGTGAGGAATGTACTCTTGTTCATAGAGTGTATAATAAACAGTTCAAGTGGAAGGTGCACCTTGCTGAATGACATATAATAAGGCATTGCTTGGCTTTGTTTATGTGGGCACAGCCACATCGTATATAGGCCTATCTTTCTCAGTTGTATGCAAACTTACTTTCCCTTTTACTTCTCCACAGAGATAAAACTTTTTTCACAGTTTTGTAGCAAAGAATCAAAATGACGCTGAAGCCCCCAGATTAAAAGTTATCAATGGTGTGCAGAGGGCAGGGGTGGCAGCAAGACGATGGCATTCTCCTGAGACCCACTGTCCAAAGTGAAGTGCTTCCTCCCTGAAGCTTCCCACTCTGTCCCTGGTAATGCCTGTAAGTCCAATCAGGTCAGTTTTCTGGCTCTTTTTCTGGCCCAGCCAAAGGCTCTAGGCCTGGAACAAATTGACTTGGAGAATGTCATTGCTGGGAAGGCCATGGATGATTTTATTTCAGTCTCTTCTTTCAGTGGATCTGGTAGCCACCTGTTGCCATTTCCCCTAGAGCTAGAAAGGCATTTCAGATTGTGGTGGGCAATGTCTGGTCTCATGGGGGGAAGGGTGTCCCTCTATAAGTGCTGCACTCTTTTTCTTCCAACCACTCTGATCTGCATGCTTTTTGGATAAATTGATTTTTCTTTCACAGTGGACATTTGTTCAAGCCAGCAGGGTCCAGTAGCTTTAGAAGATTCTTCCCTCTTTTCCCCTTCATCCGCAGAGGGGAGAGAAGAGAAGCGGTAGGGCCTGGCAAGTATTCCCAAGCTTGTGTACCTTTCTGCTGAGAACTCCTAGCAGCATCCCACATGTCAAAGAAAGCAGCAGCCAGATATTTACTATACCTGGGGCACTATTCTGACCTTCCCGGCTCAAATGAAGCATTATGGGAGCTGGCAAATTCTGCCATTTTTGTATCTTCAGAGGCAGTTGGAATTTTTTGTGACCGCTGCACTGGAAAAGCTTACTGAGCTAGAATGACAAATCTCAAGAAAATAAATCTTGATATCTCTAGAGCATAGCGCTGTGGGCAAACACTCAAGAGATGTCCTCAATTTCTCTCTTTCTCTATCAAAACTTTATTGTTTAATTTTGGGGAAGTTGTGTGCTATCATAAAAGGTATTGTACATGCCTAATAATGATCTGGCCACCCATTAGATTTAGCCCCCTTAATGGTGTTGCTTTTAATTACTACAATACATGATACATTGGGCTGTCCTTGAAGAATCTTTGGAAGTGCCTAGTGAATGTGCTTCACCTATACTTAAAAATCTTAATTGGCTCCTTGTTTGTTTCTATGCACAATTTCAAGTTGCCACCTTGAAAAACAATGTTATGGCATATGGGAATTTGAAGGACCAACTTCTACACTAATCTACCCACCAACTGAGGGCACGGGTCCTACTTGTGGTCATCAACACCATTTTAGCGTCAAATCCAACCTTTTAAAATGCTGAGACCAATCCTTTTTTTTTTTGCCCCCCTGAAGGGGATTTCTTATTGCTTTTCTATAAACTACAAAGAAAATAGGGAAGGGAATCTAATATCTACAGGAGAAAAGAAAGTTAACCACTAAAAAACCAAGTAGTGAAGATCATTACATAAGCTTATAAAATTATTAATCTAATCTATTATTAATACAATGAGCTTGAATGTTTAAATCTAGCCAATATTCCCCAAAACCTGGTATCAATTACTGTTTAAAGCAATCACAAAAGCATCAAACTTAAAATATGTTGTTTCTTAAAGGTGGAATTCAGAGTTCCTCCGCATCTCATTTCTTGGCATTTCTTTTCCTCAAATCATAGTCTCTTTTGGGGGCCGCAACCCCCAACTCTGAGTCAGAGTCCTCCTCCGTAGTTGAAGAAGTGTTTTCACCGCTTTCTTTATCCTGGTCTTCATCCTGGTCTTCATCTTTGTCATCTTCTCCGGACCCTCCCAGTTGCTACTTCAAGAACTCATTTGCTTTCTTAACAGAGTAAATTCTTTCTTTTTTTTCATTTATTCTGAAGAGTAGGCCTTCGAGAACCAACCATTTGTACTGTATGTTGTTTGTTTGTAAAAACAATGCCAAGTCTCTGGATTTCTTCCTCTTCTTTCTAATTTCAAATGGAATGTCTTTTAGTATCCATATGGTATTACCATTGATTTTCAGGGGTGTTCAAGATTTGGTCCCTCACATGTCTTTTTGAGAATCTAACCACTATTTCTCCAGGCAGATTATTTTTCTTAATATATTCCGAATATGATCTGTAGACCACATCCATTTCGCTTTGAAGATATTCCGTTTTCAAATCTGCCACTGGTGCAAGTAGATCACCCAATACTTGTTTTAGATTCTCTCCTTTTGTCTCAGGAACCCCTTGGAATCTCAGGATAAAGCTTGCTTTTTCTATTTGTAGTTGCAAAAGCTGAGATTCTGGATCTTGTACACTGATGAAGGGGGAAGATGGCAGAAGATGCAGAGTGGGCAGAACAACCTCGATGTGGGTGGGGACTGACCTTCAAGGGACAACAAAGGGGTGTGGGGGGAAATCTGAGTGAATCTGTATGCTTTTGAATTACCTTTGCCTTGGAAGCAAAACAAGGGGAAAATTGGCACAAAGGCACTCTCAGAAAATGCGGGGAAACAGTGACCAGAAAGATGCTATACTGACTGTGGGATGTGACTGTGTGATGGAAAGAATATGCATCTATTGGTATGTGTGTGAGAGTGAGAGTGAGAGAGAGAATTCCTGGCTGCTTCATGTATGTAGAAAATGCTGGACAAAGTCAGTAGTGGTAGCCAGTTATTTCACTTGTGCAATAAGTTGATTAGTTGGTGCCAGTTGCTGGTCAGCCTATTAATAACAACAACAACAACGCATTGTGTGTGGTATAGACAGGAGCAATGAAGATTTACTGGCAGCCTGAAGTTCTAACTCTTTTAGCAAGCTAGACTTATTTTGGGGGGCTGAGAGAGTTCTGAGAGAATTGTGACTGGCCCAAAGTCACCCAGCTAGCTTCATGCGAAGGAGTGCAGAATCGAACCCAGTCCTCCAGATTAGAGTCTACCGCTCTTAACCACTACACCATGCTGACTCTCTATGTTTTCCACTGTGTCACATGAACACATGAAGTGGCCTTACACTGAGTTAGACCATTGGCCTGTCAGGGTCAGAATTGGCTGATCTGACTGACAGCAGCTCTCCAGAGTCTCAGTGGCTCTCCACAGTTTTTTACATCTCCTGCTACCTGATCTTGGAATCCTATAGATTGAACCTGGTACCTTTGCGTGCCAAACAGGTGCTCTACTACTAAGACATGGCCCCATCCCATTAAGCAGAAAGATTAACCAACCTATTTGTATTGTACAATGTGGGTTAACCCTTTTCATTTCTGAAGCTGAGGCAGTGATGCTTCATCGGAAGCTTTCTATCACTACCTCTGTTGCTACAGAGAGACTTATTGATATAAAGGTAGCTCTGACTTCAAACCTAATTTACTGCTTCATGTAAAAAGTAGCAGTCATGAGCCCAGAATATTTGGCCAATATGTAGTTGGGTTGAAGCAGAGGAGAAGTATAGACGTGACAGCCCAGGATAAAAAAATGTTGTTTTTTCTTAGGCCTTTTTTCCAATTTCCATTTTTTCCTGTGAAACATAGAAAAAAATTCCTATGAAATATTTTCTCTTTTTGAATGAGAAAAATCTTGTCTTACAAAGCATTTCAGTCATTGCAAATACGCAGTGTAAAAGAGTTTGAGAACCTTCTTAATTTTTCCAGTAGAAAAATTGGAAAATTTGGGGGAACACTGAAAAAATATATACTGTAGACATATACAATATTTCCAGTATTTTTATTTAGATGTAAATAGTTTTGACAACAATTAATATGTTATGTGTTTAAATGATGACATTGTTATTAAAGAGCTCAATGTTTTCAGTGTTATAAAGTTTAGTTTAATATCCAAACATGCTGGCCATTCTAGCTATTGTCACTCTGTGAGTGGGTTTCAGTCCAAATAATACACTTTGTTTTGCTTACTACAAAAATTGTTTTTTCCTTTCAACTTTTGTTTCTTACTTACTCTCATATGGCAAAAAATTAAAAAGACATGTGCTTTGGTGGCATAGGGTACAGCAGTTTGCAGCATTTGTGCCCCCCCAAAATTCACCCCCCCCCTCATAGTTTCAAAATTCCTGGAAATATTACATCTCTAGTTTTTCTTTAGGAATCCCATCTCTTCCCACAGTCCCTTTTCTACCTTATGTGTAAAGATTTTTTTTTTTACTTTCAGAGTCTGCATTTGATCCAGAAAGTATGAAATTAGCTCACTGTAGCGTAGCCCTTTGTTGAACTGTCACCTCCCCCCACACATATATCACTCTCAGAGATTGCTGAATATTTTAACAAAACCAGTTCCCCTTTGTATCCAAAGCCTTTACTACCTTTCCCACCCCATGTGCTGGCTGAGCTGCATCTCACATCCCAGCATCTGGGTTGCAGGAAAGGGGGAAGAGGAAAACATCTGTATTCCTTGCATCTTGTGTCATTCATGCAGTATGTGCTGATGTTTCTTCGTTGCTTCCGAGGGCTGCTCTGATAACAGGATCTCATATGCAAGGTAGTATGATTTAGAGGACATTGGTAGCAAGGGCATCTTTGGAGAGAGGCTGTGGCTCAGTGGTAGAGCATCTGCTTGGCATCCAATCCCTGGCATCTCTAACTAAAAGGACCAGGTAACAGGTGATGTGAACGATCTCATCTTGATATCCTGGAGAGCTGCTCCCAGTAGGCAATACTGATCTTGATGGACCAGTAGTCTAATTCAGTATAAGGCAGCTTTATGTGTCTCTGTGCAACTGATATTCCTTGGATACGTGCTCAGATAACTCCTGAGTTAAAAGTCTCGATGTGGAAATAATGAATACTTTGTCTACTCATGCATCAAACACAAAGATGCTGAGCCTCTCTTGAGGCTGCTGTACATGCCAGTCTCATAAGCAGACATTGCAGCACTTGGCCAGAAAAATGACTAGAAAGTACAGCTTAGGGTTGCCAGGTCATGTCTAGCAAATTGGTGAGAGATGATGTCACTTCCAATTTAACCATAGAATTTTGGGCAAACACAAGAGTGTCATCCAACATGATGGTATCACTTCTGGGTCATGCTGGAAGTGGTGTAATTCTGCCAGCGATGCCTATCTCTCCCCCCCCCCATTTTGCTTGGTGTTTTCCTCCTATTTGCCCAGCTGAGTGGTGGTGAGCAGAGGCAAAGAGGGTGCCTGGTAACCCTAGTACAGCTTCCTGTGTGAAGTTTCCCTTAGAAGCCCTGCATGTATTTAACTTTTTAAAACTCCTAATTCTGTGGTTGAAATGAATTATGCAAATTATGTAGATTAGCATTTATCTATTTTGCCTAATGCTCTTCTGGTTTAGGCAATTTATTCTGCGCAAAGTTTTTTTAAAGTATTTGGGCCCAGAAGATGGAGCACTTGATGCTACGGAGTTGCTGAGGCTGTTGGGCATGGTCAGTCTGTTAGACAAGAAACCATGATGGGGAGATAACATTTTAATAATTTGTTTTAAAAGAGAATGTAGATTTTCTCCTTCCCTAGCACACACTGAGGAATTGGGTGGCAGACCATAAGGATGGGTGATGGCAGTTTTCAAGATCCCTCTCCTCTTCATCCTGTAGCGTATCAGTGGAGGTGTTTCGAGATGCAGATTTCGCTGATACCACACTCCTTCCAGCTGTGATTTCAGCATGCTCTTGAGAATAATGTATACACATTTTCCTGCCACAATTTATTTCAATTGAAAAATTTATTATACAGATGCCAAGTTTCCACACTAAATATTAGATTCCATGCCTGTAGAGCTCGGTAGTTGCTTACGTAGCTCTGGTCTAAGGGATGCTGTTTCCAGAATGCCAGTGCTGTCTAGGCTATGATATAATATGACGTGAGTTGCTTTACTTCTCTTAGTGATGCTTCCATTCCTTGGGAGCCGCAGCTGGAAAGGGGAATCAGCATGTCATCTCCCCCCACCCTGCACTGATCCCTGTCCCAGTTCCTCCTTAACGGCAGTTCCCCAATCCACTTCCCACATTGTTCCTAACCATCCCCTGGTGTTCAGGGGCAGCTTTGATGGGGTACAACGTGGAGGGGAAAGCAGCAAAAATCCCTTCCACAAATTTGTTTGTTCTTGGCAGTCAGTCTTTGATCTGCTGTAGATGGTACACGCTTGTTGACAATATGTATTTGCAGGCAGTGTCTGCCATAAAAGAGCTCTGTTTCTAAGAAAGGATGCAAAGGATATCTGTAATATAAATAAGAAAAGTTATAGAAGATGAGTGACACGCTAGTGTGCTGTTGGGAGATCTAGGTTTGAATTCCTACTCCACTGTAAGCTTATTGGGTGACCTCAGGCCTGTTACACACTCTTAACCTAAACTACCTCACAGGGTTTTTCTGAGGATAATATGGAGGAGATGAGAATAGCATAAGCCACTTTGAGTCCCCAGTGGGGAGAAAGGTGGGGTGTAAATGAAGCAAAGTAAAATACTCCTGCCAACCTAGCAGTTCGAAAGCAAGAAATTGCAAGTAGATAAATAGGTACTACTTCGGTGGGAAGGTAACAGCGTTCCGTGTGCCTTGGTGTTTAGTCATGCCGACCACATGACCACGGAAATGTCTTCGGACAGCGCTGGCTCTTCGGCTTTGAAACGGAGATGAGCACCGCAACCCTAGAGTCGGACTCGACTGGCTTTCGAGCAAGGGAACCTTTACCTTTACCTTTTTAAAATAAAATAAGGCTGAGAATAGAGCAGTAATATTTCTCTGACACGCTTTCCGTCTTCTCCTTTTCTTTCTTCTAGGCCTGTCTGGGAACCCTGCCGATCTCGAGAAAAGAAGGCAAGCATTTGGCCAGAACTTCATACCACCAAAAAAGGCCAAAACCTTTCTACAGTTGGTTTGGGAAGCACTTCAGGATGTCACATTGATCATCTTGGAAATTGCAGCCATAATCTCCCTGGGGCTGTCTTTCTATCACCCTCCTGGTGGTGACAATGAACGTGAGTGACTTTTGACTTCTGTGTGTACATTTATTTTTATTTTTAGCATAATGGGTCCAGGCAGGCATCCCATTCCTATACAAGGACCTGACACAGGAGGGCAATCACTAGGTTCACCTTTTCTATGTAGGTATTACAGCATCCTACATGTATGTTCTTCTCATATATCTGCTACAATGTGTAGGACTCCAGGTGCACATTGGAACAGGACATGAAGGTAGGTGATGCTGAGGAAGGGGGAACTAGACCTTCCTCTCCTAGAACTTCCAACTGGGTCCCTCTCCAAGTGGAAGATGTGTCTACCTTATCCCCATAGTGAGCAATTGCTTTAAAATAAATGACTCAATCAATAAATCGATTTCAAGGCTTAGTAATTTTGTGCTCAATGACTGATTTGACAGTTGTCTAGGCCAGAACCTTTAGTAAGTATAAAGCCATGTTGTGCTGATTTTTTCATGTAGTTGTAAATATAATTTTATTTATTTATTTAATTCAATTTTTATCCCGCCCTCTGTTGGGCTTAGCAAGTTAAAACACTTCAGCAATTATAGAGTTAACTTTGTTTGTGTCAGGCAACAAGAAGCCACATGTTTATTTGTATCCAATCTGTTTACTTAGTATAAAAGCCAGGAATTCTTCAAGACAAAGGCAGGAAAAGGGACCTCAATATGCTAAACAGCCAATACATTGATTTCCAATCACAGGGCTAAAGTTCAGGTCATTATAATAAGACCTCCTACAAAATTCACGGGCTTTTCCCACCTCCCATTTTGTAGGAGGTCATTATAATAATACCTGAGATATTAACTGAGGAAGTCACATGTTTACTTGTACCCAATCTGTTTACTTAGTATAAAAGCCAGGAATGGCGTCTCCTCCTCCTCCAAGACCTTCTCTGCAAGCGGGCTCAGGGTAGGTTACAAATGACAAAATAACAATATAATCAAATAGTTAAAACCATATTTCTCTTAAAACAGAAACCAAACACAATCAGTGTGCATTTGCCTTGACACAACGCTCAGTTTGTGCTGTATCCATTTGGTCAGCATTGTCAGCAGGGGAGGCCAAGACAGATTTGGATGTCCGCTGCCTCATCTGAAGGCTCAGCACAACAGCTCCGTCTTGCAGGCCCGGCAGAATTGTATTATTCTTCCTTTGCTTCCTTACCCGATTAAACATAGATATTTCCCAGAGTTCCATAGCTGACAGTGTTTTCCTGCCCACTTTCTCAATCACCCGCATAGTCTTGGCACACTAGGCCTCCCCCTCTTCAGCTTAATGCAACAATACTGAGGTGTAATAAAACGCTAAACAACAGCTTGATACAAAAATTATTTCAGTTAAAGCAACTGCTCCTGGTAAGTTCAACATGCAGTGAAAATGAGAGTTATTTCCTTTGCCCTTCTCAAGTACAGTTGTTGGGTAATTCCATTTTGCTAATTAAAAAATTAATGCAATGCTGTTTCCAGGAGCTACAGTATTATTTTTGTTTTCCTAGTCTATAATGTTGTGCAGAATTGCTGAGTCCTAGTAAATAAGTTAGCCTGAGCTTCAGTGAAGATACAAGTAATTTCTGCTTAAATACTACCCGAGCAATATATGAAACTATCACATGTATGACAGTCTGCAGGTTATTGTCTGTATTACCGCCATTAGGCTCTTGGTCAAATCAGTATATGGCTGCATAGAGATTAACTGTAGTCAAGGTGGAGAAGAAAGACAGTGGGACTAAAATGTCATCCCACCAAGCTCTTTCATAAAAGAAAAGGAGATATCAGTAGTTCTTGTCTTGGTTGTCTGTATTGCTGCTGTAAACTGACAGTTCAGATTGAACCATATATCTGAATGTGAGGGAGCTTGGATGGTTGATGGTTTTGAATAAGAAAGAGGGACATGCAGTTCTCTTCCTGGGTCAGTACTATTTTAGGAGCTCTGGGGGCGTTTTGTTTCATGAGAACAGTGTGTCATATTTTATAGGAAATTGGATTAAAAGTCCCTCTTTACCTGTGACTAGAGGCTGAATAATTACATATATCCCACACTACATTTCTTCCACCATAATAATCAAGGCAGTATACACAGAGAGTCACTGCACTGTACTAGTTAGGGTGTGATATTAGGATCTGGAAGACCAGGGTTCAAGTACCCGCTTAGCCATGAAACTCATAGGGTGACCTTGGGCCAGTCACTCTCACAGGGCTCTTGTAGAGTTAAAATAGATGAGATCAGCCATGTATTCTGCCCTGACACCCTATTAGGAAGAGCAGGATAAAAATGGATGGATAGACGTCTCCCATCCAAGCTTTTGCTAGCCCCAAGCCAGCCTGGTTTCTGCAAGACTGTTATGTAATGTGCCTTAAGACCATACTATCACCTGGATATTGTATCCACAATCAGAGTTGCTGTGGAAGACAGGGAACTGAACAGGGTGATGCTTCTGTGGTTCTGGTTTGTGCTACCATCAGAGCACATAAGCTATACTTTTCTATAGAGGCTGCAATTGAGGGTTTCAAATCTCTCTTAGGAGACCTCTTCTGGAATCCATCTAGTTTCCCTCATTTCAGAAGGAGAGTTTTCTGTTGGCTTTGACAGAAGCTCAGGCTCTTAGAACCTGAAACAGGAAACAGGCTCTTAGAACCTGAGAACAGCATGAGGCTAAAGAGGAAGAGTTGGGCATGATGTCTTTGAGTGAGTGACACCTAATAATGCATAGCCCTGGCCCTGGCCCAACAAGCTGTGCAGTATAAGGGTGCATTTTGTACCAGTTGTCTTTTCAAAGAAAAATGTCCCGGGAACAGTTTGGACCAACTGTTCCCTCTAAGCTGAGTTAGTGTGAGCTAGTGCACGGTTATTTGGCCTCCAGCTCACAGTTCTGTGTCTTCGCTCAGCAAGGATGGCTCCAGAGCAAACTAATTTATGCAGTATCCAAATCGCTCACTCACAACTTTAATGCCAATAGCTCACAAAGTGGAATTTTTGCTCACAAGACTCCACAGTTTAGAGGGAGCATTGTTTTAGATGTGGGAGAAAGCACACAATGTGCCAAGGCAATCTTTAAACTTCAGAGATTAGAAAGAAGAGAATTCAGAGATAGCCATTAAGTAATATTATTGCTGTTTGCTCACCAAATGTTATGCACAGCATAAGAAGGAACCATGAAGATCCTTCTTTGACATTTTTAAGAGTCATGTGTATGTTTATGGTTTGTTTTATGCTGGGCTGGATGTTTAATTTTGGATTTTAATTAATATCTTTTAATGCTTTGTTGCATTATTTTTATTTTGTAAGCCACATTGGGCAAGTTCCTGAAGAGACGGCATAAACATTTCTAACTGAATAAAACATCATCACTGAAGTTTGCCGGCAGGAAACATTTTAAGAATCTTAAAAATATATAGAGATATTATTAAATCTTAAAATTTAAGAATTTTTAAAATATACTGAAATGATGCTGTTAATGCAATAGGTGTGTGCGTAGAAATCTGATGCTGCTGTAGATGTTTATGCTTACAGCTGCTTCTAAAATATGCCACAGAGTTCTGTTGTAAGGATCTGTCGGAGCCTTGGCCTACTGATTTTTGGTTTCTGTGGTGATGGCATTTCTTGTTATTGCTAGTAGCTGACGGTCTTTACAGCAGTAGCAGTGAAAAACTTGACATGGCTTTGCTTAGAGTGACTATATCCTGATGGCTGATCAATGAGAACTGCCATGTTGGGTATGAGCGATAGTTAATCGCTCCTATGCCTGAGAGTGACTAGACTGACTACAACAGAGCTACAGCATAGTCCAAGTTTAAGCCTCTCTTCCCTAGCATTTGAAATGGTAAGCTCTAACTGTAATAGGTAGTGGTAGCTTGAATTTATATTATTAGGGCTTTTTTAATCAGTTATGCTGTGAGCTTTTGCAAATCCTGTAGAAATGAGGTTCCTAGATTAATCACTCATTACATGAAATCAGTTGTTAACTGAATTCAATACTTGTAAGTTAGATTTAGTTACATTTGGTTGCATTTTGGGGTACTTGGATAAATAGCCCTGGGAGCAAGGTCACATGTAAGTGTCATCATACATAGCTTGTGATACTGATTAAAATATACAAATTTCTTATTCACTATTTCTGTCTTTTTCACAGTTCTCTGAACATCAGCTAACATTCCTTAGCTGACAAATTATAAGGATTTTAAAGCATTTCCTCATAATGGAATCTGTCCTTGCCTTTGGTGTCTTTTTGTTCCTTTTTGTCAAAAATATTTTTATGTTCCATTGTATTTTTTTTTCTGTGAATAGCACATGGAATCAAGTTGTGCACACTTGATTTTTCTTTATAGTCATTATTAGTTTTTTCTTTTGTTATTTCTTTTCTTCTTCTCTACTAGTTCTTAACTTTTCTACCTGCCATTTTGATAGCTTTGGTACATTTGAGCTGCTGTGTACATCATCTATGCACAGTGAGTCTAAACTCAGTTTCCTGAGAGGCAATTTAAAGCCCAATAGTCTATACTTATATGAAATAGCTGTTTCCAGTGTGCATTACTTTGCACACATGGCATTGCATTTCATTTGATGCTTCACTGCCAACTCGTTTAGTTTTGTAAGATCATCCTGTTTACTGTCTGCCCTATCATCTTAAATGTTTGACTTGTTGTTTGCCTGCAATACCAGAGTTATGTCTCCCTCTCTTGCCAGATTAATATAAAAGTCCGTTGTAGCTCCTGGTTCTCAGGGAACAAGTTTGTTCCCTTGAGGCCAAGGTGGCTGACCTGGAGAAGCAGAGACAGTCAGGCACATGGAGAAGGCTCTCAGGGACTTGCTTGATATGTCCCACTCTAGTTATGGCAGCCCTGCTGCTGCCAGGGAGCATGAGGGTCAAGAGGGAACAGGGCACCGTGCTGAGGATAAGGGGAATGTGCCCTCAGAAGGGACCTCTTCTTCATCTGGTAAACGGGTATCCTTTTGCACCAAGGAACCATCCCTGGGCGGGGAGGGAGGCTCTTGGTAGTTGGTGATTCGATCCTTAGGCAGGTAGACAGCTGGTGGCAAAACCGCGTACTGACCATATGGTGACTTGCCTGCCTGGTGCAAAGGTAGTGGACATTACGCATGTTCTAGATAGGCTGGTAGATAGTGCTGGGGAGGAGCCAGTGGTCGTGGTACATGTTGGCACCAACGATGTGGGGAAATGCAGTCGCAAGGTCCTGGAGGAAAAATTTAGGCTGCTAGGCAGGAACCTCAAGACCAGGACCTCCAAGGTAGCCTTCTTGGAAGTGCTACCTGTTCCACGTGCAGGGCCAGAGAGACAGGCACAGATCAGGAGTCTCAATGTGTGGATGAGACGATGGTGTAGGGAGGAAGGGTTCAAGTTTGTTAGGCATGGGGTACTTTTTGGAACAAGAGGGAGCTTTACAGAAGAGATGGTCTCCACTTGTCCCGAGAAGGAACCAGGCTGCTGGCACTTAAAATCGAAAAGGTGGCAGAGCAGTTTTTAAACTGAATATTGGGGGAAAGCCAACAGGAGATTAAAAGTTTGGGATGGCTCATCTCAGAGAGATGAGGGGGTAGCTATTCCTTTTCTACAGGGAGGTGGATTGGAATTGTCCATTGAGACTATGGCTAGTGATAAGGTTGCAGGCTTAACATGTATGGGAAATTATAAGTGTTTCTATACAAATACTAGAAGTGTCCGAGGTAAAATCAGGGAGTTGGAGTGCTTGGTGTTGGGGGGGGGGATAGATATTGTGGGTATTTCAGAAACTTGGTGGGATAAGGAAAATCAGTGGGATACGGTGATTCCCGGTTATATATTATATTGGAAGGATAGGGGGGAAGGGTTGGAGGTGGGGTGGCTCTGTATGTCAGAGAGGGTATACAGTCCAGTAAGACTGAGAGGGAAAGTGAATTGGATTTGCTTCTGGAAATGCTATGGGTTGAAATAGTAGGCCCAAAAGGAAGCATAACATTGGGAGTTTGTTATCGCCCACCAGATCCAAAAGATAGAAGAGGATAATAAAATGATGAATGAATTAAAGATAGCGGCTAGACAAAAAAACTGTGTTATAATAGGTGATTCGAACTACCCACACATTGATTGGGTCAATATGTGTTCTAGTTGAGAGAAAGAGATTGAGTTTCTAGACACTCTCAATGACTGTGCTATGGAGCAGATTACCTACCAGGGGAGAGGCAATCCTGGATTTGGTCCTAAGTAACGCCCAAGACCTGGTGAGAGATGTAAAAGTGATTACACCACTTGGAAACAGTGACCATAATGTTATTGAGTTCAACATTTGTATAAATAGGGACTTGCCCAAAAAGACCGACACAACCACTTTTAACTTTAAAAGAGGTAACTTC
>NW_015163609.1:708514-708708 GCF_001447785.1 Gekko japonicus
TGTGTTTCAATTATTGTATGTTTTTAGTCTGTATTTATGGCATTTGGAAGCCGCCCTGAGCCTGCTTTGCGGGGAGGGCGGGGTATAAATTTGATAATAAATAAATAAATAAATAAAAGTTCCTCATCAAAGGCTCCTAAGTAAGCTCAATAGTCACGGGATAAAAGGACAAGTCCTTTTGTGGATCAAAAACT
>NW_015163609.1:708960-792637 GCF_001447785.1 Gekko japonicus
AAGACAGTGTGTGACTGCAATAAAAAAGGCCAACGCTATGCTGGGGATTATTAGAAAGGGAATTGAAAACAAATCAGCCAGTATCATAATGCCCCTGTATAAATCAATGGTACGTCCTCATTTGGAGTACTGTGTACAGTTCTAGTCACCACACACAAGACAGTGTGTGACTGCAATAAAAAAGGCCAACGCTATGCTGGGGATTATTAGAAAGGGAATTGAAAACAAATCAGCCAGTATCATAATGCCCCTGTATAAATCAATGGTACGTCCTCATTTGGAGTACTGTGTACAGTTCTAGTCACCACACCTCAAAAAGGATATTATAGCATTGGAACAAGTGCAGAAAAGGGCAGCTAGAATGATAAAAGGGTTGGAACACTTTCCCTATGAAGAAAGGTTAAAGCGCTTGAGGCTCTTTAGCTTGGAGAAACGATGGCTGAGGGGTGACATGATCAAAGTTTATAAGATTATGCATGGGATAGAGCAGGTCGAGAAAGAAGTACTTTTCTCCCTTTCTCACAATACAAGAACTCATTAGCACTCCATGAAATTGCTGAGCGGTCGGGTTAGAACAGATAAAAGGAAGTACTACTTCACCCAAAGAGTGATTAACACATGGAATTCACTGCCACAGGAGGTGGTGGCGGCTATAAGCATGGACAGCTTCAAGAGGGAACTATTAGCCACAAGGTATAGATAGGAACTCACAGGCTGGGGTAGGTGATGCACTGTATTCTTGGTGCTTGTGGGGGGGGCAACAGTGGGAGGGCTTCCAGTGTCCTGGCCCCACTGCTGGACCTCCTGATGGCACCTGGTATTTTTGGCCACTGTGTGACAGAGTGTTGGACTAGATGGACCATTGGCCTGATCCAACATTGGCTTCTCTTATGTTCTTATTGCTTGCAGGGTAGTCCCGTGCTGTGTCCAAAGCACTTATTTACTGGGACAGCCAACATTTAGGGTTGGTCTACCTTTTGGTAATGTCTAGAAAGAATCCTGATACATCAGAGAGGCACAGTGTACTTGAATACAAACTGTTCTAATATCTTTTCTAAAATTGATGCTTAAATATAAAAATAGTTCTATTTATTCTAGAATAAATCTATTACTTATTGTCAGACTCCTGGGCCTTTAATATTTTTGGTTTCTAGGCCAGGTTCCAGCTTGCTTTGAATTCACCGACATTCCTAGGAAAACTCCAACTTATTGGTAGACAGGACATTTGTTCCAGGTGCCTGCCCTGTAGCATTCACTCTCTGGAAAGTACCCTAACACTGTTTCTTCCTAGCACCTAGTCCACCTATTTTCTATTGCCAATTGCTTAGTAACAGGAATTATGCTGCTTTCTCTTCTACTATCATGGGGGGAAATGATTGGGAGTAAAGAAGACAACAATGTGCTGGAAAGAAGCAATGATGAGAAAGTACTGGGAAATAGGTTAACAGGTGGTATATTGGGGAGAAGACCCATCCACAGTGTCCTTTATGTCTAGAGACTGTCCTGGAAAGCCTTGCTCTCTCAAAAGAGTGTAGCCAAATGTACTAACTGGAATACAGAGAAATCTTCTGAGAGACGAGCAACAGAATTCTCATGATTGTCTCTGTGTCTGCCTGAAGTTGGCTTCTTCTTTGTATCCTAAACCCTTTTGCTTACATTGTCTTGGTGATCTGCTAGCACTTTGATACTGCATTGTTTTATAATGAACTGCTTTTAGATGTTTTTATGGTAATTTAATTGTTATTTATGTATTTACTCTATTTAAGCTGCTCTGAGCCTGCCTTGGCGGGGAGGGCGGGGTATAAATTGGAATAAATAAATAAATAAATCTTCCTCTGGCTTGATCTTATCTTTGTAGCTTTTCTGAGAGTGGTGAGCTTTAGTGGCTGCCTGGACATTTTAGGAGTCCTCATACAATTGCCATCTTGTTGAATGTTGCCCCACCTCCATCTTGGGTCCTAAATCCTGTTGTGAGCTGAAGCTTGAATTGTGCCTCCTGCCCCTCTTTGGCCCTATAATCTGTTCAGCGGCTGAGCTTTTCATGGTTTGGTGCTTTATAAGGCATTTTGTGAATCCTGTTCTGACAAAGTGCTTTCAGAGGGACTATGCAGGAACTCCTTTTTTACTGTGGCTAGTCTATTAAGTCATCTTGTTGATGGACTATACAGTCCACTTCTGACAGCTTTAGCTTTCACCATATTTTCCCCCTGGCACTGAAGTGATTGCTCTGAGAGTAATCTTAAGTAGGTCCCCTCAGAATACTTCTCAGGTCTATTCAGGAGGGCTTGTTCCCAGTAAAGCATTCCTAGGATTGCACTGTTACTATGTTCACTTTCACAAGCAACTTTACAGCCTTTAAATCTCTCACACACATGCACACACAATGTGGCATCACTTCAGCTGTCTTCCAAACCTCTGGCACATAAGCTGATTTTCTACACTCAGTAGTTCTGTAATTTCATCTTTTTGAGATTCTTCAGCACTTTTGAACAAATGCCATCTGTGCTTTGTGACTTATCACTCTGTAGCTTATCAACTCGCTCTTAAATGTCTCCTATTGAAACATCAATTCGTGACAGCTCTTTAAATTTATTACCAAAAATGTGCCAGTGTGAGTATTACTTCTTAATTTAGTGCCTTATATCCAAAGATCTCTGAGCCCTAAAGGGTTCAAAGCCTCCTTAACGAATTAGCTGATTGTGCCATTAAAATTGAATTAGGGAAATGTCAGATATGCATGTAAGAATATTATGTAGAGGGTAGAGAATAGGATTGGGCACTGGGAGTGCCTGTGGCTGTTTTAACGCCGCTTGCGAGCTAACTGAGAAATTCAGTTTTTATTTTTAAAAACTGAGAAATGTTTCTAGTCCTCAAAATAGAGAGAGGCTTATGATGGCCACCTCACACATTACGATTTTAAGTCCTAGGTTTGCTCTAGCCATCTCTTTCTGACATGGCAGTTATATCTTTAGCAGGTGCATGGCACGCAGAAGAGGTACAAGAAAGTTTTCTTAGCACAAAGATACAGGGAAGGGTAGAGATGTGAAGGCCCGGAAAAAACCCGGAAAAATTGAAAAAAGAAAAGAAAAGAAAAAAATTGATTATGGAACGTTTTATTTTAACATGATGAATAAAATATTTTAAGACCAGGTGTTCAGATATTTTCCAAATCATTTCTTTTATATATATATAATCAGATTGATGTAATTTCTGTGCATTGAGGACAAGCAAGTCCTAGGTTACAAACTGAACTCTCCAATACAAGAACAAGATGCATTTCTTCCTTTAGGAGGTGCGATTGTCAGAAGAAAATAAAAAAGTTTCAGTTTTGTTTTTGCATGTGGGTGGGTATTCTGTAATAGTTGTTTGGATACACTATATTTTTAATATGCTAGTTGTGATAATTTCATGCCAAGTAAAAATGTCCATAGTCATATTTTATGTTCCTGAATTAACAGAATGACTTTCAAACTAGAAAAGACAAAAGAAATGCTAATGTAGCATTTTTTTCAATTTTTCCGGAAATTTCCGTTTTTTACCGAAAAAACCCGGGTTTTTTACCGAGCTTCAAAATTTCCGGAAATTTTACATCTCTAGGGAAGGGGGATATTTTATTGTGTTGAGTCTGTATGTCAAGCAGCTGTTAAATGCACAGAAGCTCTGGCAACTCTAGATTGTTCCCACAAATCACTCCCTTGTTTAAAGTTCTCAAGTAGGAAGGGATTTTACATGGCACAAGCAAAATTGTGTTCAGGCATCACATATAACCACAGTTAAGAAAAGTGTGCATTAACCTGGCTTTTTGCAGATTTGCACACTTGCCTCGTTCCTCTTCTCTCCCTGCTTTTGCTGAGCATTGTAATTAAATGAGTACTCGTGGTGTATGACTGCAGATGCAAGGGTTAAGCATCCCCACCACACACACACCCAAAAATTGGGATCCTAAACCAGAGTTTAATCCAGATTTAAAATCCTGGTAGTGAAAGAGTGCTACCTCCAGTTAACCCACATGCCTCTGTTTGCATTTAATTAATGTTAGTGCAAAATACCTTCTCCCATAGCAGTTTTTTGCACGGGCTGCCCTGTAGAGCTGTATGCATCCTGTACTGTGAATACAAAGAATTTAGTATTGGACACAGAATCCAGTGTCCTGAGAATCTCATAGCTCCACTCTTAGTTATTTATTTCCTTTGTACCCTTTCTCCCCAATGTGAGCCCAAAGCAGTTTATGTTGGTCTCTTGTCTTTCATTTTATCCTCACAACTTGTTTGTGAGGTAGGTTAGGCTGAGGATGTGTAACTTGCCTGAGGTCACCCAATAAGCTTCTACAGCAAAGCAGGTCTTCCAGGTCATAATCTGACGACACCACCCTGGCATTCTTAATTTATGAAACATTTCCAAGGTGGTTTCCAATTAATTAACAATCCATATTACTGTACAAAATCACAACTACTACAAACCATTAAAACATCAGCATTTGTGTGTGTGTTAGAAGCCATGTTTCTAGCCTATATGGCTAGGAAAAGGGGCGATGCCTGGTCGAATCGCAGGGTCAAGCTGCATAATATGATTTCTGACCCTACCTACATTTCGAAAGCCTGCAGGGGGCCAATCCTGCTCAGGACAAGGCATGGGAGGAGGATGGACCTTCCCCCTGTTCATTTTTCTGAGCTGAAATGACTGAAATGACCCGGGTGGGAGTTATTTGCCTTGTTTCAGAACTTCAGGTAACTCCTCATGGGGGCGTTTATGCTCAGGAAATGACATGGGAAGAGGCGGGAACCTCTTCTTCCTCCATGCCATGGTCCCCAGCAGAACTGGGCCCCTGACTGGTCTTTTAAAATGTAGCACCCCACAACTGGGCTGTAGGGAAAAATAGGGAAAGCAGGTCCCCAGACTCAGCTCACTAGATATCGTATTGTGTAGCTTGGTCCTCGATAGAAGTGTAGAGGAGGATTTAAATGATCACAAGGCAGATTTCCAGTGCTCTGCATAGTTTTGCCCCTTAATGAGTCACAGATTAAATAATACAAAGAACAAAGTTCATGCAAATTTTCTCGCTTTGCATAATTTGTACGAATTGCGCCATTCTGATTTTGTTCATTCTTTTTGAAAGTACAGAATATATGGTTACATTTCATGCACAAGAAGTAAAAACTGGCCCTAGACCTTCCTGATGTCCCCTTCTGCTCAAGTCACATAACAGTCTTAGTTACTCAACTGAAATAGTTAAAAATATACCTGGCAAAATGTACCTGTAAACCGCATTGATTTACTATGTGTGAGTACTTAACTCCCTTTTGTCAAGGTGCTCAATGGGGGCATTTTTTAAAATGAATGGCCAAAATTGCTTCAGACCATTGATAGTCTCTTCAGGAGCTGATAGCAAGAGCTTTCTGGCCTAGATGTCTCCTCATCAGTTTTCTGTCAAGCCTGGTCTATACATGTAGTAGAATGAGAAGGGAGAATCTTGAGGTAGTAGAGTAGACTGTTATCACTTAAGGCTGCTGGTGACAGATGATATTTTTTAAAGTTCCGTTATATGATTTCCAGCAAATAAAGTATTTGCACATCTTTCAGCTTACAGGAAGATGTGATGCCCCACACCATAGAATCATAAGAGGTGTAATCCTATTTCATAGAATCACAAAGTTGGAAGGGACCTCCAGGGTCATGTACTCCAACCCCCTGCAAAATGCAGGAAATTCACAAATACCTCCCCCTGACACCCCCAGCAACCCTTGCTCTATGCCCCAGAAGAGGGACAAAAACAAAAGCCCTCCAGGATCCCTGGCCAAACTGGCCTGGAGAACAGGAGAATCATTGCTTCCTGACCCCAAAGTGGCGATCAACATTTCCCTGGGTGTGTAAGAAAGGGCCACAAGACCTAAGTACTGACGCAACCCTTCCTGCCCTCCCTTCTCATGATCTGCCTAAGTTCACAGAATCAGCATTGCTGTCAGATGGCCATCTAGCCTCTGTTTGAAAACCTCCAAAAAAGGAGAGCTCATCACCTCCCGAGGAAGCTTGTTGCACTGAGGAACCACTCTTAACTGTCAGGAAGTTCTTCGTAATGTTTAGCTGAAAACTCTTTTGATTTCAACCCATTGGTTCTGGTCTGGCCTTCTGGGGCAACAAAAAACAACTCTGCACTATCCTCTCACCATCGGTGCCCTCCTCTGGACATGTTCCAGCTTGTCTATATCCTTCTTAAATTGTGGTGCCCAAAACTGAACACAATACTCTAGGTGAGGTCTAACCAGAGCAAAGTGAAGCAATACCATCACTTTGCGTGATCTGAACACTATACTGCTGTTGATACAGCCCAAATTGGCATTTGCCTTTTTAGCTACTGCATCACACTGCTGACTCATGTTTAGTGTATGGTCTACTAACCCTAACCTTTTTGCACATATTATTGCCAAGACAACTTTCCCCATGCTATAATTGTGTGTTTGATTTTTTTCTACCTAAATGCAGAACTTTACATTTATCCCCCGCTGAAATTCATTTTATTTGTTTTAGCTCAGTTTTCCAGCTTGTCAAGATCATCCTGTAGCCTATGTCTTCTACTGTATTTGATTCCCCTCTCCTCCACATACAGCCAGCTGGGTGACCTTGGGTCAGTCACTTCTCTCAGAGCTGTCCTCTCGTGAGCATTTCTCTCAGAGTTCTCTCAGCTCCACTTACCTCACAGGGTGTCTGTTGTGGGGAGAAGAATGGAAGGAGATCGTGAGGCACTCTGAGTGAAGGGTTGGGTATAAATCCTCCTCCTCCTCCTCCTCCTCGGCAGGACTCTAATCTGGAGAACCAGGTTTGATTCCCCAGTCCTTTACATGAAGCCAGCTGGGTGACCTTGGATCAGTCACAGCTGTCTCAGAGCTTTCTCAGCCCCACCTACCTCACAAGGTATCTGTTGTGTGGAGAAGAAGGGAAAGTGATTGTAAGCTGTTCCAAGACTCCTTTGGGTAGTGAGGGGCGGGGTATAAAACCCTCTCTTCTTCCCCACAATGCTCTGGATGGCTCAGAGCTATTTAAATCCCTGCTTTCTGTTCATCACAAAGTGCCTTAAAATTTGTGGAAGTTCATAGTGGCTCTTCAGTTCATGAACCAAACAAAATTTGTAACCTCCTGGTGGACTGATGGCCTCCCCCCACACACCTGGGCCAGCCATCCCTCTGACAGAAAGGCTAAGCCCTACTTGCCCAAGTTCCATGCAAGACGGGAGAGATGGCACCGAGCCATATGGAGGTGAGGAGCCCTGTGCAAGAGGCAAGACAGGGGAGGCAGATGGCAGATGGAGACACCTGGCCCAACCAAGCCCCATGCAAGGTGAGACAAGGCAGATGGCAACACCCAGCCCAGCCATGCTCCTCACAAGGCAAGGCATGTGGCAGAACCTGGCATGAAGTCAGGCAGAGGGCAGCACCTGACCAAGCCTCACATGAGGCATGGCAAGACAGAGGGCAATGCCTGGACCAGCTGAGCCCAAAGCAAGACAGTGCTCAACTGAACCCCATGTAACAGAGGCCAGGCCCCATGCAAAGCAGATGGCAGTGCCTGGCTCTACTGAGTTGAGCCTCACATGAGGTGAGTCAAAGGGCAGTGCCTGGATCAGCTCAGCCAAGCCCATGAAAAGTGAAGGAAGCAGCATCTGGCCAGTTGGTTAGGCAGGCTGCTTCCTTGTCTCTCCATCTATCCCCCTTTGGGTGGAAGGGGCAGGGGCAGACAGTCTGCCTCTTCGTCTCTCTTTTGGGTGGTGGGGTAGGGCCAGGGCAAGCTGAGGGAGGGATCTTTTCCTCACCTTTTTCATTCCCAGTCTGCCCCTGCTGTCAGGGTTGTTCTGAGGATAATATGGAAGACAGGAGAATAAAGTAAGATGCTTTGATTCCTCATTGTGGACAAAGGTAGATTATAAATGAAGTAAATATATAATAAATATAGTTGAAGACGGAGGAGCAGATTAAAAATGTGGTTGGGTGGGAAGGAAGGAAAAAGAGAAGATTGCAGGTATGGGGGTTGCCAGGTGGAGGGAAAGCAGAAATAGTGTGGAGAAGTTGAGATGGGAAAATCGTGGTCTTCACAAGTCCTTGCAGGTTTCCTACTGTGCAACTGGGCCTGCCCTGGTAACCGGCACTGTGCAAATGGGCCATAATTTTCCTGGGTAGAGGGTGCCAGGGGTAGAATGGGGCGGAAAGATGGGGAGAAGATACGTTGGTTTGCTGGTGGATGGGAAGGAGAGGAGGCAGGAAAGGGGGAGAAGTTATGGGGGCTTTCAAGGAGTGGAAAGAGGAAATAATGGGTGAGAAGGAAATTCACACTGCAAGGCCTTGTGGGTTCCCGCCTGTGTGCCTATAACTGCATCAGTTTTACCTGGTGTGTAGATAGGCATTTTACAGAAGCTTTAAACTGAGCCTTTAGCAGCATTCATCAGACTCGCAGATGAAGGGAAGTTGATTGTCTGGAAAGATATTATTGCTGCAGTTTGGAATATTGTAAGTATTCTCTCTCTCTTATTTTGCATGCTGTTTCTTTCTGGTAAAGATCTGTCCAGGTTCCCTCCCCCCCAAAAAAAAACCCCCACCAGGTCAGCAGTAAAACACTCTACAACATTTTGTGGAAGTATAAACTAGACTACATGTGTGTTATTTCAATACATTTTCCAGTATTTCTTTAGTTCCTAACTTGTCTCTTTATTCTGTAAGAGATTCGAAGTCATATGTCAGATACCATAATTGGTGGCTGCCTATTGAGGCTTTTAGGAAATAGGGATTAGGAGTGTGCAGATATCATAGAATCATAGAGTTGGCAGGGACCTCCAGGGTCATCTAGTCCAACCCCCTGGACAATGCAGGAAATTCACAAATACCTCCCCCTCCACACCCACAGTGATCACTGTTCCACGCCCAGAAGATGACAAAAAACCTCCAGGATTGCTTCCTGACCCCAAAGTGGCAATCAGCATTTCCCTGAGCGTGTAAGAAAGGGCCACAAGAACTAAGCACTGAGGCAACCCTTCCTGCCCTCCCTCTCATGATCTGCCTAAGTTCACAGAATCCACATTGCTGTCAGATGGCCATCTAGCCTCTGTTTGAAAACATCCAAAGAAGGAGAGCCCACCACTTCCCGAGGAAGCCTGTTCCACTGAGGAACCACCCTGTCAGGAAGTTCTTCCTAATGCTTAGCTGAAAACTCTTCTGATTTAATTTCAACCCGTTGGTTCTGGTCCGGCCTTCTAGGGCAACAGAAAACAACTCCACACCATCCTCTATATGACAGCCCTTCAAGTACTTGAAGATAGTTATATCACCTCTCAGTTGTCTCCTCTCCAGGCTAAACATACCCAGCTCCTTCAACCATTCCTCATAGGACTTGGTCTCCAGACACCTCATGTACATTTCCATTTCTTTTCATTTTCATGGATGTTCAGGAAGATCATTTCAGTCAAGCATATTTTTCTTTTGGCAGATTTCCTATTTACTCTTATTTTATATTATTTTTGCATGGCATGCCAGTTCTTTACAAACTTTGTACAAATGACACAGAATTAGGTGTCTGTCTTGATAGCAATATTTCTGTCCAGTTTTTATGTAGTTGAGAAACAAGATAACTACAGATTCATCCCATGTGTAGAGCAACTATACTAATTGAATTTTCAAACCAAACCAGAGTTGTCATGAAATTTGTTAATGTCCCTAATTGGAATATACACCTCCGAAGTTATAATAAAGCTCCTGTGCATAATAAACACACTCAAAATTAATTCTATTTAATCAGCTGAAGCCAATTAACTATGTCATCTAAAAGGATCCTTAAGACTCTTGTGTTTGTTTCCCTAACCATGATTCAGGTATCCTAAAAAGATCATGGGTTTATGTTCTCACACGTTTTTCTCTTTCTCCTGAGGCATAAGAGGCTGCTGCAGATGGAATAAGGCTGTTAGTGATATGGACTTGGGGCCAATGTTCCCTCTAAGCTGAGTTAGTGTGAGCTAGCTCACAGTTTTTTAGCCTCCGGCTCACACATTTTTGTCTTAGCTCAGGAAGGATGGCTCCAGAGCAAACTCATTTATGCAGTAGCCAAATCGCTCGCTCACAACTTTAATGCCAGTAGCTCACAAAGTAGAATTTTTGCTCACAAGACTCCACAGCTTAGAGGGAACATTGCTTGGGGCATAGGTTTACTTGTACATAAGACATAGCTAGGACTAAATATACTTTGCATTTAAAACAAAGCCAAACGTCTGTGCTAAGGTGACCCTCTGATCCAAGAAAAGCTGCATTATGTATGAGACCTCCATAGATCATCATTTTGTATATTCCATTAGGGATGGGAAGAAACAGTGACAACGCAGTCCTAATCACAATTGCACTCTCCTAAACCCATTGTTTTCAGTGGATTTAGAAGGATGCAAGTCTGTTTGGGACTACAGTGTGACTTATGTAAAGCCTTGAATCTCACTCTTTGAGCATTGAAAGTTCTGCTTAGTCTCCCCTCTGGCTTCAAAGCTGTCAGGCATGGAGTACACATTTTTAATCCTATTTTGGCTGCCCTAAAGCTGAAATTCAGGATGGCGAGCTCTGTGTTCAGTACTAGATTCCACACTAGTGCACTGCAATCAAGAATTAAAATACGGCTGTAGGTGCGGTTCATTGCCATTTGCTCTGTCGGGCCTGGGAAGGAATTGTCACTAGACAAGTGGCCTTTTAGGAGTTTTGCCCTCGCCCTATATAACACACACAAGAGTTGCTGACATAAGTTGTAGCAACCCCAAAGCCAATAAATAAGAATAAACCAGCTAAATATCCCAGTCTTCAGAGATACTAAAAGCTTATTTAAACAATAATGATTTTGCCTGCTTTCTCAAAGTAAGCCAGGATGAGCACTGGCAGGCATCCTTAGGGAGGAGGGGAAAGCAGAGCCAGAGTTGACTGGAAGTGATTGGACTTGATAATGTATTGGTTCTTCTCAACCTTCTAGTTGATGCTGGTTTATGCTTGCCTGTTCCTCACTCAATGGTTGCAATGCCGGGTAATGCCATAGTTTGCCATTCAGCTGTAATGGCAAGCTATGATAACTATGTAACTGAATTGGAGAGCAAATGAGGGAGAGTGCATAATGTAGCTGGATAAGGACAGGCTGAAGCGTCTGGAACTTTTAAGTTGAGGAGGGGGAACAAAGTGATAGACATGAGAAAGGTTTATAAAACCATGCATGGGGTAGAGAGAGTGTGGGTGTGGCAGTGTTCCCTCCAAGCTGAGTTAGTGTGAGCTGGCTCACAGTTATTTGGCCTCCAGCTCACAGTTCTGTGTCTTAGCTCAGGAAGGATGGCTCCAGAGCAAACTCATTTAGGCCATAGCCAAATCGCTCGCTCACAACTTTAATGCCAGTAGCTCACAAAGTAGAATTTTTGCTCACAAGACTCCACAGCTTAGAGGGGGCATTAGAGAACCTTTTCACCCTGGCGCATAATACTAGACCTCAGGGGTGCTGAGGGAAGCTGATGGGCAATAGCTTCAGGAAGAACAAAAGAAGATACTCCTTTTCTCAGTGACTGATTATATTGTGGAATTCACTGTCAGTGGATGTAGTGATGGCCATGAGCACAGACAGCTTTAAAAGGGGGTTAAACAGACTCATGGAGGGTAGGTCCATGAATGACTAGTATCCGTGGTGATTAAAGGGAGCCTCCATATACAGAGGCATCAAACTTCTGAAGACCAGTGCTAGGAGGCAGCATCAAGCAAAGGCCTTGGCTCCTATAACCTGTTTGTTGGCCCTCCGGAGCAACTAGTTGGCCATTGTATGAAACAGGATGCTGGACTACATGGACCACCGGTCTGATCCAGGAGGGCTCTACTTATGTTGAGTATAAACGCAAGTCTCATTCCGATAGTGTCTGGCCATGGTTTGGTGTTGTATCATAACTGCCGCTTCTTCTTTTAAATGAGTCCATAAAAGTTTCAACTTTCTGAAATTCCCTCATATTCACAGCCATTAGAAGTACAGCAGCTCTATTGTATTTAGGAACCTCCTCTCAGTTCAGACTTAATGCAGCTCTTTATTTTAACTGTGGTTTGTTTGTGAAACCA
Source organism: Gekko japonicus (assembly GCF_001447785.1). NCBI lineage: Eukaryota > Metazoa > Chordata > Lepidosauria > Squamata > Gekkonidae > Gekko > Gekko japonicus. Next base: position 721,053 of record NW_015163609.1, read on the forward strand.
GGGTTAAATTTATAGATGGCAATTGAAATTATAGAACAAAGTTTGAGTCCAGTGGCACCTTTAAGATTTTAATTCCAGGGGGTAACATAGTGAAGGAAATAAATATATCAGAATTGGAGATTGATGGGCAGATGTTCCTTTTTTAATTGTGGAATCAATTTCCAATTTTGATTTATTTATTTCCTTCACTTCCCCCCCAAAAAAAAAAATTAAACAAACAAATGGTAACCATATAAACTAAGCTTGTTATTCCTGTTTGGTCCTTGAATCTCTTAAACATCCTTCATTATGTTGTATGCTAATTTGCTGCTCACTCTTACCTATATGTATGGACTAGTAACTTCCATTTCAGTGTATCTGAAGAAGTGTACATGCACATGAAAGCTTATAACTTCAATAAAACTTTGCTGGTCTTAAAGGTGCCACTGGACTCAAACTTTGTTCTGCTGCTTCAGACCAGCATGGCTACCCACCTGAATCTGTCTCAACTGAAATTATAATTTGTTTCAACAAATACTGGTTTTATCACCTTTACTGTTTTCATGCCTTCCCCATCGATACCAAACTGGTATCCCAGCCTACATTGCAGCAAGGACAGCACCAGAGAGCATGCCAGGATTAAACCAGGATGTCCATATTCATAAGTAACATGAAACCATCATTAAGACTTAACGGATCAATAAACCAATTTAAAACCATGGTATCAGGTTCTGATTTGACAGACCCTAGCTGGCCACAGTGAGTGGAATGGCCCACATTCAGATGATCACACTAGGCATAGATAGCTTAACTAGGCCATGGTTTTGCATGATATCTGAATTGAGTAATCCTAAACCAATTATTCTGGTCTAAATTCATTGATGTAAATGGAATTAGTCTGGGTTAAGTTTGCCTAGGATTACATTGTACTTCTTGTCTTTCTCTTTTTTAAAAAAAGTGGCAAACCAAAAAATGGTGGTTGTGATGCTAGTGGGGTCCTAATACACTTATTTTATATTTATTTATTTATTTATTCAGCTTGATATACTGCCCTAACCCCCGTAGGGGTCTCTGGGCGGTTTACAGAGGGGGTGCTAATCACTTGTTAACCCTAACTAGGGCCACACACTGTTTCTGGGGAAGGGGCAGCCTACCGGCACCCAGGTGGAGGCAGATGTCTTCCTGATCTGGCTGGCTTCATTTTTCCCGGCGGTGAATGGGCTGTTGTTCCTGGTGCCTCGGCGATTCGGCGCGCTGCTTGAGTCGGTTGTGGGGTCTCAATAAACTTGTTGAAGACCAAGACACAGTTCACCATGGGTTTGTCAGGGCAGGGGTTCACCCGGTTTTCAGGGTTTCTCCCCACCTCCAGCCAGCTGGCCGGTGTGGAAACCCCACCCCCAAACATCCCCGCATGACTTCCCCAACATGATGACATCACCTGGAAGTGACATCATCATGTCAGGATGCTCTGGTTTAATGACAAAACTCTGTGGTTTTTAGCTGGTTTTGCCCTTAAACCAGATTATCCCCACGCAACACCTCTGGGTGACATCATCACATCAGGGATGTCCCAGAATTCCCCCCAAATCCCTCCACCGGAGGAGGGGACCTGGCAATCCTAGTTCATCTATATGGGTGTGACAAATCAGGTGTTATTAATGTAAATATGTAGTGTATCAATGTATGCTCCACTATCTCTCAAAAGAGTGGGGAAAGGACTTCTGTATTACATCTCCCAAAGGTGCTCAGATTCTATGGATGAGACTGGAATTTCTTTCCAGTTCTTAGTGCTGTCCCGTCCTGGTCCCATGGCAAATGTTTACATAGGCCAGTGCTGTTCTTCCTCTTTTTTGGGATGAATGTCCTTTTCTTCACCAAGGCAGGGAAGATATAAGCATTGGGTTGGATCCACACTAAAATTTTCATCTGTGGGACATATCCCTCCTTCCTGCCCAAAGTTTTAATTGTTTTTTTGTTTTTCGTATGTATTTGAGGTTTGGTTTTAATTGTTTTAATGATAGTTATTGGTTTTAATGGTTCTTAAGATGTACTTTTTATTTCTTATGTTGTAATTTGTTAGCTGCCACAGTGGCCCTTATGAGGGCCGAAAGGCAACATATAAATTTTGTAAAATAATTTTTTGGGATGAATGTCCTTTTCCTCACCAAGGCAGGAAAGATATAAGCATTGAGTTGGATCCACACTAAAATTTCCATCTGTGGGACATATCCCTCCTTCCTGCCCAAAGTTTTAATTGTTTTTTTTTTTGTTTTTCGTATGTATTTGAGGCCTGGTTTTAATTGTTTTAATGACTGTTATTGGTTTTCATGGTTCTTAAGATGTACTTTTTATTACTTATGTTGTAATTTGTTAGCTGCCTCGGTGGCCCTTATGAGGGCAGAAAGGCAACATATAAATTTTGTAAAATAAGCTTTTATGTGGTGTCCCCCCCCCCACCGCTTCCCACTGATCTTGATGAAATGCTGCCCCTGGGGAATAGGAGATCCTGGGGAACAACGTGGGGGTGGTACAGCAAGAAGGGGGGATTAATGCGAATTGCCGGTTTAGTCTGGATACAACCCATTAGACAAAATCTTCCTAATTGAATTACTATATATACTTTTATAAGAGAGGAGTCTGGAGAGGCAGGTTCCTTCTGTTTGCCTGGTTCTAACCAACAGGTAGCACAAACACGGCAGGTTTCCAAACCATCTGCAGAGTGGAACAGTTTTTCTAAACGGCTGTAAGTATTTTATTTTTCAGGGGAAAAACCAGTGCTGATTCTTTTAGAAAAAAGTGCCTTAGAACTGCTGAGTTAAAGTAAATTATAGAGCCAGATTGCCAGGAAAAAATGAGTGCAACTTCTTAAATTCCCTCTGTCAGTGCCATAGACACATTCTGACTTCTTGTGAACACATTCCTCATGAGCATTCTCTCCATTCCATGGATGAACTCTTTTCAATCATGCACTCTGCACATGTTGACAGTTTCCACCAGGCTTGACTGGTGCTTTATAAAATATTATAATAGGTACTAAGTAAATTAAAAACATAATATTTATTAATATATCGGGGGAATCCTCCCATTCCCCTTCGTGCACTCTGGCTTTCTGATGCAGCATGCCCTTACTGTCCTTACTAGTGCTCTGGTTTAATGACAAAACTCTGTGGTTTTTAGCTGGTTTTGCCCTTAAACCAGATTATCCCCACGCAACACCTCTGGGTGACATCATCACATCAGGGATGTCCCAGAATGCCCCCCAAATCCCTCCACCGGAGGAGGGGACCTGGCAATCCTAGTTCATCTATATGGGTGTGACAAATCAGGTGTTATTAATGTAAATATGTAGTGTATCAATGTATGCTCCACTATCTCTCAAAAGAGTGGGGAAAGGACTTCTGTATTACATCTCCCAAAGGTGCTCAGACTCTATGGATGAGACTGGAATTTCTTTCCAGTTTTTAGTGCTGTCCATTCCTGGTCCCATGGCAAATGTTTACATAGGCCAGTGCTGTTCTTCTTTTTTGGGATGAATGTCCTTTTCCTCACCAAGGCAGGAAAGATATAAGCATTGAGTTGGATCCACACTAAAATTTCCATCTGTGGGACATATCCCTCCTTCCTGCCCAAAGTTTTAATTGTTTTTTTTTTTGTTTTTCGTATGTATTTGAGGCCTGGTTTTAATTGTTTTAATGACTGTTATTGGTTTTCATGGTTCTTAAGATGTACTTTTTATTACTTATGTTGTAATTTGTTAGCTGCCTCGGTGGCCCTTATGAGGGCAGAAAGGCAACATATAAATTTTGTAAAATAAGCTTTTATGTGGTGTCCCCCCCCCCACCGCTTCCCACTGATCTTGATGAAATGCTGCCCCTGGGGAATAGGAGATCCTGGGGAACAACGTGGGGGTGGTACAGCAAGAAGGGGGGATTAATGCGAATTGCCGGTTTAGTCTGGATACAACCCATTAGACACACTACCGCTTCCCACTGATCTTGATGAAATGCTGCCCCTGGGGAATAGGAGATCCTGGGGAATAACATGGGGGTGGTACAGCAAGAAGGGGGGATTAATGCGAATTGCCGGTTTAGTCTGGATACAACCCATTAGACAAAATCTTCCTAATTGAATTACTATATATACTTTTATAAGAGAGGAGTCTGGAGAGGCAGGTTCCTTCTGTTTGCCTGGTTCTAACCAACAGGTAGCACAAACACGGCAGGTTTCCAAACCATCTGCAGAGTGGAACAGTTTTTCTAAACGGCTGTAAGTATTTTATTTTTCAGGGGAAAAAACAGTGCTGATTCTTTTAGAAAAAAGTGCCTTAGAACTGCTGAGTTAAAGTAAATTATAGAGCCAGATTGCCAGGAAAAAATGAGTGCAACTTCTTAAATTCCCTCTGTCAGTGCCATAGACACATTCTGACTTCTTGTGAACACATTCCTCATGAGCATTCTCTCCATTCCATGGATGAACTCTTTTCAATCATGCACTCTGCACATGTTGACAGTTTCCACCAGGCTTGACTGGTGCTTTATAAAATATTATAATAGGTACTAAGTAAATTAAAAACATAATATTTATTAATATATCGGGGGAATCCTCCCATTCCCCTTCGTGCACTCTGGCTTTCTGATGCAGCATGCCCTTACTGTCCTTAATAGAGCTCACTACAAAAATATCTGGAGATGCTTTTGAAATCCTCCTCCGCCAAATTTCTCCCCAGATTTTGGAGTTCTATATAAACAGACATGTAATGGAACAGAACTCATTATACTGAAATCTAAGGTTCTTCTGGGGTTGCATTTAAAAATGTGCACAGTAAAAGGAAGCTTGGGGGGGGAGTCTTACTGGACTGGTTGTTACACTCTTGTGTCACACACACAAAAAATAATTGCACTTCCATACAACAAGAAAGCAAGAAAACCACTCCTTATGTACCTAAAATATTTTTGCTGTTTTGTATTTATGTTTCAGTAGAGCACAATTATGCTTTCTACAATATAAAAACAAAAAAATTAAAATATAAATATGAAAAAGAATATATGTTTTTGCACACATTGGGATAATTTTAAAGGGCTTCATTTCAGAAGAACTTTTACAACATTCAGTGGTAATCATTGCTTATTCAAAACATGGGATAATAACAGAAGGAAACTTTCATTCCTAAAACTAGCCATGTTCCTTCCTTGCTCTTTATTGATAGTCTACAGAGCTTTGTGGCTTCCTTTTCATCTTCCTCCTCCCTGTCATAATGATGGGAATATAACAAATATTACATACTTGCCTACAATAATAATGCTATTTGACTGCATTTCATGAAATGTTTCAAGCACCAAAAGACAGATGGTGCAATGAAAATGAAATTACTATTGAAAAAGAAACTCCTCACATCCCATTGCAGAGTGCGGGCAACCAACAGGTGGAGCAGAAGATGAGGGTGAGGCCCAGGCTGGCTGGATTGAGGGAGCAGCCATCCTCTTCTCAGTCATCATTGTGGTGCTGGTTACAGCCTTCAATGACTGGAGCAAAGAGAAGCAATTCCGGGGCCTCCAAAGCCGCATTGAACAGGAGCAGAAGTTCACTGTCATCCGCAAAGGGCAAGTCATCCAAATCCCTGTGGCTGAGATTGTTGTGGGGGACATTGCTCAGATCAAGTATGGTAAGTGGACAATCATGCCTGACCTAATGGTTTCTCCTTTTCCACAGGTGGCACTGTATTTAAAAACTGAGAAGCTTAAAAATGCTGGCATACCTGCCCTGCTTCTGTTTTTGCCTCCATGCAATATGAATGGTCTGCATTGGTAATGCAAACCTCTCTTTAATTCCTCACTTCTAAGAATGAAAGTAGCTGGTGTAGGATGTTGTAGGTATGAGAGAATAGCACAAGTGGTTTTGTTTGACATGATGTAGGAGGTGGAAGATAACTGAGTGGGAGGATTTTATGGGCAAATAACATGAACTTAGAAAGTAACAGTTGAGTAATTCAAAGAAGCAGAGAACTTAACTGGTGTGATGAATTGTAGCAAATAGATTGAACAGGGATGGCAGCGGGGAAAATGTTGGTTGGACTGGACAGCATTGAGAAAGTCTATTGGGTGGGGAGCAATTTTACCAAACTTTGCACTGTGAAAAACCCAGCAAGGTGAACACTTGTCAATCTAGTAGTATTTGAGATTCAAAAATATGTTTGAAAAAGGAGAGTTTTTTACATTACATTTTCCTTTATTCTCATTAGCCTGATTGTCTGCCTCAAAATCAGCAAAATGTGCTTACAATTTTGAACTCCCTTGGAATTGCCAGAATCTCCTTTCACTTGTGTATGTTGCAGACTTCAAGTGGATGAGTTTTCCATTTGATGAAGAATGCCCAAAAACTCAGGTGAACTGTTCATTTTCTTTCTTACAGGTGACTTGTTGCCTACGGATGGGATCCTGATCCAAGGCAATGATCTGAAAATTGATGAGAGCTCTCTGACTGGGGAATCAGATCATGTGAAGAAGTCTTTAGATAAAGACCCCATGCTGCTTTCTGGTAAGCCAAATGTAGTTGTCAACTGTGAGCCCTGAGAAACCAGTCATTCAACTCCAAGCCTATTTTTGTGAAGATATACTTGTTTTACCCACCTGGCCCATGCATGCCCTGGTGGCAAGAAGGTGCTTCAGTGGTAGAGATGATGTTTTGCAGTGTTTCAGGAGTATCTAGACTTCTCTGTTATGTTGAGAAAGGAAGTGCTGTGTCAGCAAGCAGAGAGACTGTTCCTCATACACTCTGGAGTATTAGCAAAGCAAGCTCCCTCCACCTGTCTCAGTCTCAGTGAGCAGGTGGTGATGTATTCCAGTGTATAAAGGTAAAGAGGCAATCCAAAAAATACTTAATGACTTTTCTGATCCTTGACTTGTTGGGGGCGGTCGGTCTGTTGAAGGTGAATGCAGGGGTTCAGTAACTTAATTGGCTTTATCCAGGAATCTTTTGTGGGAATGCATGTTTCATTTTAGAAATAGCCCATATCTGCAGGAAGCTGCTGTGGCTCAGAGGTAAGACGCTGAGCTGCAGACTGGAAGGTTGATAGCTTGGCAGTTCGAGACCTGAGCGCCGCGTGACAGAGTAAGCTCCCATCTCTGGCCCCAGCTCCTGCCAATCTAGCAATTTTAAAGCAAGAAATTGCAAGTAGATAAATAGGTACCACTTCAATGGGAAGGAAATGGCATTACGTGCACCTCGGCGTTTAGTCTTGCCAGCCACATCACCACGGAAACGTCTTCGGACAGCACTGGCTCTTCGGCTTGGAAACTGAGATGAGCACCGTCCCCTAGAGTCGGATTCGACTGGCTTTCGAGAAAGGGAAACCTTTACTTTTACCGTATCTGCAAGAACTTCCTATTCATTTTAACGGAAGGGAAAACTCAGCACACATACTCCTTTGTATGTGTGGTTCTTTCACCTCCATTGAAATGAGTTAGGAAGTCTGCACACACAGGAGCTTCATGCATGCTTTGTTCCCATGTGGAGCTCTGGAAAGCTTTAATGGAATCAGTTTAAATTGGTGCTCTCAAAATAGATATTTTTATCCCAGTTACTATCTGAACCAGCATGTTTTTGACCTTGACTTCTCTTTAGAATGGATTATACTTTTATCTGGCCATTTTTAATTCCAGTTCCCCTATCTGCTGCCTCTTTTTACCAGGTACTCATGTGATGGAAGGCTCTGGTCGAATGTTGGTCACAGCTGTGGGTATCAACTCACAAACTGGAATAATTTTCACTCTTCTGGGAGCAGGGGAAGGAGATGAGGAGAAGAAGATCAAGAAAGGTAAGAAGACACAGGAAACAGGCTTTCAAAGGGAAGCATCTTTGGAGGTATCTATAAGTGCATTAATACTTTGTTGCTGAAGCAGAGCACATGCCCCTCCCCCAGTGTGACTTGACAAAACTGAAATTTGAGGGACTTAGGAGATGTTGGAAGTTCAGTGCTGAATGCTGGGAGATCAATATGTGGCCAATACAGGTTTTCAGACAAAGGAGACTAGAGAGGTTTTTCTAATGCTTGTTCAACCGCAGCTCAATAAGGTGCAAAAAGGAGGAGGAGTAGCAAGATTCCTCGGAGATCAGTGCCTATAGGTTGTTTTTAGAAACAATATGTAGATTTACTTAATTGAGCCACCTTCTACAGGCACAGGTAACTTTTAAACAAAGTTTTAGACCAGTACATGGAGGAAAAACCTATCAGCAGCCTCTGGATACCAGATGCTGTATACAAACAATGTGGGGAGGCCTTCACATCCTGCTTGTGGGCTTCCCAGAGGCATCTGATTGGTCACTGTTGGAAACGGGATGTTGGCGTACATGGAACCTTGGTCCAATCCAGCAGGTTCTTCTTACAGCTGTGGAACCTCTAAAGGGAAGCTGACCCATGATTAAAATGATCCAGTTCCTCCACAAAGCCCCTTGACCCAAGAACTTCAGCATCAAGCACATGTCTCTCCTGCTCCTGTTTATTTTTAAAACAACTATTTTAATTTGAAAATATGGAGTCTAATTACCTAAAGTTGAGTAGAAGAGCATTGTGGGATGCCTTTGTTCAACCATCATCCTTGAACAGTTTGAAAGAGAGAGGTGGCCTCTGAGAGAATACAGCTCTTTCTCCCAGTAAGCCCCGATGTAGAAGGCCCATTAAAATCATGCTGTTACGAAAAACAGTAGTAAGTAATAATATCTGCAGGACTTTAAGTGTACGAAATGCTTCACAGTTTTCCTCATATTCATCACAAGAACCCTATGATATGTCACTCTTATTCTCATTTTGTAGAATAATAAGCTCACAATTTAGAATAATTTGCCTGAGCAACAGTGATTTGACAATGCTAAATACAACCAGAGTGGGGTTTTTTGGCCAAGCATCCAACTTGAGCCCAGGCCAATCCAGCAGTATGCATCAGACTATATTGGCTCTGGAGTCATATGAGTCCAATTCATGCTGAGTTTCAAGCAGTAGCTTTAGTTTCCGAATAAGGAAACTTCTTTGGAGTCCTTTCTCACTTTCCACTGAGAGAGAAAAGAGAACCTTGGTATGTGGTTTACAAAAGCAAAGCCTTACCCAGTTCACAGAAGAGGCATCTGCACTTTAAAATCCATCTGGTAAAACAAATGAGGATAAGTGAAAATGACCAGATGATGGGATCTCCAGCTCAGTTGAAATGATGCTAATGGACAGAATTTGTCAAAGGCATTAAAGGGGCACTTGAAGGGAAAGGTGATTATATTGTTTCCCCAGTAGCTGAATGGAGTCAATCTTGTCTCTCCAGGGAATATTTCTTTTTGTTGACCAGAGCTAAAATTAATATCTCTCAAATTTGGGGTGGGGGTGGGGACACCTGGGGTTAGGAAGTCAGAGGGGGTATATGAGAGACAGCCAATCACTTCTTCCTATTTTTTAAACTGCAAAATTAAGAAGATATTGAAATAACTGCAGTTGCTATTTGCTTAACAAACCTCTGTTCTTTCGTGATGGAAAAAATAATAGCCATAATTCAAGGTATATGTGGGTTCCTTTCTGCACAGAAGCTCTGCAGAATCAAGTTACCCCTTCTTGTTTTCAAGGAATAACCATACCTGTAGAACAGTCTACAATTAATGAGATTAGAGCCATGCCTGTTATTTTTGGCATCCATGTAGTGTGGACCTCTTCTGTACACTGGTGTTGCTGAACTTCAAGCAATTACATCTTAGCAGTTTGAATGTCCTCCTGCATAAAATACCCTGCAAGTAGAAAGCTAGAACATCAGGAAATAGATAACATTTTATCCATTATGTACTGGGTTTTTTTGTTGTTGTTTGTTTACATTAAGGGAACATTTGAAAATGTCACCCTCTACTGCAACCTGAACTGGTACAGTCAGATCTCAAGATTTTACCATATTATGCTGGGACTGTAGACTGGGCCTCACTCCCAAGTGCAGTCCTATGCAGTTGCATGTGTAAATCTCATGGAATTTATGCACAAGGGTATATGAAGGACTGCATACTCACTATCACTCACTGCAAATTCATTGCCCCATCACACTTTTTGTCATCCTCCCATATTTGCAAACAGGGAAGTTAATGAGTGGGAGGATTTTTTCCCTTGTTTACCGAATTCATGGTCAATGAAGGATTAATTAACATTACTGACTGGTGAGTACAGAACCAGGAGTAGTAGTTGCAGCAGGTTAATTCATCCCAAGTAAAAGGCAACCTAAAAGGCAGAAATCTCCATGCTAAATTCATGTTAAATGTCCCAGGGCTCCTTCATGGGAGAAGACAGTTGTCTCTGATTGCCGAGAATTTATAGCATACTGGCTGTCCTGCCGTATGTGATAAAAGTGAACCTGCATTTAATTGCTTCCTTCTTTTTGCACTGTTCACGAACTGCCCTGTACAGACAGGTTGATTCAATGTGTAACTCTCAAAGTAACATCTAGAACTCCATAAGGTGATGAAAACAGTTTGAGGAAGAATGTTGACCTGCTCTTCTACAATATTACTTGATTTCTCATTTGGAGTGTAGCTGAAGCAGCCTGGAGCTGCAAGTAACAAAGAAGTTCCAGAGTATTGGCGTGATCCAGATATTCTTTTTTAACTATTTTTATTCAGGGAGGCTCACTATGGCAGACTTTGAGAAGTTCTAGATTAGAACCTCTGCTTGGCAACTGAGTCTCAAAGAGTGATCCCCCAATACATGTGGCATTTGTGGCAGTACTGGGAACAGAACTAAAATTCATCTTGGGCCCTCCTCTACACTTCAGTTCTAAGAACATAGTTCTATTCATTCAAATCCTCTGTTACAGCAGAGTGAGGGCCAAGAGCTGGAAAGTGGGAATTGGCAGCGACATTAACTAGAGAGGAATGCTGAAATTCTCCAGCCCAGATGGCAGCTGCGTCATACAGAGTTTTCATCCCATGTCTGGCAGCCTGCCCAAGAGAGCACTGAGCCCCCCTTCCCCACACCAGCAGGGCCATCGATGTCGAGAACCGTGTGCTCAGTGCTCCACCCTTTCTCTCTTTGTCTGAACAGGTAAAAAACCAGGAGTCCCTGAAAATCGCAACAAAGGTAACCAGCCTCTCCATCCTTTGAACCAGCACCACACTAACTACTGAGCATTCCTCCTTCCTTCTTCCCATGAGTCTGTGCTCTTTGTTGCTATGGCGGGAATCTCGCCTTGTTGTTCTAGAAGAGGGTGTGATGATTACCACAGTGCTAGCCCCCCACCTTGCTCTTCCTGCCAGCTGGGCATTCATCTGTGACTGGCAGCTTTCCACAACTGGTGCCAGCCTCTGCTAATTTAGGATTGCATTTTTCCTACATTAGTTTCTTAAGTGTACATTTCTTTACTGAGAAAGGGCAAATTCTATCAAACACAGGATGAAAAACAAAGATGGATGGCTTAGAGGGCCCGAAAAGGATTCTCTTGCCCCACTGTGAAATCTATAAGATAGTAGTAAATCTAAGACATGGGACTACTTGCTCTGTGTGCACCATAATATTTCAGCTTTGTGTAACTGAACTAGTCACATACATTTCACAAGGTCACACAGACTGTTCTTTCCCTATCGCCCCCAACATCTGAACTTTTTATCATACCCCTCTGGTGGGTCCAGCATGTGTAGTCATTACACTCTATTCTTCTCATGGCCTTTTGAATCAAAGTGAATGTCTATTCTCTGATATGTTTCACCCCCTGTTCTTTCCAGGCTATGGTGAAGAAGCCCATTTCTGCACCTGTCTGTTCTCCCTCCACACCTTCACCTTTCTCTTTCTCTTCCTTTTCTCAGCAGTTTTGAGTTTTCCCTCCTTCTGATCTGAACTCCTGGGTTATTTTGGCATTGACTTTTCGCCCTGTCATGTCCTTAAGTCCTAACTGTGCAGATCAGTTACAAAGCAGCCATACATTCTTCTGAACTCACTCCACGTTGAGAAGAGTTGACATCTCATGTTTGCTTATAATGAGAAATCTGTTTTCCAGTCTGTGTATTAAATACTTCTCTGTGCTTGTAAATGATCGATAGACAAGAGATGAAAAGAAGTGCATAGCACAAGAGTCTGCAGTGTTTAGGGTGGGAGCTAGTGGTGGCTTTGTTTAAAAAGGCCTTTAAGGACTAAATCCTCACCTCTGGCAGGTGACACAGTTTGCTGCAGTTGTGCTGATATGCACCAGTTGAAGATCCACCTTTGGTATTTTATAGAGTTCCAAAGACATTGTGGGCTAGATCACAAAGTCTGGGAGAAATGAGCTAACAGATTTACTTCTCATTAGTTGACTCCAGTGGTGGGTTGTCCCTTTAACGTGCCAGGAAATTTCCCAGTGCCCTTGAAAACTGCTGTTGACTAAGAGCGAATGAAACTAAGCCTCTGCAGCGCTGGTAGTGCCGTGGGGGCCAGTCGGCTCAGACCCAACAGCGTTGCTAGCAACAAGAAGAAGCAGAGGCTAACTCATTACTTGCTACTTCTGCCACTGGCTGGGTGAAAGCTGAGTGGCCTTTGTCATGCTGCCCAGCTCAGCTTGCTCCTGGGCCATGTGAACATCGCCACTCACCCCTGGTTAACAGTCCTTGTCCACTCATAATTAACCTTCCCCATCCCCACCCCACAAATGTTTTTTAATGTATCTTGGGAAACACTAATGTCATTACAGTGGTGTCATTACAGCACAAAGGGATCTAATCCAGCACAGACTTCCCAGTTAAGACAAAAACTAATTTTGAATCTCATTGCCTCGATATATCGGTGAGGTCACCACGTAAAATAAAAACCCAACTTATTTGGTGGTGGTGGTGGTTAAGCCACAGTTCCTCCAGATACTAACAAGAATCACTTATAGGCGTCTGAGCTTTTAAGTCAATTCAGAAGCATCATAAAGATCAGACAGAAGTATTCTCCATGTCTGTCTAAGAGATGTATTAAGCACATTGTGGTTGCTGGGATGCTGACCCTGGCATCTAAAACAGTCAGTGTTGGCCTTGGCTGAGGAACATAATGCTACCTTTATGGCATGGAAGTCTGAGTTCACAGGTTAGGTTTTACACCCTGCCATCTTGCTATCTCAGTGAGGTAAGTACTAATAACTCAATCTTACAGAAATGCTAATGGAGAAGATGCCTTGCACAGGGACATGCAGCTGGTCAGCAGCAGAGCCGGGAAGTAGATCCCCAGAGCTGTGGCTCCTGTGCCTTCCTAGCAAGGCTGTCCTTCCTTCCAGCTGTAGTCAACAGAACTGTTGTATTTGCCTTGGGGGGAGGCTGGATTCTCAAGAGCTGGTTCATTCATCTGTGCCAGGGGGATACGGAGCAGGACTCCCTGGACTGTCTAGGTTTCCATGCTACCGAGTGTCTGTGTGTGCTGTTGGGGTTCCTGTGCACTGGGATTTTCTCTTTCTCTCTCTCTCCACCACCCTTCCTTCTCTCTCTGTGGCGTCTAAAGTTTTGTTTTTGTTTTGTTTTGGGCTCTGCTTCCCACTCACTCTCACTGTTTGTTTCACCCTGGATCCAGCAAAAACTCAGGATGGTGTGGCTCTGGAGATCCAGCCACTGAAAAGCCAGGAAGGGGTGGAAAATGAAGAAAAGGAGAAGAAGAAAGTGAAGGTCCCAAAGAAGGAGAAGTCTGTACTGCAAGGGAAGCTCACCCGCTTGGCAGTTCAGATCGGAAAAGCAGGTGAGCATGTTCTGGGACTTGCTTAGCAGCTTTCTACAAGGTCTGCTCTAAATTGATTAGATGCCTTCCTATTAAAGCAGAATTTGTGCATGGTCAAAGAAAACAAATCCCCACCAGGGTTGCAAAACTTAGATACAAATCCAGTGAAGATTCCCAGGGTTCAGATCCGACGTAGGGCTCCTAGCATGCCTTTGTGCTACTTATGAAGCCATCTTACTACTGGAAAAGACTATCTATCCATGTAGTCCACTACTTTCTGTCTGACTGGCAGCAGCTTTTCAGAGTTTGAAGCAGAGAAAGGTCTTCCCCTGCAGCAACCTGAAGTCCTTTTCACTGGAGAAGCCGGGAACTGAGACTGGGACCTTCTGCGTGTGAAGCATTTCTGGTACATTTTAATCCTGCCATTCCTCCTAGAAGCAACGAGCTATGTCCTTTGGCCCTCCTTTTATCTTCCTAACAATCCTGTGATGTTCATTACACTGAGTGTGACTGATCCAAGGTCACCCACATTACCATCCTAAAGAGGAGGCACTTTGGCCTAAATGGGCTTGGGGCATTACTGCTGCTTAGGCTGGTGAGATTCCTGGCAGAGTGGAGATTTTGCCCTACCACGGTCTCATTGGTACAGTGCCTGCTTTGTATGTTCCCTATCCAGTCTCTCGTCATCTGCAGCTGAGGAACCAGAGGCAGCAGCAGGGTTAAGGAAGACTTCTGCCTTAAACTCTGGAGAGCTGCAGCCAGTCAGAATAGATAACACTGGATTAGAAGGACACAGGATAAGTCTGCTTGCATTTGAAAGGATAGTGGCCTGTTCCTCTCTGTTAGTGCTCCTTCCTTCGTCATGTATCCACAACAGGATGCTGTCAAGATGTGTGGTCCTCAATTAAATCTCTTATTTTAATGATTAACTAAGTGCAGAAGGTTGCAGCAAAGCCCCAATGGCCTTTTAAAAGCATTTAGAGGAAAGCTGCTTTGGGAGCAATGGAGTGGAGACAAAGGACTTACAGCTCTCTTCCTTCTTACCACTTTTCCCAATTCCAAATTACTCTCTCCCACAAAACACCTTTTCCTTTACAGAAAGCGAGCCTGCTTTGTTTTGGTTACATGCATTTGCAGATATGTAGTTAAATTCTTAAGCCCTAAGTTCTTAAGTAGAAGACCAAAGGTGCCCACCTTAAATTCACTGGTAGCTCTTATGCTTGCTGTGGTCTTTTTCATACTGTGACACCAAAGAGAAGTGGCAGCTGCTACCCTCCCATCGAGCAAAGTGACCAAGAGCCATCCTTCCTGGACCAGTGAGGCCTACATCTTGCCAACTTCTGTCCTTTGAAACCTCTTTAACTGGGGCTTAATAAAGTAAAATAAAATAAAAAAGAGCTGTTTGCTCTTAAAGCAGATTCAGAAGTAGGGTGTTTAAATAATTTCTCTGCATCTCTGAGGATGAGCTGTTATAATGAATGTTCAGATTGTACTGAATGAATCCCAAGTAATTGCCTGCTAGGTTAGCACGTGGTCTTCATGTTCTCTGTTTCAGCCTGTACCTTTGCTAGGCAGTCATTGAGTGTGGAGATGCTGTTCTCTAATTGGTGCTTGCAGGGCCCGCTGAAGTCAAACTCATTCCTGCCGCTGTCCTCCTAGTTGTGGCTGGACTGCAGTCTTAGGATATGCTGGAGGCTTGCTCGGTCTCACCTTGCTGTCTCTTTCCTCTTCCCACTCAGGATTGATTATGTCAGCCATCACCGTCATTATCCTGGTGCTGTATTTTGTGATTGACACCTTTGGGATTCAGGGAAGGCAGTGGACGGCTGACTGCACCCCTATCTACATCCAGTATTTTGTCAAGTTCTTCATCATTGGTGTCACCGTGCTAGTAGTGGCTGTGCCTGAGGGCTTGCCCTTGGCAGTCACCATATCTTTGGCTTACTCTGTCAAGGTGAGAAGGTATAGACTGCCAGGGTGTGGAGGAGGAGGAGGAGGCTGGGGGTTTGCTATAGGATTGCTTTGTTTCCTTTCAGACTAGATTTGGCACATGGTGATGACAGATGTATTACGTGAAGGAACAGAGAATAAATGCCACTGTCTTTGGGAGTCTATGAAAGTAGTTTTGTGTGTATGTCCTTGATTTTATTTACTAGAGACAAATGGAGAAGGAGTTTTAACGTACTAAAACCAGAAATGGCAGATACGTTAAACCCAGGGTTCAAAAAACTGCCGGCCTCTACCTAAAATACTGAAAGTTTAAATCTGTTATTTAGTGTGGCTCCTGAACTTTTACAATGTAGCAAAATTAGGTTTCAATTTTCTTTATGCATTATTGAAGTCTAGAATAAATTTCCTGATGCTAAAGATTTGCAGGGAGGTCCTGGCCTGCTTTGATTCAGTGGCTGTTTTGGGGCATCTCATGTTCACTAACTGGTCTGTGTTTGTGGCACTAAGGCTCTCTGCTTTGTTTCCCACAGAAAATGATGAAAGATAACAATTTGGTTAGGCACCTGGATGCTTGTGAAACCATGGGCAATGCTACTGCTATCTGCTCAGACAAGACCGGCACTCTCACCATGAACCGCATGACTGTGGTGCAGGCTTATGTGGGTGACACCCACTACCGACAGATCCCTGACCCTGAAGCCATCCTGCCTAAGATTCTGGACATCATTGTCAATGGTGTTGCAGTCAACTCTGCTTACACTTCCAAAATCCTGGTGAGTCCTAGCTTACTTCATTGCAAAGGAGCTTTCACTTGCCACCATTCCTGTAATCTGTCAGGGAACGTGTCCTCTGCGGGCCCATTCGTGCACTGTTCAGACTGTTGTTCCCTGTTGAAGAAAGTGGTCCTGTGTGCTGTTCTGTACCATGTGTTTAAGGGCATTGTATAAGCCAGGTATTGCAAACATTGAAATTGCTGAGCAGTCGGGTTAGAATGGATAAGAGGAAGTACTTCTTCACCCAAAGAATGATTAACACATGGAATTCACTGCCACAGGAGGTGGTGGTGACTACAGGCATGGACGGCTTCAAGAGGGAATTGGATAAACATATGGAGCAGAGGTTCATCAGCGGCTATTAGCCCCAGGGTATAGATAGGAACTCCCAGTCTGGGGCAAGTGATGCACTGTATTCTTGGTGCTTGAGGGGGGGGGGCAACAGTGGGAGGGCTTCTAGTGTGCTGGCCCCACTGGTGGACCTCCTGATGGCACCTGGTATTTTTGGCCACTGTGTAACAGAGTGTTGGACTAGATGGGCCATTGGCCTGATCCAACATTGGCTTCTCTTATGTTCTTAAACCTAAGCCCAGGCATGAGTAGATATGACTTGCGTGACCTTTTCACCTCTTTTAAGAAGGAGGAAGGATTGTGCAAATCTGGCCTCTGCACAAGTGTACATGCACGTGGATTGCTAAACTGACACAGTGCTGTATGCATATACATTAGAGAAAAGCACATGTACCTACTCCATCCATCCCAGACCATCCCTGGTCAGCACACTTGCTGAAGAACTGAAGGGCCACAATAGATTTTAAGATACAAGCATAGACCATCGGTCCTGCTTATTCATTTTTTTAAAGCAATTTTTTTTTGTTTCCCCCTTTATATCAGATTGATCTTTCTGTTGGAAAAAATAATGTAAGAGGAACAGAACAAGTGTGTTTTCCAGCACATATATGTGTGCTGGAAACCTGGCTTGTGCATTGGCTGCCCAGTGTGCATAGTACACAGTAGAAAATGTGTAATGCCCTTCATAACATGCACATTTTGGCTCCTCAGACTCAGAAATAGTACAGTAGCATGTGAAGTGACTCTCAAACTATGTAACATTTAAGTCTTCCGAACTCCTCTGTGAGGTGGAGAAGTGCTGGACAGGTGGCTCCTCTGATATGGGACTGACAAGGAGGAGGCTGAATCCCAGTCAGTTTGAGATCAGAAGTGCCCTCACAAATCTGACAGGTGAGGAAAATCTGCTAATATCCCTTTTTCACAGATGGGGACTGAAGTCTAAAGAGATTAAGAGTTTAGACTTTTGAGAGATAAAAATAACTCCCATCTAGCTAACCTGCTTTGGGGGTTTGGTTTGGATTTTTCTTAAAGTGTCATTTTTACCTCTAAAATTCTACTCAATAGTGGTAGTCACACAATACTCAGACATCCATATGTTTGTCATGACATATGACAATGATGATGTCTTTGTCTTGCCTTTCATCCAAGAAGCTCAGGGCAGGTGTGCTTATATTCCCCCTCCCCTGAATGTTGTCTTTGAAGCTACCCTGTGGAGTAAGTCAGGCTAAGACGGAATGATGGAAAGAACTTCATGGCTTAGCAGAGATTTGAATCTGGTCTCTCTGGTCTGAGTCCCGTGTTCTAGCCACTGCATTGTGATGGTTCTCAGTGCTGTTGTCTCCATTTTTATTTATTTTGCTTATTAGTCATTAATTCTGTGCAGTAGTCATAGCTGATTTGTGTAATTTACCACTTATTTTTTAATTTTGGGAAATTCAGCCACCAGAAAAAGAAGGGGGCCTCCCACGCCAAGTTGGAAACAAGACAGAGTGTGCACTTTTGGGCTTTGTTCTGGACTTGAAACAGGATTATCAAGCGGTCCGCAATGAGGTACCTGAGGAAAAACTCTACAAGGTCTACACCTTCAATTCAGTCCGCAAGTCTATGAGTACAGTGCTGAAGAATCCTGACGGCAGCTTCCGCATGTACAGCAAAGGAGCCTCCGAGATCATCCTGCGCAAGTAACTCCTCTCCCATAATGCACCATCTTTAATAAGGGTGTTTGTTTTGTCTTGCACATCCTGTACTACAGCTATGAAATTTTTCCAGAATCAAAAAATGTAGAATTGTATTGTAAATGGGAGGAAAGTCTCCATTAGAAACTGAAAATCTGTTGTGTTAAGAATGTTCAGAATAGGGTCTCTGAAGGAATCTCTAGTAGCATTGCAGAAATGTCAGGTTACCAGCCAGATGGTTGCTTTTCCTGGAGTGCTGATTCCCAGCATCACTTACCTATATTTTAACTTTCCCTCCTGAATCTGAAGAAGACAGGCAAATTCTTTAGGCACAGTTGAGAAACAGTCAAAATTGCAAGGAGGTTCAGAAGCATGTGAGTTGCTTTATTGTAGTATTTATTGTCTGTGGGCATCTCTGCTTTAGCAAGAGGTTTGGCTGAGGACCAAAAGCAATGCTAAAAATTTTATTTATTTTACAAAAATTATATCCTGCCTTTCTGCCTTCACAAGGACCACCAAGGCAGCTAACAAATTAAAATATACATAATAAAATCACATTTTAAAACTATTAAAACCAGCCCCCCAACACACATCATTAAAACAATTAAAAACATAGATAAAATATACACAAAGTCATAAAACGTTGGTCAGGAAGGACGGATCACTGAGGGAACACCAAATGAAACAAAAAAGTCTTCATCCACTGGGAGAAGATGACAACAGAAGAAGATAGACCAGTTTCCCAGGGGAGAGAGTTCCAGAGTTTTGATGCCCCTACCAAGAAGGCCATCTCCTAGGTTGCTGCCTGTTTAATCTCAGAAGGCAAGGGAACTGGAATCAGTAGTAGCCAGGCAGGTTCATAGGGGAAATTCAAAACTGAGCATCACTGCCAGGAAGGTAGCTTTTATACTGTACTTCCATGTGTCTAATGTTAAAAGGAGTAGCCACTTCCACAAACTCTTCATTAATATGTTGTCAAATGCTTTCACGGCCAGAGTTCATTAGCTGTTGTAGATTTTCTGGGTTGTATGGCCGTTGTCTTGGCATTTTTTTTTACCTCTGAGGATGCCAGTCACAGCTACTGGCAAAACATCAGGTCCTACAATGCCAAGACCATGGCCATGCAGCCCGGAAAATCTACAACACTTCAGTAGTACATAAGCATTAAGATTCTCTACAATCAAATAAAATTATGCTTTTTTAGAAGTATGCATTTTTAATATTCCCCATACAAAATATTAAGGCACATGGAAGATCAAATAATATTTTTGTTTTTCCCAAAGTATTTATTGCTTGGATTTTAGCACAGTGCTTTATTTTGCATTTCCATATTTCTCCCAGACAGGAGCCCTCTCTTAATTTTACTGCCTGTTGTCACAGCATAAAGCTGCCATTGCTAATCACTGGGGATGAGAATTGCTTAATTTTGCAGTTCCTTGCTTCTTTATGCTTACATTGGTGTAACCTTAGCTATGAAAACAACAGTGTCCTTCATTATGTTGCAGTTTCTTTGTGCCTTTGAAGTGCCAGATATGAATGTCCGAAGTTCTGGAAACATTTTCTAGAGTTAGATCTATCAATGCATGCTACTAGGGGTGTGCAAAAAAAAAAATTCGGTAAAATTCGGATTCGGGTTTATTGGACCCGAATTTTTTCGGGAAACCCGAAAAAACCGAATATCTATATTGGTAAAGCATAGATATCCGAAAATTTTCGGAAAACCCAAAAAATTCGGGTCCATTATAACCAATGGGGCCATTGAAGTCAATGGCAAAAATCCTCTTGAAACTTTGCTGGGGGCTGGGGGGAGGGGGTTTTTGGTAGAGGCTCCAAACTTGGAGGGTGCTTACTGGAACCTCTCCCCAACATACCCACCAAGCTTCAAGAGGATTGGACCAGGGGGTCCAATTTTATGGGCCCCCAAACAGGTGCCCCCCAGATCAGCTTGCTGCAGTGTTTATTGCCGGTTTGCCACGGAAATTCGGCGGCAATTCGGCAACATTGTTTCCTATGGACCTTGGGGAGAGGGAGACTAGATATTCACAGTGATGGCTGTTCTGGGTCCCCTCTTCCCCCCTCCCTCCTGAAAACAGGAGCTAGAGGTGGGAAAACGGGGTTTCCCGGCTGCCCTTTAAAGTTTAAAGAGCAAAAAGCCGTTTTTTTGCAATGCCGAAAAATGCCGAAAAAATCCTGAATTTTTTCGGGATTTTTTTCCGGCTTTCGGACAAGCGCTCAGATTGCCATTTCGGGATCCCGAAAACCGGTTTGGGATTCCGAAATGCACATCCCTACATGCTACTAAGACAACCATCTGTCAATATGCTCTAGTTTATGGTTTCCTGTATTAGATTACCTTTAAGGCCCCTTCCAACTCTGTTTCTATAACACATTAACAAACAATTCTTTAAAGGGCTATAAAAGTAGGCCTTATGCTATCTCTTCTGAGAGTGTCTGCCATGGGAAAGAGAGCAAAGGAACTTTAGGATATCCTGGTATGATTTAACTGAACACAATCCATCTTGTAAGGAACAAATGGATATTATATTCCTACAAGAAAGGGGACCCCGCAAAAATTGCGGGGGGAGGAGCGGGGGAGCTCCGCACACCTTGAATAAACCTTTGTTTGGCTTAAACGTGCCGCTGGACTCGAAAGGAACAGAAAGAAAAACATCACCTGGCGAAGGGAGGGGCCCCCTCATCCCGCTCCTCACCCAGCTGCTGAGAAGAACCTCGCCTTGGAAGGATGGTCGCCTCTGGCTTCCGGGAGGCAGCAGGGGAGGGTAGGTGTATTGGGGATCCCCCCCCTGCCAAGCATGTGCAGAGGCAGCTGAGGGACGGTCGGCGCCGCTGCAGCAGGGCGCTTCACGCTCGTCCCCGCCAGAGGCCTCTGGGCGAGCCTGGCCTCTTCCCCCGCTGCCAGCCGCACTCTCTTCTGCCATGGGAAGGCGGAGGGGCGGCCTTGGCTCGACGACACCGACGCGAAGCAGAAGCCTCCGGGCGGGGGCGGGGCTTCTAGACGACAGAATGAGGGGAAGCCGCGGCAAGAGAGCGGCGGGCAGCTGCAGCCAGGCCTCCCGCTCTTAGAGGCTCTGTGACCTCTTTCGTCCCTCACGGGGGCCCCAGAGACGGCAGTCTTCCTTCTTCAAAACCGGGTCCAGGAGGAATGACGGGACTCAGTCCTCATAGGGCGTCGCCTTGAGTCCGGCAGGGCCGCCGTTTGGCCTCCCTACAACAGCTCTGCGGGTTAGCCTCAGCCTCACTGGTGTCTCTCTCCCCTCCCCCCCCACTGAACCAAGGCAGTTTGCAGAGCGTTCCCTGTGCATGCGCAGGGGACGCTCTGTTACTTTTGGGGGGATTTAAGTATCCCCCCGATATTTTTTTCAGGTTTTAAGATTTTTGTGCACACCTGGGGACCGTCCCAAGTATGCACAAAAATCTCCCTCCCCCCCAGGTGCCCCCGATGCGCGGATTTAGGTATCCGCACACAGGGGGCATCTTCGGAATTAGATATATAGATGCATTAAAAATTATGATTCATACAGAAATAAGGCTTTTGTGTCTTGTTTTAATATTAATACTTTTATGGTTTTAAAAATTATTTTATTGTATTGTTTTTACTTTTTGAGCCTCCTCAAGCAGGTCTCTGGAGAGAAGGCACACATAACCTTTCCAAATAAATAAGGCACACTTTCTTCATTAAACTTACAGATGTGCTTAATTTTTGCCTTTGCTCAGATGGAGAGGGTCTGTGAAGTAATTCTCACTTTGTTTTTGCATTGATGCAGATGCACAAAGATCTTGGACAAGGATGGGGAAATCCGAATATTTAAGGTGAAGGATCGGGACGAGATGGTGAAAAAAGTGATTGAGCCAATGGCTTGTCAAGGGCTGCGTACTATTTGTCTGGCATACCGGGATTTCTCTGCTGGTGTTGAGCCTGACTGGGATGTTGAGAATGAGATCCTGTCGGACCTTACCTGCATCACTGTGGTGGGCATTGAGGACCCAGTTCGGCCAGAGGTACCAGAATGGCACTTCTTCTTTTCCTGTGCTAGTGGTCCAAAACCACCCTTTGCCTAGCCAGTCATATTTGTACCCTTTCCATTTGTGTGACTCCCATTTTGTCCCTGCTGTTTCTGCATTCCTTTCCTTTGCTACCTGCTTCACCCCAGCTTTGGTCTCAAACCAACTTATTCTGGAAGCTATATCCCTGATCTGCTCTATTCCAAACTCTCTTCTGTCTGGTGAGATCCTTCCTCTTTCTACCTCCCCACCCCCTACCCCAGACCACTTTTCATCTTTTGCTCTCCTCATTCACTCATCCTGCTTCAAACACTTCTTGTGACCCCAGTATATATTACTCCTGATATATATTGGAACTTTATCCTTTCTCTCCCTTTCTTCTTTATTTCTTCACTTTTGCTAAGTGTCTGCTTTTTCCATCTGTAATTCTGTTACTTCTCGACTGCTTGGCTTAACACTTTCTATTTGTTTTCTCTGCTCCTATTCTTGCACCAATGACTGCCTTTAGAGGAAATCCCTTGAGCATTCTGACTTGTGTCATCAACACACTGCCCCCATTCTGTAGCAGAGGGTTCAAGATCCCTGCCCTTTCAAGCTACATTTGGTATCAGTTGTGAGGTTCAGTTGCCAATGATTGCTAGATTCGGTATTGTGTAGGGCCCCTGTGAGTTTAATGCAGTTTGCCAATCCTTTCCTGATGAATTCACCTCTGCCTTCCATCTGTTGCAAGACAAGGAGTAATTAAGTGATGCACCTTTTCCCCTTATGAACTTGCAGCAGCAAGAAAAGACTGCACTACTTGAATGTTGCCTTATTGTGCTTTTCTTAAAAGTACTGGAAAGTCGTTATCAGGAAAGAAGTTGGCAGCCACATTTAAAAGTTGCATAGAAGAAAGGATTTGAGCAGATCCTTTTTCTCCTGTCCTAGTGTGGTGGTCGGGGACAAGGCAAATGCTAAAATTCTTCCTTCAGTGCAACTACTAAAGGACCTCATCCAGCATAAGGCTACTTCAGTTTATAAACTCCACAGAAGACACAGCGGAGATTCTGACAGGTAACAAAGGCATCTGCAAGAGGAGAGGGATTAGTTATTATCCAGCAACCATCTCCTCCCCCTGCTCCTCCCCACCTACAGCACTGTTTTCTCACACAGCTTTACTACAAAGATGACAGACAGATAGCCGATCTAACACAATAAACCCTCCCCTACCTACCTCTTGATTACATTTCAAAGCCAGTCCCCTGCACGCTTCTCTCCTTAATTAGATGTTGAAGTATCTGGGGTTGGGAATGGCTTTGCAGATGCCCTGCATGCACTCACTCAGGAGGCTGTGATTCAATTTGCTGATTTCTTGGAAAGGTCTCCTCCATGCTCAGGCTTGTTCTATAGGAGATAAACCTATTAGAGCAGTGATGCACCAAAGCAGTAAACAAAACAGGGCAAGGCAAGAGGCTGACCTGCTACTTCAGAGTGGTAGAACCCTCCCAGTTACCAGGGGTTCCCAAGCCATTTTATGTCACCGAGCAGAGTCAGCAAGGTGGTTACTCCTGCCCACAGGCAAAGAAGGGGCCTATTCCAGAAGCTGTTCAAAACAAACCTCTTGCTTGCTTGGGATAAAAAGTGGAGAGGGGAAAAAATGTTGTTTAATTATCTGGCTGTTTCCCTCACTTACCTACAGAGATAGCTTTTACTGTTTTCTTACGGCGCCCTCTGATGGACATTATCAATCTGTCTCTTAGTTTAGGGGTATATCCAAAGGGATTAAAAGAGGCAGTGGTAATAGTGCTCTTGAAGAAGCCATCGTTAGATCCTTCCGATCCGTCCAATTACCACCCAGTTTCAAATATCTCGTTTCTGGGCAAGGTAATTGAGAGAGCGGCGGCAGAGCTGCTCCAGGGTTTCCTGGAGGAGACATTGGCACTAAATCCATTCCAGTCTGGTTTCTGCCCTGATTACAGGACTGGGCTTGTCGCCCTCATGGACAATCTCCACAGGTAGTTGATCAAGGTGGGTCGGTGCTACTGTTACTGCTTGACTTGACAGCAGTGTTCAACACAGTCGGTCATGATCTGCTGGCTCAATGCCTCACTGATGTTGGAGTATGTGGGACAGCCCTGAAGTGGGTTGTTTCCTTTCTCCATGGTCGGGGAGAGAGGGTGGTGCTAGGAGAGAGGGTTTCACCTCGATACCCTATGGTATGTGGGGTCCCTCAGGGGGTTATCCTCTCTCTGATGTTACTGAACATTTACATGAGCCCCCTCACCCAACTGGTGCGGAGTTTGGGGCTTGGGGTATCATCAGTATGCTGATGATACCCAGCTATATCTGCTGATGGATGGCAGGCCAGACGCTGCCCTGAGTAATCTGGCCAAGGGCTTGGAGGCTGTGGTTGCATGGCTGAAACAAAGTCAGTGAAGACTGAATCCATCTAAGATGCAGGTTCTCTGGCTGGCTGGGGGTGATTTGGGACTTGGGCACCAACTTCCAGCTCTTGACCATGTGCTGCTAATTCCAGCACAGACAGTCAAGAGACTGGGTGTGTTCCTGGATGCCTCCTTATCAACAGAGGCCCAGGTTGCAAATGTCAGAATGGCCTTTTCCCAACTACGCCAGGTTAGGCAACTGGCCCCCTTCCTGTCTCACTCTGGCCAATCACTGTAATCCATGCAACGGTCACCTCTAGATTAGATACTGTAACTCGCTCTACATGAGCCTATCCTTGAAGCTGACCCAGAGGCTACTGGTCCAGAATGCAGTAGTACTGGTTCTTATGGGAACCCTGTAACAGCACACATTCAACCTGTGCTTCTCCAGCTGCACTGGATTGAGTACTGAATTGGATTCAAGGTTTTGGTTTTGACCTTTAAGGCCCTTAATGGTTGGGGACCAACATACCTTCGGGACCATCTTTCCTGGTATGTCCCCCCGGAGAGCATTGCACTCAAGTGAAAAAAATCTGCTGGAGGTCCCTTGCCCAAAAAGTGTCCAGCTGTACTCTACTAGAGCCAGGGCTTTCTCTGGCTCCAACCTGGTGGAATTCTCTGCCGACTGACATCCAAGCCCTGCAGGATCTTCTACAATGTCGCAGGGCCTGCAAGGCAGAGATTTTCCACCAGGCATACAGTTGAGGACAGCAATGGTATGGTTAGTCCTCATCTCTCCCTTCCCTCCCCTGCTGATTTGGGGTTAGGAAACCTGTAATTATAACGCCTCAAGATTCAGGACCTTGTTGCTGTATAACTTTAACACTTTATTTATCAAACTTATACCCCGCCCTCTCCGCAAAGCGGGCTCAGGGCGGCTTTAAATTATTTGTATTTGCTTTTAACTTGTACACTGGTCTGAGCCTGCCTCACAGGGAAGGTGATATAAAATCTAATAAACAATAATAAATAATAATTTAAACAAAGCATGGAAGGTTCAGGACAGATTAAACAGTGGGCTTCTTTATACAGTACAGATGCATTTTCGACTTTGCAAGGGACATGTCACAATTGTAAATGCCTGTGTTTAGCTCTCCTCTTTGGGTGCATTCTAGCAGGACAACCATTTATAAGTACTGGAATTAGATAAATAAGTGTGCACATAAATTTCCTTGCATGTGTTGGGAAGATACAGTTGGCTTCTAACTCCTAAACCCTGGCACTTCAGTTATATAGCCCCGATGCAGCCTGTAATTATACTGTTTCCCACTCCCAAGAACAAATGTTAACGTTCTTGTGCTGTGATGTCACTGCAACACACAATGTGATTGTGAAATGCCAGCAGAAGTGGACAACATCATGTTACAGTGGTAGCATACATGTTGAGGAATTGGCTCCAGTGCTATGGGGAACATGGGGAAATGGCTAGCACTGGGTTTCCTGCCCCATCACAAGCTTACAGCTACAGGATTTGGTGTATGCAATGCAAACTGTTGTCTTCCTTTTGAGTCAGAAGACACAAAGGCCATTGTGATAATCTAGAATACTAGTTTGCTGTTGTCTAGCTGCTTTGATAGCCTATTGGGGATTAAACAAGGCATACACATTATTGGGGAGGGGGCTAAAATAATCTTTAATTGGAGCAGTTATGTTATTTTTTTGTTTGTGTTTATAATTCCAGGTAGTTGTTTTTCCTTCCTCCTTCGGTTTCAGGCTTGTCCATCATTTAGTCTGTCTCACGCTGCCTAGCTTACTGACGTGTTGTTTGCCAACAGGTGCCTGATGCCATCCAGAAGTGCCAGCGTGCTGGTATTACAGTACGAATGGTTACAGGTGACAACATCAACACAGCACGTGCCATTGCCACCAAGTGTGGTATCTTACTGCCCGGGGAGGACTTCTTATGCCTAGAAGGGAAGGAATTCAACCGGCTCATCCGCAATGAGAAAGGAGAGGTAAGGACAAGGTTCAGGGCAAGGGGGTGGGGCAGAAACTGCTCACGGTTCTGTCTGTCTATTCTGAGAACTGCTTCTTACTGAAACATGTCTTTCTCTATAGTGCCTTCATCTGCGGTCTCGGGGGGGGGGGAATTATCCATATATTCACAGCAGCTTAACCTCCTGTGGAAAAGACAATGTGCTCCAAACCACTGGCTTGGCAAGGCTAGAATGGAGCTATAGAGGAAACTCTCTGTAGCATCTCATGGCTGTCTTTAACAATATACGCATTTGTTATGACATCCCAAAGGTGCAGCTGAACTGACTGCCGCCAGTTGTTGCTAATTTATCAATAAACTTGCCACAAAAAGCATCACTGTCTTGGACCCATATATGTACTGATTATTTCTAGATGACATAATTATGCTGTCCTTGGGATGTCAGATGTAATTAGTCTGTCCTCCGTGAGTAAGGTGCTCCAGTAAGAGTTCTCAGAACCTTGCAGTACTTACATCTGGAAGGAAAAAGTGGGTTTGTAATGCTCCTGTTCAGGGCCAAGTTGGTTTTTATGTTCATGGTTTTGCCTCACAGGTGGAACAAGAGCAGCTGGATAAGATCTGGCCCAAGCTACGAGTCTTGGCCCGTTCTTCCCCCACAGATAAACACACACTTGTGAAAGGTAAGATCAATTGAGGAGGTGGCACCTCCTCCCTAGAAAAATGTCTGCACGATAGTTGAAGGAGTGGGGGTGAGTCTGGAGATGGCAGAGGCTCCCTTGGTGAGTGGGCATGCGTCCTTAGCAAAATGTTGGAGGAAAGTGGTTAGGTTTGTACAGCTAAAGCCACGGAGCTGCATTTCATCTGGATTTTTAAATTTCATTTCATGTTATTTTATTTTATTTTTTGCTGCCTAATGGGGTTTCTTTGTGCAGTTAGCCTGATGACATCTGTGCTCTTTTAACCCCATATTTCAGGTATTATTGACAGCACCGTTGGAGAACGAAGGCAGGTGGTAGCTGTGACTGGGGATGGCACCAATGATGGTCCAGCCTTAAAGAAAGCAGATGTGGGATTTGCTATGGTATGGACTATTCTACTACAGAGAAAGCTGTGTTGCAAGCCAAAACAGCGGGGGGGGGAGGGATTTCCCTTTGAGTGCCTTGGCAATTTAGAGCTGATAAGCACTGGCTTAAGAGGCTGAGGAATAGAGAGGGGAAATGTGTGTGTGTGTTAAAGCTCTGTTTTTATTCTGCTCTATTTTCTGTTTCAGTTTTTGCACTTTGCAGAAGTCAGAAATGTTACAGCTCAGGACAGAATCTCACAGTCCCTAGGCTCAGTAGGACACAGCAGGCAAGCATTAGGGAAAATTGGTCACTGTAGGGTACCTGGTTAATGCTCTTGAAGCTTGCTGGGATTTTTTCCAGCAATGGCAGATTCTGTAGAGATTGACTGCCACCGTGTGTCTGTAACTGAATTTTGCAATAAGCCTAATAACCTCTTCTGCTCCTTGATCAGCTGCCATGGTTCTTATTGGCTAACTTTACAACCCAGATCTGTTGCAAGGAAAGAAAGAATCACAATAATTAAGCCACTTATGAAGGCTGGGCATTTCATTCTTCAGGTGGCCTTTGTGCTTCCTGCATGCTAAACCCTTGCTTCTTCTAGATTTGGGACAAAATTAAAGGATTATAAATTCTACTGCAAAGTTGTGATCCACTGTTGAAGGGGAGTGATGCTTTTCATTTTGATGCAACCTTGGTGACTAACCACTCCTACTCTTCTCCTTCTTTCTCGATTTCTCTTCCAGGGCATTGCTGGCACAGATGTTGCTAAAGAAGCCTCAGATATCATCCTGACAGATGATAACTTTACAAGTATTGTCAAGGCAGTGATGTGGGGACGCAACGTGTATGACAGCATCTCCAAATTCTTGCAGTTCCAGCTAACAGTCAATATAGTTGCTGTCATTGTAGCTTTCACGGGTGCTTGCATCACACAGGTAATGGCAGCTGATGGGAAACTTTGTGGACAGGTAGTTATAAGCCACCAGGATGGATTTAAAAGCACATGTTTGGGAGTCTGTTCTTCACTCTGCTCCTGCAAAGTCGTTGCTTAGTCTTGATGGTTGTTGATGTTGGATGTCTTGATTTTGTGAGCTTACAAAACCCATAAGCTTTGGGTTTTGCACAGATCAGTGGGTAAAGGTTCTGTGTTATGGAACAGGGTGGATTAGATTGAAACATGAGCAGTGCTTTTCTGGAAAAGTTCAAAGGTCCACTCTGACCAGCATTTTCAGCAGAAGCCATCTGGATTACCTTGCCTGATAATTAGCAGGATTGGGGGAGATGTTTGGTCCCCAGCATGTAGTTCCTGGAGCTATGTTGCTTGCTAGAATGGATGGTTTTAAATTGGTTATTGGGACTAATCACCCAATTTCAATCATTGCAGGGGTGCCTGACTTTTCTGGTACTAAAGACTGAATCAGATGTTTTTGCAATCATATCTTCATATCTAAAGACTAGAACTGTGGTTTTGTCAATTAAATAAATGCTGACATTCATAAAATTGTATCTGGATAATTGTAATTTATATATTCTTAATTTTAAAAAAAATTAAAAGGGGGGGATAAAACAAAAAAATTCCATCTGGAGCCTTCTGGCTGTTGACAAGTTTATTGGGGTATGCTACCCATGCGGTCTTTGGCTTAGCACCCCTTTGGCACTAAGTAAGTATTTAACACATTAGTAACATTTGCTCATGGCATATCTGCTGTAAGTGAGAAGTAGACAGGGCTAAAGACATGGGGAGAAATGGTCATGGACTTAGATGTCTTTGGCACTTCTTGCTGAGGGCTTTTTCACCTTTTGCAGGACTCTCCTCTCAAGGCTGTTCAGATGTTGTGGGTAAACTTGATCATGGATACCTTTGCCTCATTAGCCCTTGCCACAGAACCCCCATCAGAATCCTTGCTCTTGCGCAAGCCATATGGCCGCAACAAGCCACTTATTTCCCGCACCATGATGAAGAACATCCTGGGGCATGGTGTGTACCAACTCACCATTATCTTCACGTTGCTCTTTGCAGGTAAGTGTTGTACAGTGTTATATGTAAACTTGAAGAGGCAGTGAACCGATAGTGAACTGGGTCTTGTACTGGTTTATGGGAAACCTAGGTTCTACTCATTATTCTGCCTTTGTCCATTGGTAAGTTGTTAGGGAACACATCCCTGGCAATTTATAGGTTAAGTGTTTTAACGTATAACAAGGGTCCCTTTCCAACAAGGTACTTTCCTCCTTCCCGCACTTTGATATCATGAAAACTGGTCATGCAAACTGCACATCCAGTTCTGATAACCTGACTGATCCTATTCTGTGATGTGGGTTGCCAGAAACAGGCAGGGGAAATCTAAACTATGTCAGTAATTCCATGTGTGATCCTGAAGGGTTCAGAAGTATATCCAACATGCTTCTGAATGTTTTCTAACAATCCATGCGAGTGTTATCTTCAACTGTTTATACAACAGTGCCTCCCTCCCCAAATTTAGCAATTTCCAATGAAATGTTGTAATGCCTCCCAGTTTTTCTGCTTCTCATTCCTTCAAATAGTATGCTTAAATTTAGACAAGTTCACCCACAAGGCTCTTGGATTCAGCTCCACTGAGAGGCCTGCCTGTTTTTCCAGTATCCCCTTAGTAGTTCTTTCCCCAAAGAGAATCCAGACACTGAATACATTGATGCAAACTGTACTTTGGGGCATGTGTCTGATTTGAAGAGGAGTCGGGTAGCATAAAGCAAAGGGAAGTGTGGACTGGCGAATGCTGAAGAATTGTGTTTGGGGGAACAAGACTGTGGTGAAGAACTATTCAGTAGGAGACAGAATGTTTTGTCCTCCACCACAATGTGTTTTATTGTGTCTTATATTAAATGCTAAAATGTTGACCACAGATAGCATTTTTATTTTTAATATCACCTTGTTGTTTCCTCTCCTGTACCACTGTGATCATATCCCAAGTGGCTGGTGAGATGAGAAGGCTCTTGGAATGCAGGGAATATACTCAGCCAAAGAGCAGCTCTAAGCTGCCTCTGTGTGCTTCCTCAAAAGGTGGCAGTTTTCTGCAAAGCATTTACAAAGCTCAAGCAGGCACCCCTGGAATTCTGTTACCCCAGGTGATTGTCTAGTTTGCTTCTATGGTTGAGACAGTCCAGCATTACAATTTCTTTTTCTATATATAGATTAACATCACTTGTCTAGGTTTTCCCCCCATGTAAACATGAGGGCTAAAAGTCATATGTGGTTGTTTTGAAATGAAAGCTGCAGTTTTCAAGAAGCCAAGCCCAGTGCCAAAGGAGAGATTCTGTGTTGATTGATGGAGTGCAAGATACTTGTGGTAATCTCAGGTTTGGGTTGTGTCCTACAGTACTGTTGTGTAATCACATCACAAATGATGGAGCTTCCAAACTATGCCTGTAGTTGGAAAGGAATATTTTATTTTCTCTTGAAACTCTTTTCTGATAGGTGAGAAGTTTTTTGATATTGACAGTGGTCGGAACGTCCCACTCCATTCCCCACCTACTGAGCACTACACCATCGTCTTCAACACTTTTGTCATGATGCAGCTTTTCAATGAGATTAATGCTCGTAAAATCCATGGCGAGAGGAATGTCTTTGAGGCCATTTTCCGCAATCCCATCTTCTGCACAGTCGTGCTGGGAACCTTTGTTGCCCAGGTAAATAAAAGTTCCAAGTGGGATAAGGAACCTGAAGACAAAACTTGACAGGTCATGTTTACAATGGGAGGGACAGGTATCTGAAGTTCTTGCCAGAGTCATATTTCTTCCAGTTATCTTGATCATGTGCTATAGCTCCCCATAGAGTTGATAACACCTGCTACCTCACAAGGGGAACAGGGTAAAGTACTTGGTGGAGGAAATGGTATGTCACTATAATTTTGCAGAAAACTTTGTCGTTTGATAAGAGTTATATGAGGTGTTCTCATTGCAACTTATCTGTCTTCTGGTTGTAGACATTAACAGCCACTAGCATTTTTACTTGTGTGGCTTCTTGTGAACCCTAGCCTATAGACTCCATATATGTTTCTGCCCAGGGTCTCCATTTTTTGTCATCTTGTCAGATTAATTGCACTTTCAGAAAGCTCAGTTACAGTTTTCTCCATATAGAATACTTGAGAAATACCTGGGCACATGGGGCGGGTGTTTTTGTTCCACTAAAATCCCTTCTTCGTGTGACACTTGTGGTGAATTCTTATATATACCTACTGTATTTAATCTACTAACTGTTAACTGGGGCAACTCAGTACTTTGCACCTCTACTGTGAATTGACACACACAAGCATGGACGGCTTCAAAAGGGAATTAGATAAGCATATGGAGCAGAGGTCCATCAGTGGCTATTAGCCACAAGGTATAGATAGGGACTCTGGGGCAAGTGATGCTCTGTCATCTTGGTGCTTGGGGGGGTCAACAGTGGGATGGCTTCTAATGTCCTGGCCCCACTGGTGGACCTCCTGATGGCACTGGTATTTCTGGCCACTGTGTGATACAGAGTGTTGGACTGGATGGGCCTTTGGCCTGTCCAACATTGGCATCTCTTATGTTCTTACAATGATGGTGTGGATCCGTGTTATGGGTACAGTGACATGTCACCCCAACCACTGATATTGCCATTTTTTGGTGATACTCAGTAGCTCATATTGACATAATCAGATACATGTTAGTGAGTGGCGGGGTAAATTTCACCTGGGGGTTGCATGTAGGACTCCACCTTTATTCAAAAGGTATTTTAACCTGTATATTGTTGCAAGTTTTCTTTGCACTTCTAAAGTATCAAAGGAATCTCTCTCATGTAATACGAGAGGCAGGAGATCTTCTTCACTAGGTCTGGAAAATGACTTATATCTGCCTTTTGTTCCCTGTCTAAAACACCTGTACAAATCCAGTTAACCAGAATGTGACTTGCAGGCAGGTACCTTAGATCTTGTGACTCTTCTGAGCACTGGTCTGTCGTGTGGCATCTGCCTCATGTTTTAGGAAACTGGGCAAGACTCTTGCCTGGTGGGGCTTGTAGTTGGTAGTGGTTCACAGAGGAATGGGTAAGCTGCAAGCCTCCCTGAAGTGGAGGTCTCCTGCCAGGGATGGAAGTAAATGTGGCTCTTTTGGTTAATGTTTATTGCAAATGTGGCTTTCCAGGAACGTCAATGTGAATACCGCAGCCTGAGATGGTTTGTTTGCCTGGTAATATGCCTGATATGCAGAAGCAGTATGTAATATAAGCTATTTTACAGGGTAATAATTCTTTCTATAATTGCACATACTTAATAAAGCCTGTTTTGGCTGTACTCCCCCCCACCCTGTCCTGCAGATCATCATTGTGGAATTTGGTGGGAAGCCATTCAGCTGTTCGGGGCTTACCTTGAGTCAGTGGTTCTGGTGTATTTTCATTGGTGTAGGTGAACTACTTTGGGGACAGGTGAGAGTTAAAGCAACTTATGTCATTATATGATATGATATGATTAATTGGAGATATGAAAGTGTAGTTAACTTCCTTTCTGTACCCAGAAGACTTGGACTTTTCTAGTGACTTGACTAAGTCCCTTTCCATCTCTGCTCTCCCTTCCCGTTTATAGAAAGGAGTCCTGTGGGTAATCTGTATGCATTTAATGAAGCATATGAATATGCCTTTCACTGAGCCAGATCATTAGTCCATCTACTGCAGCATTGTTCTCTGACCAGCAGAGGCTCTGTAAGATCTTATGCAGAGGTCCTTCCCAGTCCTGCTACCCTTCAGCTAGAGCTGCCAGGGCCTGAAATGTTGACCTTCCATATGCAAGGCCCACTGTGCTGTTGTACCTCTCACAGCTGTGTGACTGTAAAATCTGGTGGTGCTGTTAAGCTCCAGGGATATAAATGAGAGTAACATCGCCAGGACTCTGGTGGTTAAGGATAAATGAGATTCCTGCAGGATTCCAGTAACATCGCCAGGACTCTGGTGGTTAAGGCCCTGACTTCAAAGCAAAGGGTGTCATTTCTGTTCTTTCAACTGATTAAAATATGCGATCACGGGTATCTGTTATACAATGACTTGTGGAATTTATAAATCCATCCACAATATGGT
This sequence comes from Gekko japonicus, assembly GCF_001447785.1. Taxonomy (NCBI): domain Eukaryota; kingdom Metazoa; phylum Chordata; class Lepidosauria; order Squamata; family Gekkonidae; genus Gekko; species Gekko japonicus. The sequence goes on from NW_015163609.1 coordinate 754,961, forward strand.
CACTTGATTTTGTGAGAGCATATTTAATTTGATAGGGTCAGGAGGAAAATTACCTTTTTTAAAAAAATCAGTGAGCATTACATTTTCTTTATATCTTTCTCTAAAGCATATTGTTGTTGCTCTTCCCATTCCTTATTGCCTCCCTTCTGAAGACAAAATCCAGATATTGTAACAGTCATCTTGTTAGTTGCTACAAGCAATATGATTTATTGTAGAACTACCTTGAGGGGGTATAATGGATCAAAAGAACAGGTAGAACAATATCTTGAAACTTAAATAAATAAAACTAAAATGTGGTGATACCTGGCATTGTTGGGAAGACCAGGCCAGAACACAGTGAACAAACAGCAGGTATGCAGTCTGGTTCAGAAACAAGGTCATGCAAGCTGCAGAGCAGAAAATTAAGTAATCTGGATGATGCCATGTCTCTGCAGGTGATTTGCACTGTTCCAACCAGCCAGCTGAAGTTCCTGAAGGAGGCAGGACATGGCACTACCAAGGAGGATATTGCAGACGAAGAACTGCAAGAGGGTCTAGATGAAATTGACCATGCTGAAATGGAGCTCAGACGGGGACAGATCCTGTGGTTCCGAGGCCTAAACAGAATACAGACTCAGGTATAGTGCTGATATCTTCTCTCCTAGGAACTTGTCTTCCATGTTCTACTTGCAACTCTTAGCAGTGTTGTGCCTTAATCAGATTCCATTCCATGAGATCAGGGCTGTATGTCCTAGAGACAGATGAGTAATCGGGTGTTAGCTACATGACCCAAGCTAGCAATATTGGTGGAAGTGCAGTTGGATACCCCATTGAAGCCTCCCTCCTGGCCAAGGATTGTTACTTGGTTCTGAGGCAGCCTTATTAAAGTCTTCCATTTACTGTCCCAGCAAAAGATGGGCTACTTAATGCTAATCCTTGCCACGGTTATGCAAAATAAAAATAGGGGTCTAGGTTTAAACAAAATTAGAGTTTATTTTTTCTGTAGTGTGCATGGAATCACTCTGGTTTTCGTGGTTTGCCTCCAAGTACGTGCAGCCCTGTGGAGCATTCCAAGGTGAATTTCATTGCTGTGGCTTACTTAAGTCCTTGCTATCCACTTGAATGGATGGTTCTTTAGATAAAGTAGCTGCTTAATGAAGGGATGATCCAAAAAGGGAAGAATAAATAGTTGGGAAGGAAAGAGTGTATTCTTTGCAGTCTAGGGGCCTAGGTTGTTCGCCCAAGGTTTGCTCCTTATGTGAGGCCAAGTGCACAGATAGAAACATCAGATTATACAAATACATAGAGTCAGTGTATTCAGAGGGCCTTATTCTGGAGAATGAAAAGTTTATTTATTTACATACTTCATTTGTACCCCACCTTCCTCCCCAGTGAGAACCCAGAGTGGCGTGCATCATTCTCCTCTCCTCCATGTTATCCTCACAACCTGTGAAGCAGGTTAAGCTGACAGAGTATGACTGGTCACTCAGCAAGCCTCCATAGCAGAGCAGGGACTTAGGCATAGATCTCCCAGGTCATACTCCAACACTCTGCCCACTATACCACGATATCATACAGCTTTATCAAGGTGCATAACGTTTTGTTCCATAAAGTCTGGAACAACAGCTGTTCAACTGACACAAGCATGCAACTGTTTGTACAAGTCCTGACTCCTACCAGAATACCCAGATTCCTGTCTGGCAGCTGGTTTTCATTGATAATCTAAGGCCCTCTGAGCAACATAGCAACTTCATTACATAAGACAGGCTGTTACTTAGCACCAGTCCACGAATGACACATATCCTCCACCTTTCTTGGATTCCTGCCCCGGTCTTCCAGGTGGACTGTAAGTAAGCTTGAGGGCTCATTCTTCCCTTTTTGTGCCATCCTATCTTCAGGACTCAGTGCATCTTGTTCCATGGGATGTGAGCCATAGCAATGTCAGTGCTTGAGGATCTCTCGGAGTCCTGAAGCTCAGCTTCTCACAAAGGATACTGAAAGTGAAATTACTTCTGCTTCAGATTTTGTCTTAGCAAGATTTTCAGGCAGCTCAGAGTGACTTCTTCTCTCAAGGTCCTGGTGTAATAACTCCACACACTCAGAAATCACCAGTCCTAGCTTACTTTTGCTTTTCTTATTGTTATCAGCAGTCTAAGGTCAGTGATGAGATTTCATTACTGTGACTTTCCTGGTGGCATCTGGTTGTTATGTGGCAGTTATTATTTCCTGGCTTTTTGGGATGAAACCTTTAAAGAAACTCTAAGAACACATTTTAAAAAAAAATTAAGTGTCTTTCAGTTTTAAAATTTAACAGTCTGACGACATGTCCCATCAAGTTTAAGAGTCATTCTATAATTCCAGACTGAAAGTGATCCCAAGGAGAGAGAAAAGTATCAGCCCAGTGGTGTGAAGCTCACCTTCCCAGCACACAGGAGATGCTGATGCTTGATTATACCATTGTTATAAATGGGGATGCTGGACCACCTGCCAGTCCCGCTCCCCTTTGCCAGTGGTGATTAGAGAGGTGATTGATCAGTGGGCTGTTTGCAACCTGTTCACATCTGTTCACAGGAACAGGTTGTTTGCACTCATCAGAAGCCAACTCCCAGCTGATGGATAAAGGATCAGCTGGGAGTTGGCTTTTTTATCTCCTACTGGGAAATTCTCGCTCTGTACCAGTAAAGTTTTTTTAGGAGGAGAAAATCCAGAGTCAACTGCCAGCTGATCGTGGGGATCAGCTGAGAGTCAGGTTCTTCTGATCTCCCATCCTGGAAACTTTTCTGTTTCACAGACTTACTAGGATACAGCAGATGAGGTGAGGAATCAGAAACCCAGCTGACTTCCTTTCTCTTTTGCTCACTCCAAGCTGTCAGCTTGAGCGGTAGAAAAAAGGGGGAGATCAATCCTTGTTCTCTGCAGCTCAAGTTCTCAGTTTGGCAGGCGGGGGAGAGGAGGAGGAAACAGATTGTTGGCTGCATACGAAAGGAACAGATTGCTTGGGCTAAAGAAGAAAAGAGAAAAATGATTTTTTCTCATCTCCCTGTTACAATGAGAAGATCGATACCTTATTGCTTATGGTCTCTGTCTTCACTGTGTAGCTAGTTTCTGGGGAAGTAATCGGATGCCCATTTCCAGCTGATGCCTCATTGGCAGAGAGTCAGATCCTGATTCCCTCCAAAGCATTTCTGTGTCCCAGCACAGCATGGCTAGGATTCAAGGAAGTTCTGGGAAATCAGAACCCAGCCCACAGCTGATTCCCCAATCAGCTATGAGTCAGTTTTCTAACTAACAGGCAGCAGCAACCTTGTTGACAGCTGAGTTGCTCAGTGTAAGCTGAATGTATACTTTTTCAGTTCATGGTCTGATTGTAAGCATCAAAAGGATAGGTTTGACTGCCAAATGGGTTTGCTGCAAAATCCATAGCACCTCGGGTTATAAAATGCTATCCAAGAACATAGAATGCTGCTTAGCCACTCTGTAATTTTATTACCCTTCTTTCCCATGCTGCCTGATTCTAGATGAGGAGATACTAACTTGAGCCTTCTTTTATTTGTACCTGCCATAACTAGACACACTTGACTACATGGTGTAAAACCAGTGTGTAGTATATCTCAGCCACTAGGAAAGAGGTGGATGGGGAGGTAGTCCCAAAGAATCAGAGAATATGCGGCAGGCTGAGGATAGAAAAGAAGAAGAAGAGGAAGAGATTGGATTTATACCCCGCCCTTCACTACCCAAAGGTGTCTCAGAGTGGCTTACAAACTCCTTTCCCTTCTCCTCCCCACAACAGACACCTGTGAGGTAGGTGGGGCTGAGAGAGCTCTTGACAGAAACTGCTCTTTTTTTCAAGAACAGCTCTTATCAGAACTACGGCTTGCCCAAGGTCATCCAGCCAGGTGCAAGTGGAGGAGTGGGGAATCAAACCCGCTTCTCCCAGATTAGAGTCCATGCACTTAACCACTACACCAAACTGGATCTCTATGGGATGGAAGCCTTATGTTAGTGCTTAAGTCATGACTCTCCTTGCCTTTTACTTGTATAAGATAAAATCATAGAAATTTATTCTTATTGTGGTCCAGATGCTTGCCTCCATGACAGGACACAAGGCCCTAAATGAGGGGAAATGGTCTCAGAAGAATGCCTGCATGGAACCTGGACATGAGTGTGTTTTAGATATGGAACTGTAATCTCTGCCACTTTAAGGGTGGTTACTTGTACTACAGATGTTGAAATCTTCTGCTCCATGCACAGAGTCATGTACCAAGAATACAAACTAAGGACTATGAATCTGATGGAGGCTGCACATGGCATGCAGTGTGAAGCAGGGTATGGTTGTCACATTGGGAGCCTTGTTGAACCCTGGTGCTGATGTGCATCAGCCTGGCAAGATTGCCGTTGCATGTCTCTTTCTGTCTGGATGTATCACTGAGGTAGGTTATGGGTTCTGAGGTACAAGAAGAGACTCTGAGGATCTGAAGTCATTGGCTATATGTGGTTCCTTAAGCTGACCTTATATGAAAATCTTCAGAGGGAGAGCCATTCATTGTTAAGTGTGCTCCTCTCTGTATGGCAAAAGGTGGTAGGTACAACTAGACATGATATGGTGGTGTAAAATTTCCCTGAGAAGCCCCTATTGAGCTAATAAGACGAACGAAGTCATCATACCGAGTTTGTGAAAGACCTATTTCACTTGCAGAGCTTTGCATGTTCACTGAATGAACAGTGCTGTCTGCTACAGCAAACACTATGCAAATGTGAGAAGGCTTCAGTCTGTCTTGTGTGTGTGTGATGTAAATCCAAGCAATTTAGCCTTGATTTTGGAAGTAAAAGCTCCTGGAATTGCAGATTGCTCAGAGAAGTGCCCTGTATATGTGTCCCTTCAGGGAAAACAGTGGGGGACTCTTTGGTATTGCTTGCATGATTAACTACAGACACAATTTGTATTGGGAAATGAAAACTACAGCCCTTTCCTTCTTAGCAAGGGCCCTTTGCAGCTGATACCAAATGTCTTGCCAGAGAAGCAGGAAGCTTGTACCAAATCCAGCAGTTTTTCCCATGCCTTCCAGAGACAGTGAAGAAAACTCTCTGCTATTGTGATATCTCTGCATGCCTCTGTGCCCTATCTGCTTTGAGATGAATTGACAAACTGCAGCTGCCATTAGCTTCAGCTTGGTTGTTTTGTGACTTGTTTGTCTCCTCTTGGCCAAACAAATGGACCCCATGTGATTTCAGGCCCAGTCCTTGGCAAGAAGCTCAGCCCATGGCAACCTCTGTTAGATTGTGTGGCTATGCCCTTTGGTATCCCTTGGAGCCAAGCAACTGGAAACACACTAGTTATCCCACTGAAGTTTCTAGACTGTACTTTTGTGGCATCTCTGTTGCTTACGGGCACACCTTCTCATCCACTGAGCTTACGGAGTGCTTTTCCACGGGATTGCCACCTCTCATTCTCTATCTCACCCCACACGTTTCTGATTGTAGGGTTTGAACACGCTGGCAATGCACGAATATTGATGAAACCCCAGTGGTCTGCTGCTTCACTTCAGAACAGCATTAGGAGGGGGTGATTTGCAATAGCAAATGGCAGAGGAGGGGGTGCTTTTACCTGTTAAGGTCCCCCCCCCACATTCCAGGAATGTGGTTGCCCCCACACATACACACCTGGAATCCAGCAAGAGAAGAAATGACCTTGCTGAACTTGTGATGGAAAAGTAGTGTGTGTGTGGGGGGGAGTTAAATACCTCCCTTCCTGCCTACCACTGTGCTAATGTACATTGCCCCCATCCTGATCCTGTTTTGCAATTAAGGGTGCAAATGGATGTACCTTACACACCTGGTATGAGTAAGCATTGGGGTTCTTCCATATCAGCTGAAATTGGGCTCTTCTAAATCAACTGAAATCAGTGGGTTTAGAAGGATGTAACTCTGCTTAGGATGCTCCCTCTAAGCCATGGAGTCTTGTGAGCAAAAACTCTTCTTTGTGAGCTACTGGCATTATAGTTGTGGGCAGGCGATTTGGCTGCTGCATAAATCAGTTTGCCCTGGAGCCATGCTTCCTGAGCTAAGACAAAAAAGTGTGAGCCAGAGACTAAAAAATTGTGAGCTAGCTCACACCAACTCAGCTTAGAGGGAACACTTAGGACTGCACTTTAAAACATTTTTTTTCAAAAGACACCTGACCTGTTTCTGCATTTAAACATTTATTTGGTGCCAGTTTAAAAAGAACCATTCAAGTTATTGTGTTTGTAAATAAAACTTGAGATGTTTCTATGGAAAAATAGGGAATTACTCCAAGAGCCAGCCAATAGACATTTTGCATAGCTGCTACTACTGGAAAAGGGGAGAATGTGTTGCTGCTGAATTCAATTCTGTTGGGAAGTTACTGTGTCTGTTCTAAAAGGGATGAGTGCAGATCCAAGCAAAGTTTGTCTGTTTCACTCAAAGTAGCAGGCCATGAGGGTTTCTTTACGCATTTTTATATATGCTGTGCAGTAAACAAGCACTTACTGCAAACACAAGAATAATTGGGGACAAGAAGATAAAAGGCTTGGAAACTCAGTGCCCAGCACCACTACCTGTGGATTAACAGCTGAACTTGTTTATGGGAATGTACAGGGGTTTTCCTCTTTCCCCTCCTACTTTGTCCCTTATTGTTTGTATCTGTATCCTTTGTCTGCCCCAGCCTCCCCATTCCTCTCTCCCAGTTCCTTTTCCTCTTTTGACTGTGGGACAAAGCTATCTCACTCTCTGATTCTTTGCAGATGGACGTAGTTTACACATTCCAGACCGGCGCCTCCTCTTTACAGGGAGCCCTCAGGAGACAGCCTTCCATCGTGAGCCAACACCACGATGTAAAAAATGTTTCTAGCCCAACCCATGTAGCTCTTTCCTCCGTCAATTCCACTCCCACCACTTCTGCTGCTGCTGCTGCTGCTGCATCTCCTCCTGCGGGCAGTGAGTGATAGTCTATTCAATGCATGACTTCCTAATAACCACCAAAAGGCACTCGCACAGACCTAACCAAACCTGTTCTCTTTCCCTTTTCTTTTAACCATAACTTGACTTATGGTTTCTTGTCTTGAGAATTTGGAGGAAGTACGGGGGGGAAAGCAATCTGAGTGTACATACAACTTTTTTAAAAAGCTTTTGCATTTTTAACTTTGTTTCAAAATTCCTTCTGGTTCTTTTTCTGTTTCTTCTTCTCCTCTATTGCAATTTTTATCTTTCTCCTCCTCGCAGGACTGAATTATCATTCCCATATTCCCACAGGGGCACAAAATGTTTGATGCTTTTATTAAAGAGAAAAGGGAAGGTATGATGGCCACTGATAAATATGAGAGTGGGGGAAATGTCTTAATTAAAAGTGCAGGTTTTCTACATGAAGCACTTAACTTCCGTAAAACAATTTTTATGTTATCTGGGAGGCAATTTTTCTCCTTGAAGGATATTTGCAAGCCAGAGACTGGTCCTATGCAGTAAACGCCATTGAAACTAATAAATTTTGTTTTTTGAGTAAACATGCATAGGATCAGGCCAACAGAGTAACATTTTCTGAACACTTGTTTGTCTTGTGTTGAGCAGTCCTTGAGTGATTCTTAGAATTACGGCTTGCTTCTCCTTCCATCGATCCTAATAAACTTCTTGTGCAAATGTAATATCTCAGCATTGCAGATTAAGCATATTATGGATACTCATTATCTGAAAAAAGCTCTCATGATCAAATTTAATTTTGGGGGGAGGGGATCTCTTTTGGCTCAGACCAGCAGTTTGTGTCAAAGGCTATAGTGTGAAACATATACATTCATATATGTTGGACATATGTGAATACATGAAGCTGCCTTATACTGTATCAGGCTATTGATCTCAGTATTGTCTATTCTGAGTGTAAGTGGTTCTCCACATTCTCAGAGAAGGGTCTTTTCTAATAGCTATGTCCTGAGATCCTTTAATTGAAGGTGATGGGGGGGGGGGTTTGACCCTAGTCACCTTCCGCTTGCCAAGCATGTGGTGCACCAATGGGTTATATCCCATAGCAGTTGTTTGTATATTGGTATAAGATGCTGGAACTCAGTTTGTAACAGGAAGAAAGCCATCCTTAAGGAGCTTATTTTCCACATAAAGAATGTGCAAAACTGCAGTACAGAAATATTCCTAAGGCTCTTGTTTATTAAGAAAAAATTCATCACCAGAGCAAAGGAATGATGACCCAGTTAGTGGCATAGTAGCCATTTGTCTCAAGCAGAGGGAAGTCATTTCCCACACCTGCTACCTGAGAGCCTGTAACAGGAGATGTCAGTGGCTTGACTTTGAACTGCTGCATGGAAATCCTATGCTGTGCCACTGAACACTTCCCATAAAAATGTGCAGTTTTTAAAGTCAGAATACTGGTTTGCAAAACATTGTCCCAATCAGTAATGTCAGGTCCTTTGTGGGAATTAGGTTCCTAGGCCAGATTTAAGTGCTTCCTTGAACCTGGGAATACAGTGACTCCTGAGCACTGCAGTCTGCTTCTGCTGAGAAATGGGCCTTGCCTGTTTGCACAAAATTGGGTAGTTTCGCTGACTAGCAATCTGATCTATAGATATGCAGGCTTTAGGATTACAGTCACATCTAGAGATAATTTATTATTCTGTACAGGAAAAGTGGCAGGTGAAAAGGAAGTCTGAAGAATAACATGCTGAACAATTTTTTTACAAATATTTTTCTTTTTATTTGGTATTGCCACTTCAATCTACAAGGATGTGGTAATCAATTATGTATTTTGCCATGCTATAAAAATAATAGAGGCTTCTTCTACAGAAAATGAAATTAATTCTTCACATCTAGAGTCATACATTTAAGACCCTGATTACTGTTGTTTTCTCGGACAAGTTAAGAAACACTGTCCAACATATGTTTACTATTGGCTGCTACTTACTTTAATCTCCCTTCTTTGTGGCCCCGTTTCGAGCACAACTTACATGCATTTAGTACTTAGACTATACTGTCACTTTATTTATTTTTTATGCATATTCCCAGAATTTGTGAAGGAGTGCAGCTGTCAAGTGTCAGTATAACGCCTTATCGAAAGAAATATGTTCAGGTTTTATGCATCATACTCGGCCAAGAATGCCACACTTTCGTGATTTATTAATTTTCATGTCATTGGTGGACAAGGTAGGAAAAAAGGGAACATATTATTTGAGTGAGTAGGATGATTTCCCATCACACAATAACAGCATCAAAAATTATGCTGTGTCTTTTTGGCCTTGCCTATGCAGTTCTCTACTTCATTTTTTCTATTCTGTAAAGCTACCTTTCTGCCCCCCCCCCTTTCTCTCTCAATACCTGGTGGAAAGTTCTACAGTGTTAAAATTTCACCGGTCCCATGTGCTGTGTTCATAAGGGCTGACTGATAAGAAAAGGAAGACCTCATGAATAAATTGGGGGAAGTACCATGATACAAACGGTGTGTACAGCCACTTGACTTGCTAATTGTACACCTTAGAAAGGAATCCTTCTGGGAAAGGAGGTAAGAGTTTAAATGAGCTATGACATAGAGGTACAAAGTAATAAACTTGTGGATTGGATCCCATGAAACATTTCCACTGGTGCGAGGACCATGGTTTTCCTGTCTCCTTCTCCCGCAGGGGCATGAAATGCAACATTTTGAGCTGCTATAGGAAGGGGGAAGCAGAATATTGCACTGCATGAGCAGAAATACTAGTTAGAATCCAAACCAATGAGTGTCCTCTTGTGCTGAAAGGAAGAGGAGAAACACGTTTTTTTCACCAGAGTAAATGCCTGTGGAACAGAATCCTTTGGCCTGGATTGCACACTTAGTATCCCCTGATGATGTTTTGAAAGGGTGAGAAGTGTGTAAGCCTTCTTTTTAGGGTTTCTGCTTTATGTGTCACCTGTACCATGCAAACCTTTGTTATAGATGTACTGTCTGATAGATGTACTATCTGATATCCTATAAGCAGGTAGCTGGCCATCAGCTGTAGGGTGATTGGGGAGAGCCCCAACCCCCTTAACAGCTGATTGCTGGCCACTGCCACTACACAGGAACTGATGGTGAGGGATGATGGGGGCAGTATGGTGGTTGTCTCCCAAGTGCAGGGCCTGGAGCACCTATGCCCTCTGCCCATTCAGGCCCCCCAGTAAGCTTGATGGCTGAGTGGAGATCTGAACCTCAGTCTCCCTAGTCTAAGTCCAAACCCCTATCCAAACTGGCTCCCTGCACTGAACTGGGAATAGGCCCCACAGCACATCCAGCTCTCTCCCATGGTTGCACACTGCAATGGAATTTTAGTGGTGGTTGGCAAATTGTTTATTGTAGAACACTGAATATGCTTTGAAGAACTCCAGGATTCCTTGCAACAGTTTGAAATGCTGTACACTCTATCAAGGCGTGTAAGCAGTTTTGCCTCATTACACTATAGCAGAACCACTCAAGCAGGTAGAATCCAAACACACTGCAGTCTGTGGCTACAAAACATGCTGCAAGAATTGATTCTATTTACAGTTCCCAGAGAAAATGAGTGTGGATCCAGAGTTTCAGTTTTAAATACCTCTAATGTTGGATCATATTAACTTTATGGCTTTTTAAAATACTGAATGTCTAAAGGAAGCAGAACCTGGAAAAAAAGGGATTGTTGAGAAAGTCACAAAGCTCAACTTTTTTAAATTAAAAAAAATACTAGCGTACCCTCAGGATGTGTTTTTCCATAGAAAAGAACAGGAGCTGCAGAAATGAACATTACTAACGTCCTCGTTCTGGGTGACTCAGAACCTAGAGCTTCCAGTGCAGTTCTCCATCATTGTTTTCTCAGCTCTTAAAGGCTCCTTTTTTATTGGTTTTGTGCTACCTCTGTAAGCATCAAGTGTTTGGCTTGAGCGCCTTCTTCCTTACTTTGTATCAGGCAGTCATGTTCCAGGACTCCTTTGCTGCTTTTGCTAGAACCGTTCATGATGTTCAGAGATATTTTTGGTTCTAGCTCCTCAGAGTTGCCCATCTTTTCAGCTGTTGAGTGGTTCTATAATTAAGATGCTACTGACATACTCCATGCCAGAATTGTAGAATTAGGTATATGTTCAGCCACTCTCTATATCTGTGGATCTTCTGGCACCACATGTCAGAGTTCACTGTCTGATTAAGACTCTTCTACAAGGTGAAATTCTTTTCCAAACACTGACCATACTGGTGTCTCCAGGGGTGTTGTGCCCTGCCCTACCTCTCGGGATTGCATACCATGCTAACATTGACAAAATGATTTTGTGGGCAGAGTTATCATTCTATACAGCTTTAAGATAATGCTTTGTAACTTTATATCTCTGTGTATACAGCATTCTGAAACCAAAGATTTCTTGCATGGTAGCAGTTTTGGCAGTGAGTTGGGTTTTGAGTTTCAAAGCTGCTTCTGTTTTAGCTTTTTGGCCTTACAATAAGCTAATCTAATGGTGCCATCCAGTGAATCACACCAAGTATAATTACCTGCCAGTATAACAAGACTTCAAGAACCATTAACTTCAAGAAGGACAGTTCTGTCCAGGGGTCATTTCGTAGAAAAATAGCTGCAGGAGCTCATTAGCATAACTTATTTGCATATGCCACATACCCTGACATCACCAGAAGTGTGTCAGAAGGTAACACCCACCGCTCAGGCTCCACTGGACTGTTTTGGATTGCTAGCTACTGGGGGGGGGGGCGTGCGGATCTGTTTTCGCAGAGTAGGGAGAGAGCTTGTACCTGAATAAAACTTGGTCTTAAAGGTACTACTGGACTGTTTTGGACCCGGGGGCCGGGGGAAGCGCTGCAACTTACCTGGCGGCTTCATGCTCTGACTGAGGGCTGCTGGGAGCAGGGGGTGGGGTTTGTTGCATGTGCCCGCCCCCTGAGCTCTTTACTGCCGGAGCTCTGCTCCTGTGCACTCCTGCAGGGAATGACCCCTGGTTCTGTCAATAGGTATTAGGCAGATTAGCTGAAATTAGCCCCTTTGTTTAGAGGCAGTATACCTCTGATTTCTGGATCCTGAGGACAGACAATAGGAAATGGCCATTCATGAGTTTCCCCAGGAGCATCTAGTTAGCCACATTGGAAGCTGAGCTGAATGCGAAGTCTGATTCAGCAAGCCATTTCTTTTGTTCTCAAAACCAATAATCTGGCTGTTGAACTCAAAGTAGCAATCAGAATTTATTAAAAGGCCATGATCTAGCAAACAGTAGCTGATGGACAGTTTATCCCAATAACACACCACCTTGGTGACCCTTTATATCCTGTAGAATTTATATGACGATTTTGCACAGTGGATAATAAATGTAGGTAATAGTGTGACGTTTGTTATAAAGTAACTGAAATTGCAGATATTTCTAAAGCTGCAGATATTTCTAAAGTTTGAGGCAGGCCTGAGCATCTGAAATCCAACATTCCTTTACCAGAAGTAAATATAATAGGAACTTCCCCAGCACACCTCGGAATGCAGTAAAACCCAAATAACATTGAGTTTGCAAGGAGTAATTTCAGTCCATTAGCCACAAGGCCAAACTACACAATGTGTTTTTTAACAAGTGGGGTCCAAGGACTAGCTTTCCCTGCAGCCACTCACCACTGCAGTCACTCCTCCTAAGCCAGTGATGGCGAACCTTTTAGAGGCCGAGTACCCAAACTGCGACCCAAAACCCACTTATTTATCGCAAAGTGCCAACACAGCAATTTAACCTGAATACTGAGGTTTTACTTTAGAAAAAACAACTCATACATTAACTTAAGATGATCCAAACAAAGTAAGGAAAGCAATCCCAAATGCTTTCACTTACTTAAAATTATTTAGCAGAGAATTTGACACTTTAATGATGGTCTGGGCCTGGCTGGGGCGATGGCATGTGTGCCCACAGAGAGGGATCTGAGTGCCACCTCTGGCACCCGTGCCATAGGTTCCCCACCACTGTCCTAAGCTGTTTCAGCTCAGGAAAAGGGTGGGGGGAGGAGTCCATCTATCTCCCATGCTGTGGTTCTGAGCTGAATTGGGTCCCCATAGACTTTTAAAACTATATTTCCTGAGCCCAACTTACTAAAAAATGCATCATGTACTTTAGCTCTTAGTTTGTGACTGTTATACTCAAATGTCTCATTACAAAAGGTGTCAACAAAACTTTGAACTTGGAAATGTGTGGGTTCAATTCACAGACATTTTATGTAGCTTTTATCAGAATTATCCTTTATAGCTGGCTAGTTTGGTTATGGAAACCCTGATTTCCTGTTCTCTTCTACAGAGTGGCATAAGGGAGCATTTGCAGCAAAAAAGCAGTGGGCAGGAGGGGGGTATCCTTCCCCCTGTGTGCTTTCCTCCAACAGTCCCCCTCCCCAGCTTAGCTACTTTCTTTGCAGCCTACAAAACATGGTCCTGGATCCCTGGCTGGAAGGAAGAACTGAAGGGGAAAGCTGGGTGGGTGGTTAATCAGTGTCTTCCTACCCATACTTTTCAGCTGGACGCTTTCCCTTCCCAGTGCCATTAGACGGAGAAGTGGAAACCAGTGTTTGGGTGCAAAAGGCTGGTAACATGCGGCTGTGCCCTTAGTGCAAGTTATTTTGCTGCCCTGTAGTGAAGGATGGGCACTGCCAATACTATTTTGAGGTCTGTAGATTTTAAAAGGAATACGTATTAACCACAAAAATTTGAACATGTTCTGCAAGCTTCTTTTCTTTCTGATTATAGAGATGTTACTTCTACTGTACTAGATATGAGCAACTGGGTACAAAAAGGGGAAATAGGATTTGTGTGTTTGTAAATATACAACTGAAAAACTATGGACCTCACATTCAGTAATTTTTTTTTAAAGTTCCAATTTTGTGCCAGTTCTGTATAAAATATTTATTGTATCATGATATGTTGTTTTGTTTTTGGAATGAGCTTCTGTGGATTGTGCAGTGCATACAAGTCTCCATGGAAAGCTGATATAGCCAATGCACATATGATTAGGCTGGTATACAGCAAGCTGTGTTCTTCACATTTTTGTGTTGGTTTGTCTGGGGAAGCATGACCTTTGCAGAAATACGCTGCATCCTATAATGAGAAGATGCCTCAGCAGCAATGTCCGCAATGCTTTTATGTTCTTGAAACATTCCTTGCACTTTATCCATGTGACCGAGCAAACTGTGAATTTTATTATTTGAGCCTAGGATTTTCAAAACATCCAGAGGAGACTATGCTTTGATATTTTCCTGCCAAATTTGTTTAAAGCTGCAATTTAACTGCCTAAGAGCTCAGAGACCTAGTTTCTTAGGCTTCTTTGAAAATCTAGGTCTTTTTTTCTAGTGTTGATAGTGATTTTGTTGCACCAGTAAAGAAGAGAGACTAGTCTGCAAAATTGTACTCATAACTGCTAATACAATACCTGTGCCTAAGGTATTGGTCCTTATTATCACAGGCTAAGAGCTCCTGCCCAGAGCAGCTGTGAGTTCCTGACATAGCTATAGAACAAGCTCTGAAGTTAGCAACTGCTCTTGGGAAATGCTGACCATGTTCCTGGCATGGTAACTCTGAAGCGGCTCTGGAGCTCCTAAATATGCATTCCAATTTACTGACTTTTACTCTTGCATGCTCACTGGTACGTTCATCGGTATTGGCATCTGCTTGGACTTGCTGCAGTATGCAGTCTCAGCCTTTTTGTCTTTGTGACACATTCGTTAAATTAATCTTTGTAGGTTTGAAAATTAAAAACTGCCACCATTGCTTCCCACCCTAATTTTGCCTTGAAGCAAATCACACTTTGTGTTTATGTCTAACTTGCCACCTTGAACTGTTTCATTTGGGTATTTTTGTTGAACACACAGACACGCATTTGAGAACTGTTGTGCTTTGAATGTCCATGCATTTCAAAGCTATTGTCTTAAAATGTTACATGCTTTTTCTTGCAGCTTCTGAAGCCACCTCATAGTTGGTAGCCCCATCACGCGTGTAGTGCCTGACCTTTGACCCATCTTGGCTGTTCTGGTTCTCCATAGGTCCTCTTTCATATTTATTAAGTTTTTGTTCAAAACTACTATTGTTGTGACTACTGCTGCTGTTGTTGTTGTTATGCTTGTTGCATTCTTCTTTCCCCTGAAATCCTCGAGGGCTCCTGTGGCTACCACTCACTTTTGTGTTTGCTTGTTTTTTCCCCATCCCTCTTTGGTACAGATCAAAGTGGTGAATGCGTTCCGTAGCTCCTTGTATGAAGGCCTTGAGAAACCCGAATCCAGAAGCTCCATTCATAACTTCATGACTCACCCAGAGTTCATCCTGGAGGAAGACGAGCCTCGGACCCCATTCCTCGATGGCGCCGAAGAAGACCTGGAAGCTGAAGAACCCAAAAAGCAAAATGGGGAGAGCCCAGGCGAGTCCTCACCCCTCAACAAAAATAACAATGCAGTGGACGGCGATATAGCTGAGGACACCATTCCAGATCCAGAAAGCCCTTTACACAGCTTGGAAACATCGGTTTGACCTCTGAACTATGATCCTCCGCCTGCTTTCCCCCCCCCATGCAACATAGGCACCTGCAATCAACCACACACTGAGGCCACTTCCTTTCTAGGGGATCATACATATATGTCTATATTTCCCTGCCCCTTTCCCCCTAAATGATGATTTAGCTGTAGGAACCACAGAACCCCATGTTTAGAGGTTTACTGATTAACAGTGCTTTGGGCAAAGGTGCCTCTCTCAAGTGAGAAATGGCCAAGTTAATAAATTTTCTCCTTGAGTTGAGTAACCACATGTCTGTAGTAGTAGTTTTCTGCCTTTCAGGTTTCATGCTTAAAAGAAACAAGATTCAGATTGCCTGAAGGAGCTATGCACCCAGCATCTGAAGATGCAATTGTGCCAATAGCTTCTTTTTTACTTGCAGAATCTGAATCATAAATGACTTCACATATTCTTGAGAAGCAGTTGGGAGAATGCCAAGGCAATGTAATTCCTTTATAGAGGAAAGTGGGATCTAAATCAGTTATTGAATATGAAAAGTAACCCTGTCTTCCATTGGGTGGGGGAAGGGTGGGCGGGCGGGATGTTACATGACTCCTATAATTTTTCTGTTTGTGTATATATTTCTTACTCTCTCTGTTTCCATGGTAATATCAACCAAACAGGAGATAAGGGTGACTAAAAAGTCTGAAAATGGGTTTTAAGTGATGTAGTTGCAAACAAGGCGAAAGCAACAAGGAGGTGTGACATCACTGAATTCTCTGAGACTGAAATTAGGTGATGCATGACCTGATAGGTGCTGTGTATGAGTTAGGAACAAATTACTTAGGATTCTATATTAGTGGATCTGTGTGCATAAGGGCAGTATGCTTTGTTTGATTTTTGCAGTTTTGTCTATCCGGTGAATAACGTTTAGGCCCTATAAAGTCACTATCCCAAGTTCACAACTGGTAAACGATGATCCCAAAGAATGTGGCATAAATGTAAACTATGGTCTTTGTCTAAGTTTTGTGACAGGTTGTTATAGGGAAGGCATATTCTAAGGTTACCTCTTCAAAGAGATGCGAACTCTTACAGCCGGTCCACTGTAATCATAAACTATCAATCCCTGTAGTATCTATTGCACAAAGGAGTGAAAATACAACGTTTCACACTTGTGTGAAAGGCTTTTTCAGGGGGGAAATGCAAATGAGGCTCTATATAGCTGGAACACATTATCTGTTATGGCACACAGCACCTTCCTAGAGACAAGGCTCAACAATATGGCTTTTTGTGTTTCTCATTAGAAGTGTCTTCACTTCTCATTGTACCAAAAATGGCCACCATCACTTCCCAACATGGTTGCCTCTAGCTATCTGGAAGAATGTCAGAGAAGGTGAAACTGGCTCTAGTGCTGAATGCTGGTGGAAAGGGAGTGTCTCCTTCATCTTAGTATGTGTTTCCTAGAATTAAGATGTTGGCAGACCAAGACAGAACAATGTTCCAGGCTTGCAGCTGCAGCCCTGTGGGGAATCTCCTGCTAGCATGGCATATCTACCCAAAGAAAAGATTAGATGAGAAGGATGGGCATCCACAGTTCTCTTGCCAGAACTATAGTGGTTCTTAAATTGACTCGGTGGACAGGTGTTTCAACAAAACCCTTGTAACCCATCTCTCAAAATGTTGGAAAGTACTACCTGGAAGCAAAGAGAGAACCTAGTTGTTATTAGCTGTATTGAAGGTTTCACTGCCTGGTTGCCTTCCCAATATTGAAATGTATGCAGCTCTCCCTTGTGGTGGCTATTGCTTCCTTTTTTCTTTTGAAGAACGCACAGCAGAAACTCCTGTGCCTTGTCTAAGCACTGCCCAAAGCACCGCCTGCCACACGGAAGCCCGGTACTTTGCCAAGAGATAAGTGTTCCTTAAGCAAAAATGAAACTTAATTGAGTATTTGGGTTTTCTTTAAACTCAACCCCCTTCACCTTATGGATTGGCCACTGAATTTCATCACAAGTTCAAGGTAGACCGATGACAATTCCTTATCTGATGTAAAGAGGACTTGAATGCCAGGCTCAATCAACTGCCAATATCCAGGGGGAAAGTACCCATCATTGACCATCTTAACTGAGAATAAGTCACCATGCTATCCCTCATCCACTTATTTTCCTTCCAGATATACCCACTTAATTCCTTTCATCTGAACTGTACACATTGGGAGGAATGGGGGGGGGAGAGAAACTGCCATCTTTGGCTATGAGATCTATTGAATTTTTAAAAACCTCTTATTTAGTTCTGTTCTCAAGGTTACATTGCTTCAAAGGTCATTTTTCTATTTTAAAGACTTGCAAAAAATGGTGGTGTTAGGCGCTTGCATAAATATTTATGAAATATTTTGGGGAGGGGGGCACTGATTTTTTTAATTTGTTTGATATTTTTATTACCTCAAACATGTTTTGGAAGAAAAAAAACACTGTGGCACTTACAAAGTCACTCCCAGAAAATCTGTAATTGACAGGTTGCATTGAGGGGTCTGGCCTATGTTTCAGTTCATCTATTTTTCTTTCTTGTGTCTAGCTTCCTCAGTTAAGGGAGGGGCAGGAGAGGGAAAATAATTATATAAATATGCAAAAAATATATAGTTTTCTTTAGATCAGAAACAGATATTTTTAAGTCAGCCATATGTATTTTGTTTAAAGGAAACAAAACTGTGAGTTATGTAACTGCAGTGGAATGTGGTCACATGGCTGGCAGTTGAAACTTAGTGATTGGTCAGACTCCAGTTAGCTTCCTTTCTCTGAACAGCCATCTTTGTACTAAAGTCAGTTGTGTTATACAGAAATGTTTTTATATAAATTATGTTGATATGGCTGGTTGCTTAAAATATAAGTGTTTATTGTGCATACATTTTAATGAAATTTTTTCTACTTTAGTTTCTATGATAAACTGGCAGCGGTCAACTGGCTTAAGTTATTACGGAACTATACAATATTTGGGGGTGATGCAATGCTTTAGATGAGACACAGCCTCCAATCCACTGATGCATGTACGTGCACACTTACCAATCAAATGGCTGGCATGTTTGGGTTTCACTGTACCCGTCACTTGCTTGGGGAGGAGAGGGGAAAGGGGGACATTGATGCAGTCCCCTCACTTTCACAAACAGATTGACGGTGCTGTTCTAAGTTGACTATGCCAGCCATCTGTCAGGGGAAAGGCATGTAGACCCAATCCAGCAGGGATCAGCACACAGTCAGCCCAGGTATGGGAAATAGACTTTTTTTTTTACTCCACATAGCATCCTTTGTGTAGATTTGGATTGCACCCAAGCAAGGTGATACACACATGGAAGCCTGCTTCTATGTACAATCTAACCTTGCTGGATCAGATAAATTATAATTTCTCTGAAACATACCTTGAAGGACTAAAAGGTCTTTACTGCCAATAAAATGAGCAAAAGAGGGGAGAATAATTGAAGATTGTGCCATGCCAGACAGGAAATGAGGTAATATCCTGTGAGGCGTGTTAGTTCGCTTGGAAATGCTGTGTTGTTGTTGTTGTTTTTCAAGAAAAATACCCTGAACATAATTTTGCATCGAGTACTTAATAGTAGGAATTTATTCTTTTGTTAAATAAATTGGCAGATTGGTACCAAAGACATTACATCACTTCCTGTGTGCAATGGAGAATATCCATTTTAGGGTTTAGAATTACATAATTGGTTCTTTTTATTGATTTACACAGGGATCTGACTTAATTTTTCAAAAGTTTTGTGCAATAAGTTTTAAGAAAATATTATTTTAAAGAAAGATGACAATTCCAGAAGGAAAACAAATCTAATGGTAACTTTAGCCATGGGCAAGTGTGGACAAATATATATGTATATCAACCATGCTTAAGGGTGGCATTTATATAGTAGTTGAAACTTCTGCATGTACTTCACTTGCCTCTTTCACATGCCCCCATTCTGGTGGGGCTGAAGCAAAACTGAGGACCCTTGAAGTGAGTCCAACTCAATAGGCCATATGGCAAGGAAAGTTGTAGCAAAAGGATCTGTCTTTCCCACAAAATCCCCCCACAGTGCCTAGTTCAGCAAATTTCTCTGTTCTGTTTTGCCTTTAGGCAAGATTAGAGCAAATGGTTGCGATTGTTGCAGGGCTGATACCAGTCACAGCTTTAAAGGGGAAGAGATACAAGTATGCCATGGAAAACTCACATGTCCAAATTTCTGCTCTTCCCATTGGCTCAGGAGGCCATCAGCCATCATACTTCTTCGCACTGGTCCTCTTGACAGGGAATTCTCAGAAGAAATCTTTGATGCAAGAACGGTATCATGAGTAGAGAGTATTGCCTGAACTAGCTCTCTCTTGTGTGTGATGCTTTTAAACCAGCTTCAATATTCCATGTTAGCCAATGCAGTTCTAACCCACTGTTTCCTCCATCCTCATTCTTTGTTTGTGCTTTGTGATGGCGATATCCTATTAACCAAAAAAAGAAGAATCTTAACTACAAAGTCATGTACTCTTTGACATGCCCATGGCTAAGATTACTTGTTTGTTTGTTTTTCTGCCCATAAATAAATATATATACAGTGTTAAAATTAATATTTGTATATATATTTATCTGAAGAAGAAACTTTTCTAAAGAAGCATGCAGATAAGAATTTATGGGGTTTTTTTCTTTTTCCAGTAACTAGTATGATAAGCACTGGTATTTTTGTATAAAAAGAGAAAAAAAACAAAAGACTGAATATTATGTGGTATGCATGACATTAAAAAAAATGGTGGTTTCAAAGCAATATGTACCCTGGTGTGTTTGCCATATTCTAGAGTCCAGCTTAAAGTGCACCTGATCTGTAACTGCATTTTGATATTATTTAATCTCTATGTACAATGTTTTGCATGTATTTATATGGTTCTTGGGAAGAAATTTTGGGATTTGGGTGGGTAGAACTGTGGGACTGGAATGATTGTCAACTAATTTCTTATGGAACATTTGAAACTCCAAGCGTAGATAATGCTTTGATTGAAAACAGGATGGGGAAACCAAGCCAATTTTTTTTTTAAGGTGCAATGGGGAGGGGGTAGGGATCATGTTTTGAATTAATAAAGCTTTTTTGCTGTTGAGCAGAAACAATGCGCGAGTGCGTTGAGAGAATAAACTGTGCCCACTTGTAGCCGTGATGTCTTCAATATGTGTCCCACCAGTTTATGAAGTCACTGATTATCTATTGAAGCTGAGATGAAGGATAACCTCAATGAATGTGTCTTGGCTTGGAATCAAGTCATAGTATGAAATCTATGCTGATGTATTAAAAAAACACCCTAAAAGTTTAATCAGTTTTGTAAAATTACCCATATCCAGTGTGCAGATATGCACAAATTATTTTGTGCCACTTTTAACTTCTATTCTTCTCAGCAAGGTCCAGAAAGAGCCATCAAATACTAGTCAAGACTAAAGATACACATGCCAGCTTTCTAGAAGAGTATTTTAATGGAAAATAGCAGTGCATTTTTTTTTGTCAAATGTATTTTTTTTATCATGGGCCCAAAACGAATATAGGGAAAATGTGAGCAAATATTTTAAATGTAAGACAGCACTCCCATATATAATTATACACAGTATTTGTAAGCCAATTATTGATTTTATTTATTCCTGACACTTTCAGGCTGAATCCTGTTTTCCACTGCTGAAAGCTGCTTCCTCCAGAGGGAGAGAGAGTGAGGGTGCTTTTTTTTTGCTGATTTCCTGCCCTCACTGTTCCCAGGGAATCCATTGACCTCTAGGGGTACAGTTGGGATAGGGGGTGGGTAGCATGCTGCAGCACAAAGTAGGAGATTTGAAAGCTTGGTTCTGGTAGCACTAATAGGACCCTATTGCTTGTTTCCAAGAAAACCCAACGTGACTTAACTGCAAAAATATAAATAATTGTTGTGCAAAGTTTAATTATTACATGGGAGAAAACTTTTTTGCTTTCAGTAACACCTCCGTGAACATACCACATTCAGAATGGAAGATCACAGCAATGGTCATATACCATATTAGGTGGGGTTGCCAACCTCCAGGCAGTGACTGGAGATCTCCTGGGATTACAATTGATTTCCAGTCAACAGATCAGTTCCCCTGGAAAAAATGGCTGTTCTGGAAGGTATACTCTATGGCATTATACCCTGCTAAAGTCCCTCCCCAAAGCCCACCCTCTCCAGACTCCACCCCCAAATCTCCAGGAATTTCCCAACCCAGAGCTGCCAACCCTAGATTAAGCTTTGAGCATTTAACACAAACATAATAATTATACACCACTTTAGACACTATTAGTGGAGAGGCAGCCAATAAATGTTCAATCTAGCAAAGTACCAAATGGATACATATCCTTTTATCACACTTATCTTCAAAAATAGCAAAAGGGATTGAGGCTAATTGCCTTCTCCCAAAGCATCGTTTCATAGTACACATTATCAAAAATAATGTATCTGCCTAACAAGTTTGGTACATGTGTAGCCTCAACATTGGGCAGATTTCCTCAGGGAAAATGGCATGGGGGGAAGTTAAATCCCCCCCATTTCAAGATATTTGGTGGAGGGTTGATTCTTTTCATACAATGAAGACATTCACAAACATAGGATAGCTGCAAAATACGTAGTGATGAGCTAGGATAGAAAATATTTAATGATTCAACAGCAGTGGAAAATGAATAATATCTGATAAAGGATTGGTGTTGAATTCAGAAAGTGCCATGGACATGATTTCCATGTTCAAGTGAAAGGGAAGCCAGGAGACCATTCTACACATAGCAGAAATGAGCATGGAATGGAGGTTCAGTGAGGCACTGAACTTTGCCCCAAGTTTCTTCATGCTTTAGACAGTAAAGGGTAAAGGTTTCCCTTGCTTGAAAGCCAGTCGAATCTGACTCTAGGGGGCGGTGCTCATCTCCATTTCCAAGCCGAAGAACCAGCGCTGTCCAAAGATGTTTCTGTGGTCATGTGGCCGGCATGACCAGACGCCAAGGCGCACGGAACACTGTTACCTTTTCACCAAAGTGGTACCTATTTATCTACATGCAATTTCTTGCTTTTGAACTGCTAGATTGTCAGGAGCTGGGGCCAGAGACAGGAGCTCACTCTGTCACGCAGCACTAGGATCTTGAACTATCAAGCTACAGACCTTCCAGTCTGCAGCTTCAGCGTCTTAACTATAGCTTACACAGGAATTTGTAGGGGACTATAAATGTAATTAGTCCTACTAAACCTCCTTCTGGTATGTGCTGACTGTCATATGATGACACTTTTTAAATTACATTGAAGTAGACCCCCAGTGGCCTTCAAAACACATTTGTTAAGGAATCAACATTTAAATAAAGAGGCATTATTTGGTCACATTGAAGTTTCCAGTTGGATAGGCAAGGGAATGCAAATGCTGGACTTCGCCTTTAGTAGCTACACTGTACCTTCACTGTAACACCATGGGAGTAGAGGCAACATCTGCAAATTCAGTTTCCTCTACAGCTTTTTTTAAAATAAAAAATCCTTACTCCCAGAATTAATCTGTTACCTTTTTTGGGTTCTATACTCATCATTTTGGTTATTATTTCTGCCTACCAAGCTTCTGGCCATGGCCTTATTCCTAAATCCACTCTGTGTGGCATGATTTGAATAAGACTTGGATGTGCACAAAGCAGAGTTTCATATGGCCCACTGTCATATTTTTTTAAGTCTCTGTTAAACAGAGAGAGAGTGTAATATTTACACAGCAGTATGGCTTGCATCAGGGGACCTGAAAGGCTGACTAGGGATGGTTCGGTTTGTGGTTCATGCCAGAAGCACGAACCGAATCACAAACTCTTATGAACCGGAAGGGTTCATATTGATTCATGAGCCATTTAAAGTTTAAACCCCTGCATTTGGCTTCCTGCAGCTTTTTGCGGGGAGCAGAAAGCAGGAGGCCATTTTTCATGAAGAACAACTGTTTTTCGGGAACAGCAGAAAGCAGGGGTTTAAACCCCTGTTTTCTGCTCTTTACAAACTCGTATCAAAATTCATGAAAGTTTGTGCTGGTTCTTCAGTTCACAAACATTGCTTCATGAACTACAAACAGGCCAGAATACATGACAAACGTTAGTTCATCAGCCAGGTTTTTTTTGTTTGTTTTTTAAATTTTATTTATCAGAACCATGAAATATAACCAGCCAGTTCATGCCCATCCCTAAGGCTGATATCCACAGCCATATGATGCTGGATCCCATAGAATCTTGCACTGTGGTGTTTTTTGTGAACTCTGTGCCTCTTCTAAATTTTGTTTATGTAATGCTAAAAAAAAAGCAATCAAATAATGCAGAAGTTTGATTTCTGGGAGACTAGCAAAATAATTTGTTAAAACTGATAGCTTGATAGGAGGAAAATAACTGCTGTGTTTTCCCACAGGGCCATGATTTTCTCTGTGTTCTGTTTTTTATGATATTGCAGATTTATTTGCAACGAACCTCTGAAACCAAATGTGTGCTTGGCAGGATATTAAGATGGTTGCAGGTCCTACAATAGTAATTTTGGGCTTTTAACGTTTCAGTGAAACAAAGACTTTAATGAAAAGCAGTGCATCTACAGAGCTCAGCATTTCCCTATATCGGCTGCCTTTTCTATGCTGCTACACAAACATGCCTAATCCTGTGTGGCTGGACTTTTACTTTCAAAGAGCTAATTAATGATTCATATGAGCATTGTCTGATCTCTGTGGCCTCTGTGCTCTGTGGTTCTTGTTACCGTGTGACCTGTGCTACTTCTTGTGCCATAATTTGGTAGATGTGAAAGCTGCCATCTTTGTGCCTTTCAACCAGCCCACCACTGCCCAAACTCAGTGTTCTGTCTTCCATAGAATTGACAGTGCTGGTTCTTTGCAGCTGCTGCTTCTTAAGACTTGAACGATGTGAGACTTAAAGTTGCAATCAGTTCTAGTATATTAATAAGCTAGGGCCTAGACCTGATGGAAACCTCTAAAAGGGTTAGGGGTGCGGGGTGCATTGTTAGCAATGTAATATGGCTCAGTGGCTTTTAAAGGGCCTTTCAAATGTTGCCATTTTTGTGGCAAACAGTTCAGACTTTCATTGGGAACCTGCTGGAGCTGCAAGATATGAGGGGATTACATAGAATAACAGCTAGACCAGAGGCCTTCACAGCTCACGGTTTTTTTCTTACCATAAATGAGTTGACAAGCATAGCCAAATTGTATGTTTCAAGTAAGGCCACCTTTTATTTGGCACAATTACTTACACTCCCATTGGAACAAAAGAGTTTTGTTAGCATCTGCCCAAGCCATCCAACCAGGATGCTCTGCAGATTTCATTTGCCTTAAATTGGGCCGGCCATATAAACTCCATGTAAATGAATGAAAAGGGCAGAGCAACCTTGCTTGGTTGGACTGCATGAATTACTAGATAAATGTAGCTCTTTTGATATGGGTGAGAATTATGTTATTGCACTTGATGATCTGAATTGAAAGCGGATAGAAGTTAGTAGGCCTTGAGAAATCAGACTTTTAGAACAAGCCCACCTGCCAATCGTCGCCCCACCCCCCATCAAACCCTTGTATGCCCAAAGACTGCTTGCTTGGGAAAGAATATTTTGGTACAGTAATTGTTGGGGTTAAAGCAAAAGAAAAATAGTTGCACCAAATTTTTAAAAATTTGGGAAAATGTCTTATCTATTAAAACAGCTCACAAGAATTAACAAATCTGTAAGGTGCTGGGATTTGTTCCCCTTCAGAAACTCACCTTCAAATAGCATGGATACAGAAAGGAATGTAACCTGCCAGCTGGGGTGTGGAGCAGTCATGTGGGAGAGGCGAGTGGAATCTTCTGCTCGGAACAGGAATATTGCCAGGCATTTAAAGAGCCAGAGCCAGTTCCAAGGAGGCATCTGGCAATCAAAGGCTGCTCCTTGGTCAAGTCCCAGTTTGTGGGTTACACCACTATCACTTGCTTTAGTCTTGATCAACTGCTACATTAAAAAACAAAATCATTGGTGCACTGTCTGCCTTCATTCTCTCAGTAAATCTTTAGTCCCTTGACTAGTTTGTTAGCTGTTCTAGGGCCTTGACATCATGTCTGTTGGCTTTTGAGCCTGCTTCCTAAACAAACAGAACCAGAAAACTGGATTGGGATTGCTATTCAGGCAAATTCATTTTGCTGTTTATAAACAAAGAAATTGGACCCAGCAGATCACTGCCTTAGTCTACGGTGAAAAAAATTAAAATCATTGAAAAAACAGAAGTGTATACCAAGCAAAGCCTCATTAGATATCAGTGCCATGTATTTACTGCCTGTCTTTTATGTCTGTCACTGTCTCTTGTCCTCCACAATGTTTTGCTGGCAAATCAGGCTGAACATGTGAGGTTATCCGTTGTCCATGGGCAAGCATTTTTTAAAATCTAATTGTAAATAAAAAGATACAAAAATGTAGCCCATTTCTTTCTTCCTGGAATGTTTTGTATGCCAAGTCATAGTTTTGTAGGGTTGGTTAGTGTTCTTAATCTCACAGTCCTGAAGATATGGTCCAAGAATGAGTTTTCTGAATGATTGCTTAACTAGCTTTTCATTAACAAACCAAACACACCCCACCTTTCTCTAACTTCACCCATTGGGTGTGTGTATGTGTGTGTTTGCGTATGCATGCTGTTTTGGACCAGTGTGTGTAGTCATCTTGCATAAGTGATAGATTCAGGTGGGGTAGCCGTGTTGGTCTGAAGGAGCAGAACAAAGTTTGAGTCCAGTGGCACCTTTAAGACCAGCAAAGTTTCATTCAAGGTATAAGCTTTTTGTGTGCCCACACACTTCAGATACAATGAAATGGAAATTACCAGTCCATGCATATAGGTAGAGGGTAAGCAGTAAATTATCATACAGCATAATGAAGATGTTTAGCAGATTCAAGGACCAAACATGAATAACAAACTTAGTTCACATGGTTACCATTTGTTTGGGTTTAAGGGGGGGACATAGTGAAGGAAATAAATATGTCAATGTTGGAGATTAATGTGGAGATGTTTCTTTAATTGTGGAATGCTGAGAGTAATTAATGGAGACCCTGCCATTATGCTCAATCCGTCTCCTCTCAAGCATGGAGGCAACCTTACAGCAGCATTTTCTTTGAAGTGAGGCGATTGGCTGTGTAGATTTATCTCCCCTGTCCCCAGACCAGAGAAATACATTCCAATCTAGCATTCCAAATTACAGTACATTCCACTATTCATTATGTTCCATTACAATCTACTATTCTAATCTATTATTCCAAATAAGAAATAAAATAAAGAGGACATATGGCCCTTCTAGGGGTCATATGTTATTATGGAAACAATATACACGTTTTGTATATGTGATCTTACAATAGATTAGTTTGAGTATATGAGTTTCTGAGATGTTACCCCGTGGGACTTGGTGGGGAAAGGCCGCATTTTCTCTCTCTCCTCTTTTCGTGAAAGAGTAGTTTTGAAGGCTAACAACAGAAAAGCTGCAAGTTACATCTTAGGTAATGGATTCCTGATTTCCATGTGGACATTATATTTTGCATAGTAGACTCCCTTGCTAAGTGCACCCAGATTTTCCATTCTATGGAACTTCAGCAGAGAAGGTGAAGCCTCAGCACTGGCTCAGTATGTACCAGTAAAAGCAGGTTCATCGATGCATAACTGCAGGAATTGCTTTCAAAATGACTGCTTTGCACTGGCCTAGAAACAAGTACTCTGCTTAGTGGGGTGGTTAAAAGTAATGATCATCAGATTGTGATCTTTTCAACTATAAAATTTCTATCCTTCTGAGCCCACTTGGGCAGTAGAATGGTTATTGATCTCCAGAATATTAGGGAGTCAACTGCTAATACTTATGTTTATACACTCTTTGAAAGTGTTTAGAATTCTTTAAAGTTTAGTCTTCAGTATTCCTTACAACAACCCTCTAGTGAAGGCCAGTAATACTGCAGATGATGGGTTGAAGCTGAGAGCAAGTGCTGGATGATTCTCAGCTTTTTAAAAAAAAAGAAACTGCATGACCTCTGTTCTGATCAGGGACGCATGATACATGGGGGAATAGCTTCCCTCACACACAGACAGACATGGAGCTTTATTGATCAAAACCAACACACGTTCTACATTGTTATTAACTCTAGAAGGGTCAGAGAAATAGGATCTTTTTGTTTCCTTTCAGGATTAATAACTTGGGAGAGGGAAAGATGAGGCATCATTTTGCTACCATTTCATTGAAGTCTAGAGGGAAGATCACTGTACGCCACCAAAACCAAGTAATTACAGTGCATCTGTCTTTAAGATTATGATGCAGCGGTGAAGAACTGGTGGTTTCCTGTTCCCAACCTGTCTGCAAAGTGCAGATCAACAGGGTTCCAGGAGGTAGTTTAAGCATTCAAGGTATCGACTTATAGAATCCTGCACACACAGAGAGAGATTTTGAGGGGTGGGCTAGGATTTTCAAACTGTTCCCCTCTTCAGTGGTACCTCACAGGGAGGGGACAGCTTATGGAAATGATTGCCTGTTCCAACAGTTGGCTGTAGCACTGAGTAGCCAAACTAAATAAATTCCACAATACTTAAATTGCCTCAAATGCAAAAGCTTACTACAGTAATTATGGGCATGATCCCATGAAGGAATTTAATGATCCATTAATTTCAGTGGGAGAATCAAGCCTGCTGAAATCTCCTTCCCCTGACACTTGCATTAAAATAGGGCATGCCCTGAACAGTATAAGGGCTAGCTGTATATTCACAGCCTTTTTTTAATACTTTAGCATACCATTTGAGAGGACAGGAAGAAATCCTGAAGAAGCTTCTCTTTTTTTTTTTAACCTTGGAACCTCTCCAGACAGCAAAGCCAGCGATGCAGCCTCCACAGCCTCAGTGTCCTCCGGACGCCAGTCTTGCACACACCCAACTTCCAAAAGTCAAGAAATGCACACCCAACTTCCAAATATTGACATCTCAGTTGATTTTCATTTGTTGCAGTGCTTTTGATGTTCTAATTATCAAGCACAGGCTAAGCCTATTTTCACAAGTGACAGAAGGAATACCCTCCCATCAGCAACATGTACATATGCTTGTAGATTACTCTTATGAGGTATATCACATGCTTCTTTTAATTTGAACTTCAAGTTTGAGTCTCTGTGAGAATATCATGCACACACCAGTTAATCAGTTGTAAATAAGCGCAGGTAGCCATCATGTTTTGCTGGAAGCAAGTCCCAATTGTCTGTTTGCAGCAGGTCATATTGATGCCGTTAGTGAAACTGAAATATTTAGACTCTTCCCCTAGGCATATGCCCTCTCAGGCTAAAGCCTTTTTACAACAAGGTGGTTTGGTTTCAAACAATAAATGCCATTGATGGCGCTAGAGATAAATGTGGTCTCCTTTTCTCTCTTCTGTTGCCCATTGTTTAAGCGACAATATTTTCAAACTGAGAATATAAAGTTCCCTCACCTCTAGCATTACCATTGCTTTTGTGGGTGGCATATAGAATGTAGTGTAGTCACCAGCAGTGTTCCCTCTAAGCTGAGTTAGTGTGAGCTAGCTCACAGTTTTTTAGCCTCCGGCTCACACACTTTTGCCTTAGCTCAGGAAGGATGGCTCCAGAGCACACTAATTTATGCAGTAGCCAAACCGCTCGCTCACAACTTTAATGCCAGTAGCTCACAAAGTAGAATTTTTGCTCACAAGACTCCACAGCTTAGAGGGAACATTGGTCACCAGTGTTCCCTCTAAGCTGAGTTAGTGTGAGCTAGCTCACAGCTTTTTAGCCTCTGGCTCACAAGTTTTTGTCTTAGCTCAGGAAGGATGGCTCCAGAGCAAACTAATTTATGCAGTGGCCAAATCGCTCACTCACAGCTTTAATGCCAGTAGCTCACAAAGTAGAAATTTTGGTCACAAGACTCCAAACCTTAGAGGGAGCTTTGATGGCCACCTGTTAACTAGTACAATGGTTCTTCAACTTTAACAGTCTGGGAACCATCCTCATTTTGGTTTATTTTCGCAGACACCCCCCCCCCCCAGCTCTCCTCTCTGTCACTACTTCTTGCCATGTAGCGATCCCCCCCTTCAAAGTATAGGACCCACAGGGGCTTCCACCCCCTAGTGTTCGCAAAACAAGAACTGCATCAGATAACACTTTCAAAGCAATAGAACAAAGTTAGAGTCCAATAGCGCAAGACCAACAAAGTTTTATTCAAGATGTGAGCTTCCATGTGTGTGCACATTTCGTCAGACGATGAAATGGAATTACATATCATAGTTGTATATATAGGTAGCTTGTTTTATATATGTATGTGTGTGTGTGTATATAAATATATACACACACACAACTATATATACAACTAGTTGGTCTTAAAGGTGCCATTGGACTATAGCTTTGCTCTGTTGTTTCAGACCAACACGGTTGCCCACCTTGAACTTTCAAAGTAAGTTTAAGAAAAATGTTTGTTTTGACTATACATGGCCTACAAGGTCTGGTCACAGAAGTGTAGGGCCAAAACCACAAAAGACCCAGGCACAAGTTCAATCAATCTCACCCCTTCATTGGATGGGACTTTGCACCAAAAAACTTCCTAGGTGGTTGATAATATCCTCACAGTGGTGGATGTGGAGCAGCTCAAGCATTAATTTAGCTACTACATTTATATGCCACTTCCCTGCAGAGTTTGTATAGTAACTTACACTCTAATATAACGCAGTGAAAATATTGACACATTTGGATACTAATCCTTTGATAGCATTTATAATGAAGTTTTAAAGGGATCAGGAGGAATGGTCACCGTGGGAGATCAAGCCCACCCAACCGTTCCCGGTGAGTCAGTGGAAGGGGCTCTGCTGTTGCTCACCTCTCCAGTTATGCCGCCTGGTAAAATTCCTACTGACAAAACAATAGAACACCAATTGGGAAAATATTTTAATTTTTCTTTAATGTCTAGAAGGATGCTAGAGGTAGATGGGCTGGTTGGTGTTAGAAATGTTGCATCCCTTTGTGGTATTGAGCTTCTAGGTCACCTGTGAGACATCCATCTGCTCATGATGACCACCTCCCTTATAAATTTCATGGACTTCTTAATTCTGTCAGCAAAATGGCAACTAAGGGGATTTCTGATTGCATTTGTGTTTCCTCATGTTTGTTACTTTTGCTGGAAGTATCCCAGCTGTTGGAATAAATTGGCGGTTCTGCAGCAGCGGTCTAATGTGAAACTGGATTCAGCAAATTCAGGAGTAATTTTGAGTTTCCTAGAGAAACTATTATTATTCAAGGGACAAAGGGTAGAGTTTTGAGAGAAAGAATGGCTATTACTGGCTAACCAGGGTAAACTCCTTTTCAAACAGATTCAGGTGTTGGTTTGAAGCAGCAGAACAAAGTTTGAGCCCAGTGGCACCTTTAAGAGCAACAAAGTTTAATTCTGGGTATAAGCTTTGGTGTGCATTTTGTGTATCTGAAGTGTGCATGCACACAAAAGCTTATACCCAGAAATAAACTTTGTTGCTCTTAAAGGTGCCACTGGGCTCAAACTTTGTTCTATTTTTAAACACACTGCAAGGACACATCAGGCAACAACAGGGCTTTCCTCAGCATGAAGTGTATATTCCTGAAAATCTTTGGCTAATGAAATATGAGTGCATACCAATGCTACAAAAGTAAAATAGTTATCAAGTAAATGACAGGATAACAAGTAAATGACAGAATAAAAAGAAGTCCACATTTACTTATTTATTCCATTTATATCTGCCTTTCTTCTCAATGGGAACCCCAAGGCAGGTTACATTTGCCTCTCCTCCATTTTATCCTCACAACCCTGTGATGTAGGTTAGGCTGCAAGTGTATGACTGGTCCAAGGTCAGCCAGCAAGCTCCCGTGACAGAGCAGAGATTCTCCCAGATGCTAGTCTGACACATTAACTGTTACACCATGCTAGCATGCCCTGAGCTTGTCCAAGGGAACTGCTAGAGTGATAGTCTCACACAATCCTATTCCTCCTTTGCTCTGGAGCCTTGCCTATGCATCCTTTGAAACTGCTAAAGACCTTTTCACTTGGGCTGGTTTCTGAGCAAGAGATCACAGCTCAGTAGGAGAACACACACTTACATTCCTCAGAGTGCTCCTTAGAGAATCTCAAATAGCAAAAAGCCAGAATGAACAGTACTGAAAATAATCATTGAATTGTGTTCAAAAGACCAAATACATTTTCTACCTCTGATTTCATCAGACACTTGCCAGTCATCTGGCCCCATAGTCCGGATATAAGGGGAAGGTAAAAATAGCTTGGATTTCCTCCCCTGCCCTTTCTTTTCAAGTAATTGGACTACAAGAAGGTTGGTTTTTATACCCTGCTTTTCACTACTTACAATCACTTTCCCTTCCTCTCCCCACAACAGTCACCTTGTGAGGTAGGTGCAGGTGAGAGAGCTCCGAGGGAACTGTGACTGACCCAAGGTCACCCAGCTGACTTCATGTGGAGGCGTGAGGAATCAAATCCGGTTCTCCAGATTAGTCCACCACTCTTAACCAGTACACCAAGAATAAATGTTTGACCACATTCAAGGCCAATTGTATGACATTGAAAAGAATCCATGTTTAGGTGCAACAATACAGAATAATCAGTATCAGCACTGAGTATCTTTGCAAAGGGTGCATCATTCCATACCCTGGCTCTCAGACCTTATATAGGCTGTTACGTCATGGTTGACCTAAACGGTACTGTGCATGCAACCAAAACACAGAAGAGATTGGAAAAGTCTGTAATGGTGGTAGCCTCATTGTACCCACACATTACCCAAGCACATTCACTCAGTGCTAGTTAATGGCTAGGAGAAAACAATTATCCTACTCTAGAATACATCATAGTTCCCCCTCTAAAGGCTGGCTGAAAACATCCAGTCTTGTACCACTTCTTTATTTGGCTTTTGGAAAGCAAGGAATTACTACCACATGCACCATGGAGAAACTGAGAACTGGCTTTTTATAAAAGCTTTAAGAAGACTGAAGTCTTGCCTGGGTTTAGAATTCTTTGAGCAAAAAACATGCAGATAAGGGTGATCTAACAATACTTCGACATCCAAAAAACATTTCATAAAGTCCTTCACCAAAGGCTCCCAAGCTAACAGTAGTTAAGTGGACCTCTCCTGAATTAATGACTAGATAAACAACAGAAAAAGAGGGAATGAAGTTCTCCCAATGGAGAAAAGCAAAAAAAATGTTAATCTAAGGGGGAAATGTGTGTCTGAAGGATCTGAAGAACCAGTGCTATTTAATTTGATCATAAATGATCCGGAATCAGGAACGAAGTGACTTCAGGGTCAGCCAATGAAGTGGATCAGTGATAGATTTGTCTGTTCTCAAAGGAAGTACTTACTGAACGCCATTGCCAGAAGACGTAGTCCTGGGTACTAGCACAGATGGCTTTTGGAGGGGACAAATTCATGGATGAGAACTCTGTGTCTGTTAGCTTGTGCTTAAATAAAACCACCATCTGCAGAAGCAGTAAATACCCAATTCTTAGGAAGCATTGGCTAGGGAAAACAGTCGCTTTTGTTTCCCTGCTTTGTATTTGGATGGCCACCCTGACATGCTGGATTACATGGAAACAGGATGCTGGACTTTGTCTGATCTAGGAAGACTTATATTATGCTTGCTGTACAAAAATCCTATAAATATATTGTATTTATAATCCAACCCCTTCTATTTTTAGTGAAAAATAATGGAAACCATATACAACAAAACTGTGTTACAATCCCAACCTCAGAACGTATTATGGACTGTTATCTAATATAGCCCAATAAATATCTCTAGTGCAGAATAAATGTCCTGCACATGGAGATCCCAGTTTTGGATGCTAAGAGGCTAAGATACTATGCCAGATAATGAAATGCTATTCTACTCAAAACTCATTCAGAAACTTTTTAGAACACATTTTCTTACATTAGCTTTATTTAAAACACAATTACATCTGTCTTGTAGAACTGTTTAAAGTTATGGTAAACATGTGTTTTAGGTAATGCTTTCAATAGAAAACAAGGATTACAATTTACAGAAAATAATGGTGTACTTAAAATCCAATCAGATTACAAAAGAGCAAAGTGAAGAAAATAGACAGCAATTTCTTCTTAAGCAAACAGTAGCTACTGAGAACAACACGGAAAAGCCTTTCACAGTCTCAAAAGCCTGTCAGTCACTGTTTTGTACACAATCAACCAGAAGTTCCGTTGCAAGTCTTTCAGTATATCAGAATCATTGGTTCTAACTTCTCTGGAGCAATATTTAGACTAGTAGTTTCTTCATGGCAGCCATTGTTAAATAAATTTAAAAACAAGGTTTTTTTCCCCCCCAACCTTCACTTCTAGATGCAAAGCTTTGAAGTGAATTTGCAGAGCGCAGGTTTTTCCCTGAAGAAATTAATATATTTACAATAGGTAACGCTCAGGAGGAGGTGCTAAGAACACAACCAAAAATGCAATTTGTATCCCATCCCAAAACCATTATATAAATTAAGGTAGAAAGTTTGGACTACTTAAAATATAGCAATAAGAAGGGTAACGGTTGTAAAAACATAGATACAAGAATGAACAGAAACTACAGGGTACACAATACACATGAGTTTGCAAAAAGGTGCCCTGAAGTGCTCACAAAAAGTCTGCAAATGCAAATCACACAAATACTTGGTCACTGAGTGCCAAGAAAGTTCAGAGGTGGGCAAATTTCAGGACCACTGTACAGATTTGGCTGGGGAGGTTGCCTATGCAGGAACAAGACCTCCAACTGTGAGAGAACAGCATTCCAGAGCTTTGCTAAAGATAACCCAAGCAATGCCAGCACAGTGAGCCATCCAGTTCTCAGAGTAGGACAAGAGAAGAGAACCTGAGAATAATTTTGCATGCTCTCACAACTTGCTGAAGGGATAATGACAGGGACTTCTATGAATTTATGCTTACCAGTGGGAAGCACTCCAGCTGGTACAGAATGACTGGGAAGCATAAAATACTTTTCAGTATTTTATTTGAACATACTGCTTCATTTTCAATACTAAGAGGGAACAAATCCCTACCTATACTTTGGCAGCATGTTTGGTCCAAAATTACTTACTGTCCATGCTCCCTATCACTTTAAACTGCACTGCTGACCTTGGATCAAATAAAAAAATTATAATAACTCAAGAGTTGACATAGTAACTCCAGAATTAATACCTTAAAAACCACAAAGCAAGAGGAAGCTTTGAAATGCATGGACAAACAGCTTTGCACACATGGGTGGAAAACAAATAAAAAAATCTTCTTGAAGATCACGGAGTTGGCGATGCAAATGGGGCCTTTGTGGGATTATGAATGACACTGGATCTTCCCATGTTGAAACATGCGTGGTTTTGTTTCACAAGTGGGCATCATGGTAAGTGGAGAGTTTTGAAAGGACATCCATCTGACCAGCAGGGCAATTCAGGACAATTTTATACAGCTACTGCCAATTGAACACCAGTTCAAGTGTGCTTTAAGACTTGTTACACTTCCTCAGCTAGAAAGGGGTAGTCTCAGTTATCTAACAAAATATACATCTTCAGTTTTCTTTCAAAAGAAAGAAACTATGTGCAAGAATCAACTGTCAATCATTTCAGAAAGTTCTAGCAGGAGGTCATCCTCATCTTTTCCAGGATCCAGATCAATCTCTGCTTCCAGTTTGCCTCCTGAGATTTCCCAGATCAGCTTCTCAAAGTCATCTTCAACTGAGGAGGGTGGCTTCCCAGCTCCTGTTGAGCTCAGCCTGCGTATCTTCACTGCTGCATGGGAAGAAGTTGGGCTTACTGTCTCAGCCTGCAATGTGGAGGCTTCCTGGTTATCCACGTACGGCTCAGATCTTCACAAAGAAGGGGGAAAAACCAAAATTAGATATCTCCAATGGGGAAACAGGCATCACATCTAAACATCTGGAGAAATCCTGGTCTCCGCAAAATGAGGGGTGGTAATAAATTGCTTTAGAACTTCTCTAGCACCAGATATGCTGAAATTATGAAAGCTAAGCAGTCAGGATTATGTAGATGTAAATAAGAAATATTTACACCACAGTATCAAGACAAAACCAGGATGTGCTGCTTAACCAGAAATAATACTTCCTAGAATGTTTCATGATACATTATAGCTCTGTAACGTGACAGCTACTGGATACTATTAGTGAGAGGGACACTCAGGTCAAGTATACCTGACACAATGGGATCCTATGCTTTAATTCTATTGTTATATAGCTGTATTAAAAACAAAATGCAGGGCTGAAGAAACTGGTGACTCCCATGATAATTCCAGTGGGGTAGACATGTTAGTCTACTGTAGCAAAACAAAACAGACATCCAGTGGCACCTTTAAAGACTAACAACATTATCTGAAGGAGTGACCTCTGTCTCACAAAAGTTCATACTGGCATTAGTCTTTAGGGTGCCATTGAACATGTTTTGCTTTGAAGAAATCTATCCCATCCAATCCTATTTCAATGGGCTATTATAACTTCCAATCTAACTTGCAAAGCTGCTAAGATACAACAAAATAAAAGTCCAGCAGCACCTTAAAGACATTTATTTCAATAGTACCTAAGAGACAATAACCATTATGTATGACATTATTTTAATTGGCGGATGTTTATGCCACACCTTTCCACAGAACCTGGCCTGAGGCTGTTCACAAAATAAGACATGACAGTAAAACATGGCTGTAAATAAAGTTAACCAAATAGAATATTACCTGATTTTACAACTCTCCTCCTCAGAAACAGTGGCTACAGCATCCTCCACAAAGCCTGGAGCACTTGCCTAAGGACACACATGAAAACAAGATGAATCACACACAGATACCCCCACATTCTCAGCAGGTTCCTTTTCCATTCCGCCTGTGATTATACCATTTACTTCCTTATTTCTCTCCTCTTATTCCAAAGGTGAAATTAGCCTCTCAGATAATCATGAGAACTGATACTTTCCCAAAGATTATCAGTACAAAGCTGAAAAGTTACAAAAATATTGCTAATGTCATAAGACAGCAAAAGTTCACCCACAGTATGCAGCTTTCAAGATGGCCTAATGCTTCAGTTTCACAGAGTTTCAGTGGAAATCTAGCAGCACAAATCAGTTCCCTTACCACAGCTGTGTCTTCTGACGGGAGCTCCTTCATGCTTGTGTTTGGGGAGGGGCTCAGAGGTTTCACTGCTGCAATAGCAGTGGGGTGACACTCTGATGCTTTCCTCTTCAATACCTGCTTTGCTGGAGATGCGGGTTTCACTCCAGATGGCTTCATGTTCACCTTCGGTTTGGCTGAAATATGTAAATCAAGCAGCAGCCAATCAGTGAATGAACAATTTATTATTATTTTATTTAGCGCAGGTTTGTTGGGAATACATTTCTGTTCCTCAAGAGGGCCCTTTTTACAAATACTTCATACAATTCAAATTTGTGAAGCAAAAAACTGAACATTTTTAGAGGGCTGACATAACTTTTTGCCATCCAACACAGTCCTGGTATTTTTCACACACAAACCTTTCTTAATGGTCATTTCCAGATGAAAGTTGTCTATCTTCCTGATGTCCTCTGACCATCTGCTGCTGATTAATGCTCTGCATCAGGAAGCAATCCTTCCTGCAAGCATCTCATCCTACCTTTGATTCCACCACTTAATGTGCGAGTATTATGCACGCGCGCGCATACAGATATATAGATATGGTACCACCTAATACAGAGGAATAAGATTTAGGACTAGTAGATCCAGAGACCAGGCTATAGATTAATGGGGATGTTTTGCATTTAGCTTATGCCTCTTAGGGTGTAATATCTGGCAAAAGTATAGATGTCAACAGAGAGTTGTTGCTGAGCATTTGATACATCTGCACAGGCAATGGGGGGGGCTTTAAAAAGCATTTTGCCTTGATTTCAGTGGAAATTTGCCATTAACTTCAATGTTTGCCATTAACTTTAATGAAATTCCAAACAATCAGAAATTCAAAATTTTAATTATCCAAATTCCAAATCAAATTCCCAACATCCAAATCTGATTTTTGGTGCTGGTGCCAACTCCTAGAGCTGATATGTGACAGAAAGGATGTAAAAACTTATTTCGGAATTTGTATTTCAAAGTCATGTTTTCATGGATCTTCACAATCAGTTCTGAGCAAAGTGCTGAGTGGAACATGGCAGGAATATCCTGTTCCTTAAATGCCCATTCTTATATGACTTTCTTCTGTGCTCCAAGAGAAATGTGCAAGCAACACCAACACACAGCTCTTTC
>NW_015163609.1:792650-813415 GCF_001447785.1 Gekko japonicus
GCACAGCTCTTTCCATGAAGAGTTTAAAGCTTAAAAAATATGAACCATCTAGACTTTAGTACTTAAAAATGCTTCTTTCTACCTCTTAGGAAAGCCAGCCTCCTTTTTTTACTCCAGTTACTGTAAAAAAAAAAAAGGCTGTTTACCTTTAGCTCTGTGTTCCATAGGGTGAGTGGAAAGGCCCAAATCTTCTGGTCCCGCATCGTCTGGCATTGCTTCCTGGGACCTCACCGACAATTTCTTTGTGACGGGACGGATTTTTTCTTTTGTCACTGGGGACTCCAGACTCGTAGTCACCGGGGCCTTCCCTGCTGCTTGTTCTTCCCCGGTAGGTGGTACGGTCACTTGTTCCTCAAGGGGGTTCCTCTCCTGTTGCTGTTTTATCCGTTGCTTTTCCTTCCTTATCTCTTCTAAGCTCTTCACATAGACCTTAGAATGTGAATTGCTGGCACTGCAATCCAAAGGCTAGTTGGAAATCAGAGGAATAAAGGGTGAGAAAAGGTCCCCAATGAACATGAACGTTCTCCTCCGCTTGCAGGTTCTTATAATGGGAGCCAGACTTATTATCTTTACTCTAGAATTACTCTGCATCTGCAGAAACTATGAAGAGACAGCACTTGATGTCCCTTGATCAGAGCAAGAGTTAACTGGGTGGAAGCGTAACGATACACAATGTGGCTTCAACTGAATAGACTGATAACCATTAACTGTGGAGGCCTGAATTCAAAGAGGCTTAATAAATCTGATAGTACAGAACAAAATATCACAAGAAACATATATAACTATGTAAATAACATTTAGTGCACATTTTGAAATAGGAAATACACACTGCAAGACGCTGAACTACTTCCCATGTTGTCTAGCCCAGTGTAGTGTCGCAGGACAAGGGTTTCCAAATTTATTTGCCTTTTACATCCACCATGGCACACTCCTAGGCTGGAGTAATGGACGCTAGCGGGTTCCAAAACGCTCTGCGGGATCCGATACCCCTTGGTGAGTTGTTGGATGAGCTAGTGAAGGATTGGCATAACCAAGTCTCCAAAGTCATCCACGAAATCACTCCCCAGCACCCTCTCTACCCTCGTGCCAAAGTAGTCCCATGGTATACCCCGGAGCTACTGAGGATGAAACTAGAGCTGAGACTGCTAGAGCGAGTATGGCGGTGTGCTCATGACAAAGCTGCAAAAGCACTTTATAGGACGTTTGTGAAAGCCTAGGAGATAGCAGTGAAGGCTGCTAAGAAGAATTTCTACGCAGCCTCCATTGTGTCTGCAAGCCCTCACCCAGCCCGACTGTTTAGGACAATCCAGTCTTTAAATTCTTTGCCACAAGGCAAGCAAAATGATAAGGAATTGGCTATTGGCTGTGAAGCATTTGCAAGCTGTTCTGTAGACAAAATCTTGTCACTCCAACAGAACATCCTGGCCAGTTGATAGTAAGAGGACTGGAAGCCCCTTGTCCGTCTTCGGGTCCATTTTTGGACCATTTCAGTCAGCTCTCCCAGGAACAGGTAGACAAGATCCTGGCAGCTGTAAAGCCCACCACTTGCCTCCTCAACCTGTGCCTATATTGGTTGGTCACGGCTTACGGAGATGGTATTCAGGTTCCCCTGGGGGATATAATCCATCTATCCCTGTCTTCTGGGATATTCCCAGTGGGTTTGAAAGAGGCAGTGGTGCGTCTGCTCTTTAAACAGCCATCAACAGACCCTATTGGTCCTTTGCCAACTACCGCCCAGTATCGAATCCACTGTTTCTGGGCAAGGTGGTTGAGAGAGCGGTGGATGAGTAGCTTCAAGTCTTCTTGGATGACATCTCTATCCTGGATCTATTCCAGTACAGCTTCCGCCCTGGCCACAGGGTGGAGACCATGTTGGTAGCCCTCACAGATTACCTCTAGAGACACCTGGATCGAGGCAGGTCGGCACTGCTGTTGCTTCTTAATCTCACGGCAGCGTTTGACATGGTCAATTACGACCCTCTGACCCACCACCTCACCAATACTGGGATACAACAGACTGCTTTACAATGGCTTTCCCCCTTCCTCCATGGTCAGGGACAGAGTGTGGCACTTGGAGAGAGGTTGTATCTACAATACCCACTGGAATGCAGCGTACTGCAGGGGGTCATCTTCTCTTCAATGCTGTTTAACATCTATAAGCACCCCCTTGCCCAGCTGGTCTGGGGGTTTGGGCTGGGTTGTCACCAGTATGCTGATAACACCCAACTGTTGATGGACAGTCTGTTGATGGACAGTCTCAGCCCCAGATGTTTTGGACAGGGCATTAGGGGCCATGGCTGGTTACAGCAGAGCTGGCTGAAACTAAATACAATGAAGATGGAGGTCCTGCCCCTGAGTCATGGGGGACTGGGATTGGAAATCCCACTCCCAATGCTTGGTGGGGTGCCACTGGCACCAGCAGCAAAGGTGAGGAGCCTGGGGGTGATTCTGGATGCCTCACTTTCCATGGGGGCCCAAGGTCACCACCGTTGCCAGGTCAGTCTTTTATCATCTTCGCCTGGTCAGGCAACTGGTTTCCTATCTCTTATCCGGGGACTTAGCTACTGTGATCCATGCAAGGGTCACTTCCAGGCTGGATTACTGCAATTCGCTCTACGTGGGGCTGCCCTTAAATCTGACCTGGAAATTGCAGCTAGTGCAAAATGCCATGGTGCACATGGCTGACAGCAATGCTGGTGTGGGTGCGAATTCAGTCAATGCTGCGCCAGTTGCACTGGTGCCAAATTAAATACCAGATCTGATTTAAGATTATGGTATTAACCTTCAAAACCCTATGTGGACAGGAACCAGCATATCTACGGGACCATCGCTCCCTGTATATGCCCCATAGAGCCTTGTGCTCTGCAGACCAACATCTCCCAGTAGTCCCCAGTCCGAAAGATGTCCGCTTCGCCTCAACCATAGCCAGGGCCTTTTCTGCCCTGGCCCCCACCTGATGGAACACACTCCCACCTGAGATCAGGGCCTTCAGGAATCTATCATAGTTCTGCAGGACCTGCAAAATAGAGCTGTTCTGCCAGGCCTTCTGCCAGGGGGAGGACATCCAATCATGCCGGCCTCCCCTGTACACAATCTTTGTCACTGTGTTTCGTCCCAAATGATCCTGCTAAAAGACTGCCAAACGTAAGAAGCATCTGAATTCTCTGTCTTGTTGCCATTGTTGCTATCACCTGTTCATTTTAAACTTATCTAGTTTTTATGTTTAATGTTTTTAATGGTTGTTAACTTATATATTGTAACCTGCCCTGAGCCTGCTTGCCGGATAAGGCGGGATATAAATCAAATTAAATAAATAAATAAAAACATACCTGTACCACAAATACAGCCCAATGACATGTCAAGTAGCATACCATGGTATGTCAAAATATTAACAGATTTTAGACTTCAGCTAATGAGGTCTAAACAAAGTCAATAAGATAAGAAATGCAGCTCTGTGGAGCTCTGTTGTCACCATTCCTGATGTAAATTTTAAAGCAAGGGCCATTTAATACCTTTTTGCAGGACCAACCAAAATAACACAGTATGCAAGCTTTCAACTTCTTCGGAACTTTTGATTAGGCTGGATGTTGAAAATACAAGGGGAAGAGGAAGAAAAAAATGTCTCGGGCCATGATCTTAAGTTCTTACCCTGTAAGCATCCTGCGTGGAAAGGTGAGAGATACACCAACTTAAAATGTCCTTTCAGGACACTCTGAAATTGATAGTGTTGGTCTGGTGTGGATAGCTCCATTGCATCCGCTAGCTCTCGCCTGACAATTGTTTAGGGTAATAAGGTCGCTAACTTCTCTCACAGAAAAATCTCAAACTTCTCTCACAGAAAAATTCAGCTATTAGCTGTGAGGATTATACAAGCTTTTTTGCGGATAAAGTCTTGTTGCTCCGCCAGGATCTGCCAGCCAATATTGATACAGTATGGAAACTGGAGGTCCCTTGGCCGTCTTCTGGTCCATTATTACACCAATTCAGCCAGCTCTTGCGGGCTGAGGTCAAGAGGATCCTCAATGCTGTGAAGCCCACCACTTGCCTCTTTGACCTGTGCCCATCATCACAGGTAAAAGCTAGTGGTGATGGAACGCGAGCTCCCCTGGTGGATACTGTAAATCTATC
Organism: Gekko japonicus; assembly: GCF_001447785.1. NCBI lineage: Eukaryota > Metazoa > Chordata > Lepidosauria > Squamata > Gekkonidae > Gekko > Gekko japonicus. The sequence continues at coordinate 796,779 of NW_015163609.1, forward strand.
CCTGAATTCAGGGGTCTTCCCAGGGAGAATAAAAGAAGCAGTGGTTAGACTGCTCTTTTAAAAGCCACCTTTAGATCCTAATGATCTATCCAACTACTGCCTGGTATCAAACTTACCGTTCCTGGGTAAGGTAGTTGAGAGAGCAGTAGCGGAGCAGGTTCAGAGTTTCCTGGATGACACTTCGGCCCTCAACTCCTTCCAATCCGGGTTCTGCCCTCACCACGAGGAGACAGCACCAGTCGCTCTCTCAGAGGACCTGTGCAGACAGCTGGATTGAGGTGAGTCAGCACTGCTGCTTCTACTTGACTTGCAAGCAGTATTTGACACGGTCAATCATGACCTGTTGACTCACCACCTTGCTGATGTGGGGATTCAGGGGACAGCCTAACAGTGGTTTGTCTCCTTCTTCCAAGATCGAGTACAGAGGGTGGCGCTAGGGGAGAGGGTCTCACCAGGATACCCTTTAGTGTGTGGTGTCCCGCAGGGGCAATCCTCCCCCCAGTGTTATTCAGGCCCATAGCCAGAAATTTCTGGGTGCTGGGGCAGGGGAGCGGGGAAATTAATTAACAGTAACCTAATTAGAGGTCTTAGCATTTTGCCCAGGTCTTCCTCTTTTGGACAGCCCCCTGTCCCTCATCGCCCTCTGCAACTACTCTGCAAGCTTTCTCCACTTGCAACATTAATTAGGGGTCTCAGTATTTTGCCCAGGTCTTCCTCTTTTGAACAGCCCCGTCCCTCATCGCCCTCTGCAGCTACTCTGCAAGCTTTCTCCACTTGCAACACAGGAGCAATGAGTGAATCAGCAGGGGAGGGTGGGGGGGGGGAAGGAAGCCAATTCTGCATTTGCTACATCCCAGCCACACTGAGATTCTTCGACTCACTGCTGAGAAGAGCCCAATGCTTTGGCTGACTGAATCCAAGCACACCCTCCCAAGGCTCGCCCAGTGGAGTGCACGGCAGGCAACCTAAGAGTTTACTCAATCAGGGTGTTCTTCCCCCTTCCCCCGGGCATGGGAGGGAAGTCTTTGGAAGCAGGATCTGGCTCCTCCAAAGCCAGGGCTGGGTGGAGGGACAGACGGGGTAGAAGAAGGCGCAGGACCAGCTAATCACGGGCAGGGTGCACTGTTCTCCTGCAGGTCAGCCAAGCGAGTTTAGTCACACCAGCTGCTGGCGTAGGGCGGACGGAGCAGGTGAGGCAGGTCACAGGGTGTCAGTAAGCAAGTCAGGAGAAGACTGAACTGGCTGGCTAATGGGAGGGCGATTCAGGAAGAGGAGTCTGTCAGACAGAGAAGGTGGGCGCACCGGCCAGCTAGAGAGGGCGAGCACAAATCACATGGCTAGAGAATGTGGTAGACTGGCCAGCTGGAGCCTGGAAGAGAAGAAGGCAGTGCAGGCAGGATTGGGTTCGAAGAGTTTGAAGAGTTTTGTGGGCTGTGGCATGTAATTAAAGGGGCATGGCTCCAAGATGCCCCACCATAGCTACGGGCTATTTAACATCTTTATGCACCCCCTCACCCAGCTGACATAGAGTTTTCGGCTTGGGTATCATCAGTATGCTTATGACACCCAGCTGTATCTGTTGATGGGCGGCCAGCCAAATGCAGCCCCAGAGATTTTGGACAGGGGTCTGGAGACCGTGGTTAGTTGGTTAAAGTGGCTGAAATTAAATCCGTCAAAGATGGCGGTCCTGTGGCTGGTCTAGGGAGATGCAGGACTGAGGTGCCGACTCCTGGCTCTTGACAGTGTGCCATTAACACCCAGATCAACCGTCAGGAGCCTGGGTGTGATCCTGGATGCCTCCTTGTCATTGGAGGCCCAGGTTACAAATGTACAAACTGGCATTCTACCATCTGTGCCAGGTTAAACGGTTGGTTCCTTTCCTGTCTCCCTCTGACTTAGCCACAGTGATCCATGCAACTGTCACCTCCAGGTTGGATTACTGTTACTCGCTCGATGCAGGGCTACCCTTGAGATTAACCTGGAAAGTACAACTGGTCCAGAATGCAGCTGCACAGGTGCTTACTGGGACACCCTTTAGAGCGCATATTCAACCAGTGCTCTACCAGCTGCATTGATTCCAGACTGAAGACCGGATCAGGTTCAAGGTTTTGGTGTTTACCTTCAAAAGCCCTACATGGTCTGGAATCAGCATACCTTTGGGACCGCCTCTCCTGATATACCCCCAAAGAGCATCCAGCTGTCCTCCAGCCTGGTGGAACACTCTTCCAACTGAGATCCAGGCCCTGCAGGATCTGATAACAGTTCCGCAGGGCCTGTAAAACAGAGTTGTTCTGCTGGGCCTACAGTTGAGGACAGTGATGGGTTCCATCTTTGATCATCCTCCTCCTCTCTCCCCCTCTTCTTCCTTCTGTTGTTGTTCAGTCGCACAGTCAAGTCTAACTCCTCGCGACCCCATGGACCTTATCACGCCTGGCCCTCCTGTCTTCCGTCGTGCTCCGGAGTTTGCTTAATAACACTGTCTAACCATCTCATCCTTTGTTGTCCCCTTCTTCTTTGACCTTCAAACTTTCCCAGCAGCAGGGTCTTCTCCAGTAGGTGCTCCCTTCTCATTTGGTGGCCAAGGTATTTGAGCTTCAGCTTCAGTATCTGGCCTTCCAGGGAACAGTCAGGGTTGATTTCTTTTAGGATTGATTTGATCTACTTGCAGTCCAGGGGACTCTCAAGGCGCTCGGCCTTCCTTATAGTCCAACTCTCGCAGCCATACATGACTACTGGGAATACCATTGTTTTGACCATAAGGACTTTTGTTGGCTGGGTGATGTCTCTACTTTTTATTATGCTGTCAAGGTTTGCCATCGCTTTCCTCCCAAGGAGCAGGCGTCTTTTAATTTCATGGCTGCAGTCACCGTCTGCAATGATCTTGGATCCCAGGAACGTGAAGTCTGACACTGCTTCCATGACTTCCCCTTCTATTTGTCAAGGAGTGATGGGGCCGGATGCCATGATCTTAGTTTTTTTGATGTTGCGTTTCAAGCCAACCTTTGCGCTCTCCTCTTTCATCCTGAGCAATAGGCTCTTTAGGTGCTCTTCACATTCTGCCATTAGAGTGGTATCGTCTGCATATCCAAGGTTGTTCATGTTTTTCCCAGCAATCTTAATTCCAGCTTCTGAATCATCCAGGCTGGCATTTCACATGATGTACTCTGCATATAAATTAAATAAGCAAGGGGACAATATACATCCTTGTCTTCCTCCTTTTCCTATGCTAAACCAATCAGTTGTTCCATATCCAGTTCTTTTCCTATGCTGAACCAATCAGTTGTTCCGTATCCGGTTCTAACTGTCGCTTCTTGGCCCTTATACAGGTTTCTCAAGAGACATGTGAGGTGGTCTGGTACTCCCATCTCTTTAAGGACCTGCCATAGTTTGTTGTGATCCACACAGTCAAAGGCTTTAGCATAGTCAATGAAGCAGAAGTAGATATTTTTCTGGTACTCTCTTGCTTTCTCCATAATCCAGCGAATGTTGGCAATATGATCTCTCGTTCCTCTACCTCTTCGAAACCCAGCTTGTACTTCTGGTAGTTCTCTATCCACGTACTGTTGAAGCCTAGCTTGTAGGATCTTGAGCATGACCTTGCTAGCGTGTGATATGAGTGCAATTGTGCGATAGTTTGAACATTCCTTGGCATTGCCCTTCTTTGGGATTGGAATGTATACTGACCTTTTGCAATCCTGTGGCCACTGTTGTGTTTTCCAAATTTGCTGGCAAATTGAGTGCAGCACTTTAACAGCATCATCTTTTAAGACTTTGAATAGCTCAGCTGGGATACCATCACCTCCACTAGCTTTGTTGTTAGTAATGCTTTCTAAGGCCCATTTAACTTCACATTCCAGGATGTCTGGCTCGAGGTCAGTGATTATACCGTCATGGTTGTCAAGGACATCGAGGTCTTTCTTGTATAGTTCTTCTGTGTATTCTTGCCATCTTTTCCTAATCTCTTCTGCTTCTGTTAGGTCCCTACCGTTTTTGTCCTTTATCATGGCCAGCTTTGCATGGAACGCTCCCTTGATTTCTCCAACTTTCTTGAAGAGATCTCTAGTCCTTCCCATTCTATTGTTTTCCTCTATTACTTTGCACTGTTCATTCAGGAAGGCCTCCTTATCTCTCCTTGCTGTTCTCTGGAAATCTGCATTCAGTTGGGTAAATCTTTCCTTTTCGCCTTTGCCTTTCGCTTTCCTTCTTTCCTCTGCTATTTGTAAAGCCTTACTTTCATATAAAACAGATTATACATCACTCCCCCTGAGTTTTAAGCCATCTTTTAATTATGTGCTGGTTTATAATATGTATTTTATTATATATTATTCAATTTTTTAAATCAATGATATTTCCTGCTCTGAGCCTAAACACAGGGAGAGCAGGATACAAATCTGATAAATCAAATCAATCAAATCAAAACAGTGCTCGTTCCATCCTTAGCCTTCTGGGATTAAGCAGCAAAAAATTGGAAGCATCCAACTGAAAACACAAAAATCAGCAATTTCATTCCAGAAGGCCATAGGTTCAACCAGACACCAGCACCATTTAAACTCAGCACACCTGTACAGCTTTGCACATAGAATTCTTACAGGATGAGACCTTAAGGATCATGTCCCAAGACATCCTTTTTCTTCCCCCACTCCTTCCAGCCTAAGGAAGAGTTCTGGAGAACCTGAAAGCTTACAGATGGTTCTATTATTCTGGTTGGTCCCAATAAAAAATATTGCATGGCTTTTACTTTGGATTTTGCTTTAGACCTTTAGACTAATGGAATTACTACCTTCCCCTTTAGACTTAGATACTGAATAGTGCTTTCTAGGATGCTAGGTATTCTAGAAAGTGAACAAATAGCCTTACCAAGGCCCCTGTTTCTAATATGCAGAATGCCTTATGGGGTGTAATGGAAGACTTACCTTTGCAGGGGCATCTGCTAAGGACGTTCTGGTAGAGGTCTTCAGCTCCAGAAGCTTCTTTTCTTCCCTTCCAGGGGCTGTTAAACACATTATTGTTAATTCTAAGTGAAGAATCAGTTCTGCCAATGACTGCCGGTTTGCAGTCTACACCATCAGAGCAGAACCACTACACTCTGTTGTCTACTGTCTTTGATTACAACAATGTAATCTAACAGCCACAGTTCACAAAGGTCTACGTATCAGAGCAAGGGCAACTTCTTGCAGTGCTCAAGTAACCTGACCTTTCTCCACCACTTGTGGGCCAGGCTGTACGTCACTTGTTTATTCCCAGCATAAACATACTGGACAACAAACTTGTCCTCCCCAGTTTATGCGATATCACATTCTTAAGTGGACAAGCCATTTCAGCAGCAAGTCTCTAGAGCCCAGCAAATCCCTCGGTACTTCCAGAGTTGAGTCCTCTGCCCTTGAAAATGCTGAACGCTGCCCTGTAGCCTTGCTGGGGGTGGAGAGGAATTAAAAACTGATAGGGTTGACTGATACTGCCCACTGAGCAGTTAACGACCTAACTCCTATTCACCCATTCAAATGCCCCTCAACCTGCACATTAGCATTGTGAAGGGAAAAATGGGACTGGGAACATTGTATTGTCCTCCTAACATCTTGTTTGACCACTAGAATGAGAAAGGAAGGGAAAACAGCAATGGGTAAGTTTGTCTGTCTCCACCCTTGGCACCCCCAGCACTGCAAGCATGACATTCCTATATCCTAATTTGCAATAACCCAGAAGGAAGGTTATCTTTGTGCCTGTCCTTCTACACCATCACTGGCTTCAACAAAGAAATTGATCACAGGATGAATATTCAAAAGTAAAAAGCTGCCAGATAAGGCATGTAGGCTCTACCTGTTGGCTTTGTAATGCAGAGCAATCTTTTCCCAGAGACGTTTTCCCCACTCTGCTGCATGCGGAGAGCCTTCTCTTGCTTAATTTCTTCCAGTGTTTTGATGCGCACCTCATTGAAGTCCTTGGCTTTGCCAGAAGACTCCTCCAGTTTTCTTCTATGGGATACAACTGAAACCAGAGAGCCCTGCTTCTGAGACTCACTGTCAGGCTTTGGTTTGCCAAGGCTCTCTTTTTCAGCTTTTATCCTCTCCTCTTCCAATTGTCGCTGCTTCTTCTCAGCCAAGATTTCAGAAAAGGTTTTGATCCTGATCGGAGGGGAGGATTTTGACACTGGATTGGGATCATCTGTTGTACAAGAAACTTCACCCTTGGGTGGAATTTCTCCTTTTCTTTGGTTGGTTTTCTCCAAGCGAATCTCTTCAAGTGTTTTCACATGAATTTCATCTGCACCATCAGGGAAGGGAAAAAACCTCTCACTTTAGGAAACCATCTTTTTTTAAAAAAATCATAATCCTTTACTATTATACCTTTATATTGCTCCATAAATGGGACATCACCCAGGTAATTAAATAATCTTTTGCTTATATGCCAATATAATCCTAAAGGGGTTTGTGTCTCTCAAATTTGGTAATGCCATGTACAGGTCATACTGCAACCCTTGGCCGATTTCTGTATACTGAAGCAGACTTTCAGTCAGAATGTTGAAAGCATATAACAACTGCTGAGTACAAGATTTCTAATACAAGCAAGCACAGAAGCTTAAAAGCAAAATGTTAAAGTAGAAAGACTGAGTCTCCTATGACTAATCCACCTGCAAAAAATACTGAGAAAGTGGACTTTAGGGTATTAAAAAAAAATACCTGATTCCATATTGTTCTGCTCAGCTGGTAAGCCTAGCCTCTCTTTGAGAGATCTGGGAACTTGTACTGCATAAAGAAAAAGTAAAGAAAACAGTCTTCTATTTTGTTATTTACCGGAAGAACCATGAATGAATGCAAGGTATCCATTACTCTCTATCTTACTTTTGTCACCCATCTCCATAACGTTTTCTCCAGCATGCTTTAGTACTTGCAAATTTTCAGGTTTTAATTTGAAAGATCTATGTGAAAGCATCTATTTATGCTTGAATATAAGCATTTGCTTGAAATGCAAAATTTGGAGTTGTTTTACTATAGAACCAGGGCTTTGTCAAACCCAAAATAGTAACTGGACTAATATTTTTAAACAGCTTCTCTTGAAGCAGATGTTCTATGTTACAAGAAAAACTAGAATGACAGAGAACAGGTTTCTAGCTCTATCACATGTGTGCTGGTGTGTGTTCTTTTTTTAAAGTAGGTGATTTAAAAACAAAAAAAGAACTTCTTATATCTCAGTACAAACATCTCTCTATAACTGTAATACATGGAATGCATATTACTAATGAAACAGGCATACCTCTCTTTGGTGTTTTCTCAGCATTGCCTAAAGAGTCTATTTTTTTCCCCAGTCTTTCAACAAGGCTGCGTTTTAAGGGAAGACCACTCTCGGCAACTTAGGGTGGAAAGAAAACCAGTAGTTTATTTCCATGGGTTTTTAGTTATTTATTAAAATATTTATACCCCACCTTTCCCTTGAGGATCAAAGCAGCTTACAGTTCCAAAAACTAAACATGCAAAATAGGCAAAAACCCAAATTATGAAAAAAAAACACCACACCAGCTAAAAAGACCAGCTTCTTCTGCTGTGAACTGGTACTCCTTTTCACTTATATAAGTGACCCTTTGGATCAAATAAGGGCTTTGAAATGCAAGCAGAAGATTAATGGGATATAAACTGAAACAGACTTGATCTTATGAAACCTCTCTACTAAAATATCAATTGTAATAAAAACCCTCCCTGCCAAACATTCTACTTGGTCCCATAAACAGCACAGGCTTTTTGTGGTTTAAAAATACAAGACAAAAATGACTACATTATAAGAACTTGTGCAGCTACAAAAAAAGGAAAAAGATTTGGCATGCTAAGATTTTTGTACAATAGCAGAGGGCAACAGGGCCCTTTTTCTCTTCTCACCTATAGGAGTTTTCCGTTTTCCTAGTCTCTCTGCAAGAGTCAACCGAATACGAGGCTCCTCTCCTGAAAACAAACAAAGAGTGAGATGCAAGTAGCTAACTATTTTTTAAAGGGGGGGAATCTCATACAGATAGTAGCCCAGATAATTTGCACAAAGCCCAACTTATTAAACTATAAACAAATGATAATTAGTACTGGATCAATAGGCTGCACAGAGTTTCGGGCTGGGTTTCACCAGTATGCTGATGACACCCAGCTATATCAGCTGATGGACAGCCAAGCCAGATGCTGCCTCAGGAAGCCTGGCTGAAGGGTTGGGGCCGTGGTGAGGTGCCTGAAGCAGAGTCAGCTGAAACTGAATCAGTTTAAGATGGAGGTTCTCTAGCTGGGTGGGGGAGACTCAGGTTTGCGGTGCCATCTCCCAGCTCTTGACCATGTGCCTTGAACAATAGCACAGATAGTCGGGAGTCTGGGCATGGTCCTGGATGCCTCCCTGTCAATGGAGGCTCAGGTCACAAATGTTGCCATTCTTCCAACTACGCCAGGTCAGGCAACTTGCCTCCTACCTGTCTTGTTCCAACCTAGCCACAGTAATCCACACAATGGTCACCTCTAGGTTTGATTACTGTAACTCGCCCTACACTGGGCTGCCCTTGAAACTGATCCAGATTTTACAGCTTGGCCAGAACACAGCAGCCCAGATCCTTATGGGGACACCAACAACTACATATATACAACCTATGCTTCGCCAGTTGCACTGGCTCCAAGTTGGGTACTGGGTCAGGTTCAAGGTTTTGTTCTTGACTTGATCAGGGACCAACGTACCAACAGGACCACCTCTCCCAGTATGTCCCTGAACAGCAGCACTATGCTCAAGTGACCAACATCTATTGCAAGTCCCTGCAAGAGAGGATCAGCTGGCACCTGGGCTAGGGCTGGCTCGCAGTATAGCTGTCACCTGAATAAAAGCCCAAAAACAAATCAGCTTTTTGGGGGCTCAGCTATATTGGTAGCAGAATACAGATCTCTTATCTGTATTTGGCAGAATTAATACCCCAAAAATACCAATGAGGTATTTTTCGGGTACTTATTCGACTCAGTTTATACCGAGTGCACACCCCTAACACAGAACTCAGTGTTCTGTGTTATATAAAGGTCTCTTTGAGCCCCTTGTATTTGGAGAGGTGGTGAGGTGCTCTGTCTGTTGAATAACATGTGCTACTCTGAGAATGTGCTTCTCCAGGAATACATCAGTCCAGTTTGCAACATACCAACAGAAGAGTTATCAGTTCACTAATAAACTATGGGGAGCAAGTACACCTGAAAAAGAATTATACTAATAAGCACTGCAGAGTTACCTTGCTTTGTAGATAATGTCACTGTTCTGACCACAGTTCGTACATTTTCCTTCTGTGGGCCTGGGAGAGTCTGGGCTTGGAGAGCAACTTCAGGGGGGTTGTCTGATCAGAGCAGAACAAAGCTATATTAAGTTCCATTATTTATTACTATTTAGCATTTCTATAGTGCTCTTCTGAGCGCTTGAAGAAATCCATATACATTTTACTCTATTCTTATCCCACCTTTCCTTCAAAAAACCTCAAGGCTATGTACATGATTCTCTTCATATCTTCCGTGTAACAACCTTGTGATTAGTTCAAAGTCATCCAGCAAGATTACAGGCAGGTAAGGAGTATGAACCCTTAATTCTATGGTCCCCATCTAAAACAACAACACTTGAACCATTATACTATACTGGCTCTAATAATCCTTATATCTTTATAGTAATCTATAAGGTAGGGATTCTTCAGATGACTTTTCTAAGGTGGACTTAGTATGAGCTTGGAAAGCCCTCCTCAGCCACAAACTCGCTCTTAGTTTCAACACATGTTATTTATTTAAAATATTTTAAGCCATATAAAGATGCTTAAGGTACCTCAAAGCAAAAATCATCAAAATGTTTTTTTAATCCAGTATTAAAAGCGTTAAAAGACATTTAAAACCTCATATTATTAAGAACAGGTCAGTTGCTGTAACACAAAGGAACTAGGTAAAACTCACCATTGATGTTGCATGACTACATAAAGGAATATACACCAACCTGAAAATCCTACATTCCTGTAAGCAATGGTGAAGGAACCTCCCTGTAATGCTGATACAATGTCCCAGTCTGAAAGGCTGTTGACATGCTCCAGCCTAGTACTAATTTGATGCGAAGCAATCTGTAGGACTAAGCCATCAATTACTTGTAAGTTTAAGTGATTTACACAAAAGTTGCAGAAGCAACCTTAGAAACTAAGCTTTTGACTCAGCTGCGCACAGAATTGGTCAGAACTGGTGAATTAAGAGACTTGGACACTACATGATCAGACTGTGTTTCATTACATTATCTTGGCTTATAAATTTTTATTTTTAAATTCCCTTAGTTATAAGGGAAAAGCAATGCCTTTAGAACTTGAAAGGTTGCAAAGCAACCCATCAAAATATCAGCATGCTCCACTGAAGACCAGACAAAAAAAGGGGCTGTGGGACACCATCCAAACATTCAACTGAAACATCCATGCTTCTCACCAAAAGCTGATGAGCATAATTGCACATATACTTGGACTTATGGAGTCATTTGACTTAACATTTTGGGAAATTAAATCTCAACATCCATACTCCTTTCACAGATCTACACACAAGTTGGTACCCAAACTGGATCTCCATTCTGTTCCACAAAAGGTAAATTACTATGAAATCACATTTTTCTGCCCTTCATACTTTTCCCAGCTGTTGCATTCCAATACAAAATAGCAAGAATGTTGGCATCTAGGCATGAGGAAACCTTACTGCTTAAGGCCAGAAGTCTTAAAATGCATGGGAAAAGGATAGAAAAACCAACTCACCGCCTTGCTTCTTTGACTTTTCTTTCAGCTTTTTTGACTTGAGTTCTTCAAGAGTTTTGATTCCAAAATTTAAACTATCATCTGAAAAAAACACAAGTTTGAATGACAGATATGGACCAATGGCCAGAGATTTTACATTCAGTATCCCCTCTACAACTGGGTGGGGTCCAGCTGCGCCACTAGAGATTTGACTGGCTGTGCTAATTAAATTGTTGGTTTCATTCGCTCTCACTCCTCTTTCCCGTTATATATTTTTTTAATTAATCCTCGTCTTCCCTGCACTTGAGCTTCCTCTCTGTATAAGGCTTGGCTTCTTGTGGCAGCCATTAGGGATGGGCATGAATCAGCTTATGAACTTAAGTTCGTGATGAACTTTGGTCAGTTTGTTGTTCATGTGTTCATGCCTGTGAACATGCGAACTGCCACAAACTTCCATGAACTTTGATGCAGTTCTTGGTGGTTCATGAAGAGCAGAAACAAGGGTTTAAATGGCTCTGAGCCATTTAAACCCCAGCTTCTTGCTGTTCACAAAAAACAGCTGTTAGGTTTAAATATATTCAAGCCATTTAAACCCTCAATTTAATCCTCCGCCGCCCCCCAAGGCAGGGAGCAGATCTGGAGGATTTAAATGGCTCTGAGCCAGCAAAAATCTGGAAGTGAAATGCCTCCGGGGGGCACGTCACACTACCTTAGCAGGCAAGATCAAACAGATAGTGTTAAAACACTGGCACCTGCTTAGGGATGTACCAGGATGTACTGAAAAGCCTAAAATTGGCTTTAGAAGGACAGCAAATCTAGGCAAGATATTAATTAAAATAGATGCACATAAAGTTTACAAAAGGGACATGAGTATAAAAGGCCATTACAAATGACATAAATATGCCTGTTCATCATCCAAACATATATCTAATCAAAAGTGTATGCCAAAATATTATGTAGGGGCAACTACGAGAACATTAAGAACTAGAATTACTGAACACAAAAGTAAAATTAGAAATAAAAACTTTGATGCACCTTTAATAGACCATTGTGTCAGATGCAATCACACAGAAAATAATTTTGTGTTTAAAGATTGGAGAAAATACAAGGGAACCCATACAGCAGAAATACAACTCAAGACACATTATCAAACTTCATGGCCAAGAAAACAATTCAGCCTTGGCCTCCTATATCCCAACTCAATACTTTGCCTACTACATATCACAGGTTAATGCTCTCACATTAGCAGTGGGACAGTTTGCTTTCACTAGCAGCACAATCTAGAATTGCCACCAATGCCACTCATCGGGCCGGGCATATGCTCGACTTGATCTTCGCAGCGGGGGTTACAGTGGACTGGATCACTGCTTTGGCAGTGCCATGGTCGGAACATCATGCCCTGAAGGCCCATGTGAATGTTTCACCCCGACCCTGTTTGGGCGGAGAGTGTATTTTGGCTCGCCTGTGGAACCCAATGGACCCTCAGTGGCCTCAGATGGCTCTGCGGGATCCTAGGCCCCCTGGTGGCTCGTTAGATGAGCTAGTCGAGGACTGGCATGGTCAACTCTTGGCAGCCATCAAAGAGATCGCTCCTCGATGCCCTCTGCACCCTCGCTCACCAAAAAGCTGCGGCTGATGAAATGAGGGCTCAGATGACTAGAGAGATGGTGGCGGCGCGCTTGCAACGAAGCAACAAGAGCATCCTATAGGACGTTAATGAGATCCTATGAGATGGCTGTCAAAGCCGCGAAGAGAGAGTTCTACGAAGCCGCGGTTGCGTCTGCTTGCTCACGCCCAGCACAATTGTTTAGAACTATTCGGTCGTTAACTGAGCTGCCACAGGGCAGACCAAATGCTAGGGAATTGGGACATTGGCTGTGAGGCTTTTGCAAGCCATTTTGCAGATAAAGTCCTGTTGCTCTGCCGCAATCTCCCTGCCACAGTTGAGACAGTGAGTGCTCGAGGTCCCATGCACGTCTTCTGGTTCTGTTCTGGATTATTTCAGTCCACTCAGCCTTGAGGAAGTCGAGACTGCTCTCAACGGTATGCTCAACCACGTGCAGCCTTGATCTGTGCCCTTCATGCCTTATAAAAGCTGACCGTGAGGGGTTGCAAGGTTCCCTCAGGGATATTATCAACAAGGAGCCGCCACTGACGAATGTGTCACCGGAACATCTCACAACCCTTATGACACACCGTTGGATACTGCCTTCCACCATTGGATTGTATACTGAATGCCACCATCACCTGTATTGTTCTTATTAGCACTTTATGATGTTTATGTAAATTTTATTGTATTTATCTTTTTATTGCATTTTAATGTCTGTACGCCGCCTTGAGCCAGTTTGTCTGGCAAGACAGGATATAAATTGAAATAAATAAATATAATGCAATAGTATCATTAGCCCTGTAGGCATGACCTCCTGGGTTCATCTCTCTGTGAACAGACCAAGTAATATGCTTGGTGGGTTTGGGTTTACCTCTTCTCAGGAACACTTGCAAAGTAAAAATTTAAATAACCCCAAAACACATTAATTTGTGTACAAAGCACTGTCTTTGGTGTGCTGATTTGCTACTTCTCATTTTCATCATCATATACTGAACGGTGGAAATTGCACAGGAAGCCTGACAACACCTACAGAAGAACGAAGGTTTTATTTTCCCTAGCATCGATTAAGGTTTAGAGGAAATAATTCTTGAAAGCAAATAACTAGAGAAAAGGGAATTAAGTTAAACAAATCCATTAATATTTTGTCCACTGATTATAATACTCATAATGGCAATGCCACTTATCTGGTCATAATTCCTCTGTTCTGGTGACATTAAAAAAAAAAATTACAAGTTTTAGGAATTTTTTTTTTAGTGCTGGAGGAAGCAGATATAAGACAGGTTCTTGGTAAGCAGGAAGGAGCAAGGAAAGGTGAGGGTATGGGAACTGCTAGAAGCAGGAAAGGGGGAATTGGTGTGGGGAGTGGGACAGAAGGAAAAGTGAGGTACCCCCTGGCAAGGTACCTCTTTCTCTGCTGAGATCCTGGAAAGCTGCTGTCAGAGTAAATCATACTGAGTTAGACGGACCAGTATATTTTTTCCTGTTCTTAAATCTTCCAACAATAGAAATAAGCGCATGCAAGCAAGTCAACATTAGCAGTACATCATCATCTCAAAAGTAAAAAATTGTGGACATTCACTAAGATGTGGTATGGTTTGTTACAAGAATACTGAAATTCACATTTAAAGCACGCTAATTCCTCTCTTTACCTTTTTTTGCGCTAACCGCTGATTTCCGAGTGGAAACTACTCGTAATCCATTATGAGTCTCTGCATTGGTTTGCTGAACAGGCATTTTAGAGTCATCACCTTCTTCAGATAACTGATCTGAAAGGAACAACACATCAACACATCTAATCCCATGTTTACTCAGTAATACTCTTAATTAAAAGTGACATACTTCCACACACAACTACATAGGATTACAGTCTTAAATTTCATCTGGATTTTCTCACCTCCTTGATATTGGAAAACCTGGTGGTATACTTCTGAATAAATAATGATATTTCTAAACAATCCTGCATATGTAATGCTGGCCACACAGTCATGAATAGGTTCTAGCTAGCTGTAGTATGAATAAAATGCAGTGACTATAGAGCTCTGCTTTTTGTAACTGTACTGTCATATTTCATAAAATAGGCTGCATCCTGGATGTGATCTAATTAGAATAAATATGCCGCTGTCTTGCTGAGGGAGAAGGAAACAGACAAGGTCTTTCTCATCTTCCTTTAAGGTATTGGTTTTGAGGGGACCTTCGGGAGCAGAGTACACATGGTGGGGTGGGAAGCAACAGAAGAAGAGAGCTCAAGAAGTTGGAACCACATCATGAATGAATACTGGAAATGAAATTAAGGCAATCTGAGTATGCTCTCTCTAAAACATTTGGATTGCTCAAAGGCTTAATTTGATAGACCTGAAAATACAGTGCAACTTGCTAAGGAATAGAATCAGATTTAATCTCTTTTGATTACAGGGTTGCCACTAAAATTTTATTTTTCATTTCCCTGACCAACATTTGTCAATTTCCCTGACCACCATTCTAATATAACCACAAGTTAAAAAATGAATAGGTCGTGTTGCATTAATGCAAGGCTTAATGAAACATTCTACTCTACAACTACACAAGTCTCAACTGCAAAAATATTTGTCAAAGTAAGAGATTTAACATCAGTTTCTTTCAACATTAACTGCAGCAACATCTGTTTTGCAATTGCACCAAAAATTACACCAAGATGCAAACTTCAATTCAAGTAACTCTGAATGCTAACAAACGACATAACATTTTAGCTTAGGGTTGCCAAGTCAAAATTTCGCCGGAGCGGAGGATTCCCCGCTGGCGGCTGTAGCGTGCGCGCACACCGCACGCACGTCACCTGGAAGTGATGTGCCGACGCCGGGCACGCTGGGGGCGGAGCCACAACCATCCGAGGGAAAACCATAGTTTTCCCTCAGATTTCCCCGCCCCCCAGGGGGACTTGGCAAGCTTATTTTAGTTAGTTTTAAAGGTACACTAAAAATTATATAAATGTTCTATCTAAAATGGTTTCTCTGAAGCCACATTACGAAACTTATACTTTTGAAATGGCAGTAATAATCTAGTTAGAAATTAGAATACAAGTAATCTCTTTTTAAAGGATGAAGAGTTAAGATATAAAACTAACACTTCTATAGGCTTCCCTTTTTATTTTGTAACTCTTTTTGTTTCTCATCAATTGTTTCTCTTCCATTTGCCACAAGATCATGCTCTTGCAGCGGCAGGTCAAAAATCCACTGCTCTTTCTTCTGAATTTCTTCTTGTTGCTTATGGTGTTTAGCCTCCAAGTGTTCTGTATAGTGTGCATGAGCTGCAACAGATTCCTCTCAATTACAACAGATTCAAGTCCTCCACAGTTTAGTTTCTTTCAACAGCTTCTTTGCTGCAAAGCCAATGTCAACCTTGCTTCTGTCAAGCAAGTTCAGACAAATTCATGTCAATTGTTAACTGGGAACCAGAAGACATGTTTTGCAGCGTTTCCAATTTTATGCAACGACTCATTAGCTTCTTGATTAGCTTACAAAGTTCTTCATCCAAAAAAGGTGCCAATGGTTTTGGTTCTGAAACCTTTGTAGAAAAGGCTCACAATCTCCAGCAATCGCTTTAATGAAAGCCATTTTGCACTTCATGAGTTGATCTTGCATTGCAGCTTTTATACAAATTGCAGGTTTACTGTGGGGGAGTTTTGCTTCTTCCACATACTTCTTGATGTTGTCAAAAACAGTCATAGCTCTGTCAAGGCACTTAACATTCTCCAACCACCTAGTGGAGCAAACTTCAGGAGAAATAGTGTGCTTCCAGTCATAGCAGTGTATGATTCCCTCCTAGCTGGGGAATCTTTGAACAGATAATACAAGTTTCGCAAGACTGAATTCAGGTCCTATTTCACTACTTGCAATCCTGTTTTAAAAGACCCATGCAGAACATGAAGGCTACAGGTTCCAAAGTCAATCAATTCTTTTCCTTCTTCTTTACAGTCAAGGTTGGTTTTAATTTCTTCTTTTATTTTTCTCATAAGAACATAAGAGACGCCAATGTTGGATCAGGCCAAAGGCCCATCTAGTCCAACACTCTGTCACACAGTGGCCAAAATTACCAGGCGCCATCAGGAGGTCCACCAGTGGGGCCAGGACATTAGAAGCCCTCCCACTGTTGCCCCCCCCCCAAGCACCAAGAAGACAGAGCATCACTTGCCCCAGAGCCCCTATCTATACCTCGTGGCTAATAGCCACTGATGGACCTCTGCTCCATATGCCTATCTAATTCCCTTTTGAAGCTGTCCATGCTTGTAGCCGCCACCACTTCCTGTGGCAGTGAATTCCA